>NW_022589732.1:24435994-24682278 GCF_004348235.1 Phoca vitulina | reverse complement strand
CCCCCCCCCCCCCCCCCCCCAGAGCTACGGCTACTGGCAGCCTCAGATCAGATGGGGAAGACCAGCAGATCCCTCCGGGGTCCAGCAGGGGGAGGCTGGGGCTGCCCAGAGAAGAGAGAATGGGATCTCACTACGAGGGGCCATTTCCGGCCTAGGGAGGAGCAGAGGCAGTGTCGGCTGCCTTCGAGTGAGAGGTGCAATAGGAAGGCAGTAGCAGGACTCCTTGGTTTGCTAGAAGGGAAGGAGGAAGTGTGCATTTCACCATAGGAGAGGGAAGGTGTAGACCCAAGCCCAGGCCCTGCCCTTGAGCCTGCCTACACAGCATCGTGGTCCAGAAAGTAGAAGGAAGGTGTTTGCTGCCATTTCTCTGGAACATGCCCTTGAGGCACTCCCCTGTTCCTTCCACAGCTCCAAGGGCTCAAGAAAGCTCCCTGGAGTGAGTCCCTTGGGATTCACATTGTTGGTCTCACTTCCCACAATACTGTGCAAAGACCAGGGATTTGTGTTGCTGCCGCAACAGACGCTGGGAGTCAGAGGAAGGAATTCCCGTTCCTTTTAAGACTCTGGGGCTCAGGGAGAATATGTCCGGAGAAAGGATGGAACAGGCCCTATAGTCCTGGGACCCTGGGTCCGAGGCTACTCTGGACCCACTCCCGACATGGTCTTCCTGCCACCAAAAACATTCCACAGTCACCACAACATCAAGGTCACCTCTGGACACTTATCCCACTGTCCACTGCCCCCAAATCTGACTCATCTTTCGCCTCCCATGGGTGGTACTGGCAGGTGCTGGCTCCTCCAGATCCATCTCCCGTGAGGATCCTAGGGAATGGCCTCCAAGAGGCCCCCTCATCACCCTCTTCCCTGAATAATGGCCCCGTGTGGATTCCGACATTCAAGTCTATGCTGTCCCGGAGCAGACGGGGAAGGCTGTGGGGAGCCGCCGCAAAGCACAGCACGGAAACCCACTCCCAGCCCTGGGTGCAGGGGAGGCAGGGTGATGTCATGACTCTGATTTCCGTGTCCGTAGTGACATTATTTGAGGCAAACCCCGAAAGCACTTGCGTGTATAGGCTGCTGAGCATGTCGTTTGGCTGTGAGGTGGGTGTGAGGAAGGACACGGACAGAACCGCTGTCCTCAGACATATCCCACCAAACCCACACACCATCCCTCGACCAGACAGACGACCACGACGCGGAACAGACACTGTGGGGTCTACTTACACCAGCGGCGACGCCCTGCCAAGCAGAAGAAAACCCAGCAGTGAGCGCGTGTCCGTCAGCGGATGGCAGAGGGGCCGCGCGCACACAAGGGAGCGGGGTTAGGGTCAGAAATGAGTTATGGGAGCGGGGTGGATAAAGGAGGAAGAGAAAGAGACAAAAAGAAAACTGTCAGTGAGGAAGGAATCATGGGCATTAACAGCAGAAACGGAGCACCTTACGGCACAGGGGAGGGGGGCCGGCAGGTCCTACCCCCCGGCACCATGATCACGTCAGCCCAGCAGGGCTAAGTTAGAAGGAAGGGGAGAGCGGGTTGCTTCCCAGGCACGCAGGCAAGGGAGGGGGAGGGGAGGGGAGGGGATAGGAGGAAGGCGGGAGAGGTACTCTGAGAAGCCTAGATTAGGTCAATGGTGCGTCATGTTAAAAAAAAAAAAAAAAGTGGGAAAACCAAATGGTAGTAGTCTTTTTCCAAAGTGCAGAGTATATAAAGTTAGTGAAGAGCAGTTCTTCCATTATTTTCCACTGAACTTCCCTTTGGCGACGTTACCACTCTTAAGAGCACACCAAGGACACACGAGGCAAACAAATGTTAACAGGAAATCCCTGTTGGCTTTTTGGCTTAGTCAGGCAGCCCTGTTTTTCTGGGTACACATGAGCTAATGGTTGTGTTTTTAAACTTGCATGGTCATATATTCTGGTCTGAACAAAGAGCCACAGCTCGGAACCTGGTGGGTTTGAGACTCAGGGCTCCAGGGCAAGCAACCTCTGCCCCCTGGTGGCCCAAAGGAAGCACTGCGAGCTGCAGAGGAGAGCCGGGGAGTCCTTCCTTTGGCCCCTGGAGCCTGCCCCTTGTAACTGCAGGGACGTCTTGGCCCCAAGGGCGGGGTTCCGCAAAGGCCAAACACTATGGGAGTTATCGGGGACTTTTAAACCCCTTTATCCCTCTTACAACATCTGTATTTCCTAGCTTCGGAAAAAAATACAACCATCATTTTAAGATTTCTTGCCTTGAGGAGCTTGAGATCCTGACTCAGGGATAAGATGTTGCCCAAAGAGATAATCAGTCAATTCTGAAAGTCAACAACAATGATATTCTCAGGTAGAAAACAATAAGGGTGTGTTTGTGAGAGAGAGAGACAGACAGACAGACAGAGAAGCAGAAAGAGAGAGAGACCTAGAAATAAAGACAGAGAGACACATACAGAAAGAGAGAGACACAGAGAGAGAGAGACAGAGAAAGAAAGAGGGAGCGAGGTCCCTATTACTGTTTGCACTATTAGCAGTTTCTTCCACAAAGGATTTTCAGCCAACTCTTTCCCTATTCAACACTCAGGTTCCTCAACCATTGATAACAGGCTAATTCCAGGAACCAAGGATGTCCTAAATCCCACTGCCCTGAGGCTGGGCTTCCCTGGAACAAACAGGAAGAGGGAATGCTTCCAAGGCTCTGCAGTGGGCTGACTACCACCAGCACCTTGGATGGTTGGTCCAGAGGCCCCTTCCCAAACAAGACACCTGGTCACGCGTTTGAATTGCTCTCATCACTGGAAGAAAGCAGCAGCTTCCCCCAAAGAATGGCTTAGTTTGTGAGAAGACTGGTTTATCCAGAATGTGACCCAGGATTCCAGAAATCTCTTTCTAAACCGACCCCCTTGTGGAGCCCGGGAAAATGCAGAAGCTGTGAGAAGCACTTGGAGCAACCACCATATTCTTCAATTCTCCACCCTTCTCCTAAAGCTGACCGTGAGACTGATTCTGAAGAGAGAATACGGTGTTCTGGAAGGCCCTGGCAAAGGCTGGCTCCCCTCCAACGGCCATGCCCCTAGAGGCCCACGGCGAGGGAGGCAAGCTGGTCCCGATGCCTAATGTCTCTGATGGGGCCCAGCAGCCTGGTGCCCTTGGCCTCCACGGGTGAGGAGGCCCAGCCAGTGGTGGAGGCGGTGACCGATGAGCGACAGCAGAGGAGGGGAGGCGCTTACCCACTGAAGTCACTGCCCTGGGCCTGGGCCTGCCCAGCAATGGCGTCCATGATGGCGTCCTGGGAGTACATGCTGATGGGTGTGTTGTACTGCGCATGGATGATGGTGGCCTTGCCGCCCAGCCCCTTCACCTCGATGGGCTTGTGGGTGGACAGGGCAGAGTCCTTCAGGGCGCTGGGGTTGAACCGTTCCTGGTAGTCGGCGCTGGGGGAGGGCAGCAGGGGGAGCAGAAGAGGAACAGGAAGGGAGGCAGAAGGAGAAAAGGCAACAGGTGGTGTTACACAGGGGTCAAAGTGAGGGCCGGTGGTGGAGAGACCTCCCAAGGCCTGATCCCAGGTAGGTTCCCAAGTCCCCTGAACTGTGGACCCCTGGGTCTGCTAGAGAAAATCCTCAGCACCCTCCCCAAAGCCCTCAGTAGCAGGTTTCTCTTGCCCACGTTGGCGATCCCAGATCCTGGGAAGCCTTGGCTCAGCCCGAGCTACATCTCAGGGTCAGCAGGGGGCGCCAGGCATTGAAAGCTCTCTCACCACACCAGCAGGGAAGCAGAGACAAAGAGGGTTGGAGGTCGGGGACAGGAGTTGGGCCACGCGTGAGAGGCAGCGGCAGCCCAAGCAGGGTCCAGAATGACCCAAAGGCAAAAAGCAGCCCCACTGGGCACCCATGGGGGTTCTGAGCAAGGTTCCTCCACGAAGGGGCTCATCCTGCTGGCCACGCCCTCAGTGGCCCAGGGCTCTGCTCCTCCAGATGCTTCGGGGCAAGTGTTTCTTCCTCAGAGCAGGACTCAGGCTGCTCAGTCCTCCTCAAGTCCAACTGGCTGGGCGGCCACCAGTCTCTGCCCATCCGGGGCTTTCTCCTCCAACAGATGAGTGCACTCCCTGGGGCCAAGAAGGTCAGGCGCAGCCCTTCTGACGGTCCCGCCAGGACAGAAATGTCTTCAGGCTCACATGGAACCCAGCACCAGCTCGGCACACACTCCACCCACCATCCCCCCTCTGCCTCCAGAGCCAGCCTGCTGGTCTTAAGCAGCCGCAGCAGGAAAGAGGGAAGGGATAGGGCACATCAGACTGAGCCCTAGCACCCCTCCCCAATGCCTTCCCTCCATACTTGCAGCTCCACACACATGCAGGCTCGCTCAGGGACACAAATGCACCCCCACTCACACATGCACACGCACGTACACATGCTGACCCCGGCGCACGCTGTCCAGACCAACAGACACACGGACGCATGCTGGGATATGCACACAAGTGCACACACATGCTTTCCTTTGATACTAACTTGGCTGGAGAGTTGGCTACCACCTGGGGAGGAGAGAAAGAGCAAAGAAGACAGGGCTGTCAGAGTGCGGTCCTGCCAGGGGCTCTGAGTGCTGGGACCATCCTCAGACTGGCTCTCGTGGAGGCCGCACCAGCCCTGACCTGCGCCGGGTTAGGAGAGCGCCGAGGCGAGGGGGCAGAGCTCAGGGTCAGGGTCACGGTGAGTTTGGGTCAGAGGTGCTGACAGCAGTGTTTCCCCCTCAGTAGGTCCACAGCCCCTGAAGCTGCCATCTTCACAGGCGCTCAAATACCATGTAAGAGAATCTGCCACATACAACCTGGCTGGAGACCCCAAGAGAGGAAGATGGAGAGGGAGACACAGGACCAGCTGTGGCTGCTATGGGCAGAGCCAAGGTTGGAGGTGCCTCCGAGCCAGTCAGCAGCTCTGGACTTACCCTTGTTTAATGGGGGCCAGCTCTGGGAGTTCTGCTCCCTGAGCAGGATTGCCAGTGGTGCTGGGGTGTGCAGTGGGGTTACCCACAGCTCCAGGGGATGGACTCTCCCTCCTGCGGGAGGGCAGGCAGCCCTGGCCACTCCTTCTGGGGCACAGGGATGCAGTCCCCAGTGATTGCCCCTAAAGGCCCTGTGGACTGTCAGTGAGGCAGGATGGAGGAAGGTAGAAGCTCAGGAGAAGTACTAGGTCCAAGGCGTATTGCAGGAAAGTCCCCAGCCAAGGCAGCCCAGCTCAGACACAAGAGGGACCCCGCCCTCGATTGAGCGAGCCTCCCAGAGCATTATCTCTGTGGGGGAGGTGTTGCCTGCTTTATGTTTCCTTAAATGCAAATTCCTTGCAGGGCAGACCCTGGCAGCACCAAGGGCCCTGTCAGAAACCTGAGGGAAACAGTGTGGAGGTTCCTCAAAAATTTAAAAAGAGAGCTACCCTATGACCCAGCAATTGCACTACTGGGTATTTACCCCAAAGACACAGATGTAGTGAAAAGAAGGGCCATATGCACCCCAATGTTCATAGCAGCAATGTCCGCAATAGCCAAACTGTGGAAAGAGCCGAGATGACCTTCAGCAGATGAATGGATAAAGAAGATGTGGTCCATATATACAATGGAGTATTACTCAGCCATCAGAAAGGATGAATACCCAACTTTTACATCAACATGGATGGGACTGGAGATTATGCTAAGTGAAATAAGTCAAGCAGAGAACGTCAATTATCATATGGTTTCACTTATTTGTGGAACGTAAGGAATAGCATGGAGGACATTAGGAGAAGGAAGGGAAAAATGGGGGGGGGGAATTGGAGGGAGAGATGAACCATGAGAGACTATGGACTCTGAGAAACAAACAGGGTTTTGTCGGGGGGGACTGGTTAGCCCGGTGATGGGTATTAAGGAGGGCACGTACTGCATGGAGCACTGGGTGTTATACGAAAACAATGGATCGTGGATCACCACATCAAAAACTAATAATGTATGGTGACTAACATAACATAATAAAATTAAAAAAAAAAAAAAAAGAAAGAAACCTGAGGGAAGAGAGTGCAGAAGGTGGTGTCCCTGCCCCCAAACCCTGCCACCGTCCCAGATCGGACCACTCCGGGCTCTGGCTGGGAGAGCCTGGGCCCCAACTAGCCTGACCCTGGTCATCCCTTGGCCAGGACTATGGGGACCCAGGCCAAAGCCAGGGGGCCTTCTAGCCCCAGGCCCTACACTGTCTCAGAGCTGATATAATTCCCTCTGTCCTCTAGGCTCAAATAGCTCCAAGTGGAGCTATATTAGGAAAATCTTCCATCCGTTCTCCATTTCTGGCCAGTGCTGACAGCTGCAGGGTCAGCTCTCGCCCTGACCAGCCCAGCGCCCCCTACAGAGGGCAGTGTTGGCGTGGGGCGGGGGTGGGGCTGCCGCCTCTGCCCTTCTCTGCCCTGGCACCCGGCACCCAGCTGCTAGCATCTTCTTTGGCATTGACCCCTGCCCCCTGCTTAGCTTCCGCCCGAAGACTCGGAGGCTGGGCAGCCCGTAGCAGACAGCTTGGGGAGGACCAGCGCCCAGGTCTTGGGAAGAATAAGTCAAAGATGTAAGACCCACCCAGGGGCCCTTGCACCCAGTGGCCTGAGGGATACTGCCCTACCATGCCAGCTCACGGAGGATGAGAGGGGGGCTGCAGGGATGCTCTGGCCTGCTGACCTTGCACCCTGTTTGTTCTCTCCAATCCTCCCAAGAGGATTCTAGCTGCCAAGGATTCACATTGCAAGCGGCCCGGAGAGGAGGGGAAGGAGCTTCCTTTTGGAGCCAGACAGGAGAGAGTTCAAATCCTGACCCTGCATCTTCCTAGCACTGTGACTCCGGACAGTTCCCCACCAGTCTCAGCCTCAGTCCCTCACTCACAAAATCGAGATGGTGGTGCCCACCACGCAGACGGGTTGTGCACACTGAACAGAATCCTGAGGGGAAAGCCCTTAGCGTGACTTAAGTGTGCAACAGATGGGATGTGGGGATTAGCATTTACCAACTCTGTCACCTTCCAGCACTTAGACACTTAGCAAAGGTGGTAGTCTCAGCCCATCAGAGGCTGCCTGGGCTAGCCCAGGTCAGAGGCTCCCCCCTTCCAGCCAGGATCGCCTGGGGACCGCAGCATCAGCCTTCGCCGTGGACGAAAGGAGATGCACTCCTTCCCTAGCCTGTCTACCCTTGCAGAAACTATTGGGCCCTGCTGCTCTGAGGGTCAAGTAATAATTTAACACCTGTCAGCTTCTGAGAACCCCTGCAGCAGTGGGAAGGAGCCCCTGGAGTCATGGGAAGCTGGGGTAGGGCTGGCCCTTATTTTCCTGGGCAGGTTGTTAGGTCCCTATCACCATGTAGGGAGGAGTCAGGCTGACCTGAGTACCATTCCTGTCTGCCACTCATAAGCTGTGTGTGACCTTGAGCAAATCACCCACTCTGAGCTTCTCTTTCCCAGCTAGAAAATGGGGGAAATGATGCTCACCTCTGAAGTTGCTGAGAGTTGAAGTTAAATAAAGCACATGGACTGTTAGCTGGCCCCACGTCTGGACTGAGGGCTCATAAGGGGAGATGTTACTGTCACAGCAGGTGGGCCTCATGGAGGTCCCAATCTCTCAGAGGCTGATTTCCCTGCCAGGGGCCAGTTCCAGAGAGCACAAGAAAGAGCTACCAGCCCATCCAGGGCAAAAGGAGGCCATTTCTACTCTGCCATTCCTTGAGTTTTCTGGTAGAAGCTCCTTGCTAGAAAAAGCCCAGGGGTTGGAATGCCTGGGTGGCTCAGTCAGTTAAGCGTCTGCCTTTGGCTCAGGTCATGATCCCAGGGTCCTGGGATCAAGCCCCTCATGGGGCTCCTTGCTCAGCGGGGAGCCTACTTCTTCCTCTGCCTGCCGCTCCCCCTGCTTGTGCGCACTCTCTCTCTCTCTCTCTCTCTCTCTGATAAATAAATAAATAAAATCTTTAAAAAAAAAAAAAAAAGCCCAGGGGTTTATGGCTTCGTCGCCCTGGTCCAAGGAAGCCAGGGTCCAGGTGCTTAGGCTGTGGAGTGCCCAAGGCCAGCTTCGCTCAAGATGCCAGAAAGAGCTGAGGGATATGGGGAAGCAGTGAACCTGGGGCACAGGTACCTTCGGGAGCAAGGGCAAAGGAAGGGCATAGGGGTGAGCCAGACTGAGCCAGACTGAGCCAGGACAGGAGTCTGACTCGTGCGTGCAGCCGCTGGGTGGCTTCAGGGAGCACACAGCAAACGTTCCGGAACAGAGCTCAGTGCTGTGCACGTGTGGTCTCTTTCCATCCTCCCAGTAATCCTGAGACATGGACAGTCTCACGCCCATGTACAGAGGAGCCCTGAACCCCTAACCACTGGGCTGTATTGCCTTGACTCAGCCCGTTCTGCCTCTAGAGCACGCGAAGATAATTATACCGATTGCATGGGAGAAGTCAGAATAAGATAAAGGCAGGAAGGGCTCAGGAGCTAGTACGTGTTCCGCTTGGGGGCTCCCTCCTCTCAGCCCCTCCATGATGCCCACCCTGGCTGTAGGTTCTTTTAGTTCCTGTGCTTGCAGAGTCCCTCCAGCTGGAGTTCAGGGGGTGGGGAGCAGGCTACCGTTCTCCTGCACAGCCTCTTTCTCCTCGGGGTCCTGCTTCCTTGCCTCGTTCTTTTGAGGGTCAGTCCTACAAGCCCATGACACTCACCCCATTGCTGAATCTTTCTGCACCCAGCTCAGGCACTCCCTTGTACAGGCAGCCTTCCCAGACCACTCCCAGCCCCAAAGAACTTACCCTCCCACTTCTCTAATTCTTCCCTGCTCCTGCCTGAGGGCTCCTTCAGGGGACCAGCCTGACCCTCGCCCCAGGATTCCTGGAGGCAGCAGGCTTCATCTTGTCCTGGTGGGCGGGCTGGTGTGAATGTCTGGGAGTCAGTGTCTTCTGCATTCAGACCTCACTTAGCCACTTAGCAGCGGGAGACAGCTGGACCTCGACTAAACCTTCTCTGAGCCTCAGTTTCCCCCTCTGCAGGATCCAACACATCACCCCAGCTTGTGTAAAGCCATGACACCGCGGCTCCAGGCCAAAGTGCTAGCAGCCTCATTACTTGTATCGCTCTCAGCTTGTGCCGCCACATGGGCTGGCTGAGGCCAGCTCCTCGCTCTGACCACCCGGCCTCTGGGAGCACTGAGGACCCCGGTGGCCCCAGACCACCAGCAGAGAGCTACGCGCCCGTTACCTACCCTCCTGGGAGTCCGGCACCTGAGGCCTTCCCTCGGAGGCTCATCTGATACATCTGAGCCATCTCCCTCAGGGTCTCTGCCGAGTACAGGCCAATGGGGTTGTTATACTGCCTTGGCTGGCTCGAGCCCTGCGGGACTTTCGGGCTGAGTGAGTCCAGGGCTCCCTCCAGGCCAGTCTTGGCCCCCGGGCTGCCCCGTGGGGGGCCGGGCTCAGAGGCCTCCGTGTGTGAGAAGACGGAGGTCTGGGAGAAGGAGGAGCTAAAGGTCCGCCTGAGCTCCGGGGTGCCCGGGGTACCCGGGGTGCCCAGGCTGGCCCTCGCCTTGGGGTTGGGGCTGAGCGCCACCAGGCTGCCGTTCGTGTCCCGAGCGGGGTCCTGGCACAGGGCAGCGCCATGCAGGGGAGAGAGAAGAGAGCAGTTAGAGGCCACACGTGTCCCAGCGCATCTGCATGGACCTGAAACAGAGGTGTTAGTGTGAGCGCCCAGCAGCCTGCCGCCCCGCAGCCTATGGCGCGGAGCTCAGGAGGGGACGCAGACACCTGGAAGAGAAGGGTTTTGTCGAGGAGGGGGAGGGAGGCACCCATCCCTGGCCCTGGGGCTCACATCCACCTGGACAAAGTGCAAGCCCCACGCAGAAAGCCAAGCCAGCCTGCCTGCAGGGCTGGGGGAAAGGGGGTGTGGGCCTCAGGGAGTTGGAGGGAGCCCCCTCCACCCTATATCTGCTTCCTGTTCCCCTAAGTGGAAGCCCCTGGTGGGCACAGCCCGACCTCCTGCTCTACTGACCCCTTGCTGAGATGCCCCTGCACGGCCAGTCAGAGGACACCTGGGCTGGTGGTGGTCAGGCAGAGTAGAGGTGCAAGAGGGAAAACTGGGGCACTGGGGGGCTGACATTTGGTTCCTACAGTCCACCTGTGCAACTTCCCCAAGCAGCCCTCTGCCCCTTTCCCCATCTGTCACCCACCCCAAGCCCCTGTCAACCTCTGCCTGTCTCCTCCCCCACCCTGCCTACAGCCCACTCTGCGCCAGTGGACAGACAGGGGTCAGTACGAGGTCATGCAGGGAGGGGTGCGGAGTGGGCCCTGCAGGAGGGGGGGGGGCGGGCCTCCCACGCTTCGGGTCAAGCCCTTTGGGCCCACGGGGTTAAGCTGCTTCGAGGGAGCTGGGAAGGGGTGGTGGGCACGGGGGCAAGGTGGCCTGGCTGCTATCAGCACTCCTGAGGGGGCTGATGGGGCGTTCAGTCGGGAGGGGCGGTGGACACCAGGGGGGGACCCTATGTCAGAGGATAAACTCTGAGAGCAGGCAGGCCTCCTCCATGCCTGGGGTGGCTGCTCAAACTGGGGCCTCTGGCCCTCATGTCCCAGTCACCCCCCTCCCAGCACCCTCAGGAGAATGAGGGTCAGAACCTTCCGGATCCTTGTCCCCACCTAGCTGGGAGGAAGATCCCTCTCTTAAAAGCACCGCTGCCTAGGCTGGCTTTCCATCAGCCCGGCCCCGAGGCCCCGGGGGCTGGCGAGCACCCAGGCAGGCACCCCACACTCGGTATTTCATGGGGGCTTGAACGCCTCTTCCTGGGGGCCTGCCCCACCTCCCTCACAGCCACAACAGGGGCAAGGGTAGGGCCCTGGCTGGGCCAACCCAGGATCAGGCAGGCAGGCCAGGGGCTGCCCCACAGGAACCACTGCTGAGAGTGGAGTCAGCACCTACCTTCTGGTGGGGGATCACCGGCAGAGGGGACTGGACCGGGGGCGCTGTTGTGGAGATGGGGATGGGGCGCTTCGACCTGGAAGAAACCAGAAAGGGGACCAAGTGAAGACAACTGCCACTAGGACCAGGAGCTCCTACCAGGGCAGGGCTGGTAACAGAAGAGCATCTGAGAGCTGGGCAGCCAGGTCACTGGGTAACAGTTTCAGGCCCACTGTCCACCCCATGGACTGGGTGACTCCAAGAAGGCACTGGGCCTGACCAGGATGAGGAAGTCATGGCCCTTGGGCACTTTGCACCCATGGGCCTCTGTTAGGTCCTTGGGAGGCTGTCTGGGGCAAAGCGGAATCAGGGAAGACCCTGGCTTTCAGGCCCGACTGCCCACACGCTGGCAGCACTGTGACCTCCCCCACTCCTGAACCTCATCTGTAAAGTGAGGCACAGATGTGCCAGATGTTTGATGGCTTGGCCCTGGCCTCCTTCTAGTCCAGAGGCCCTCCTTACTTTCCTGTGTGGTCCTGTGGCACAGGCTGGGCCCACGTGATGGCTGCCGGACACCCTCTCCTGGGCCCTTGGTGCCCACACCCCTCTACCCCCTGCTCTGGAGAGCTCCCACCTACTTCTGCAGCGTGAGACTCAGGTTGTAGTTGGCAGACTTGATCTTGTTCTGGGCTTCCAGGTGGGTCATGGTGTCTGTGTTGACTCCGTCAATGGCCACCACGAGGTCACCCTGGCTGAGCTGGGACTGGGCGGCCTTGCTCCCCGGCGTGATCTGAGAGGGTGGCAGATGGGGGGGTGAGCGTACAAAGGGTGGGACTGAGGATGGGCCGGTCTCGAGGAAGAGTCACCTGGGATCATCCAGGTGAGGCCTGCCATTTCCTCTTTCATCCACTATGGCCAGTACCCGCTGCTCACCAAGCCCGCTGCTCGCCTCCTCCTGACACACCATCACCCCTTTGCCTAGTGTTCTGTGTCTGAATGCGACCGTGAGGCCAGCTCTGGCTAGGGGAAGCAATGCCCGCCACTTCCACGCCTGCCCCTAGCCACCATCCTTGCCATCCTGCACTCTCTCGCTTATCAGCTGACTGGATGCAGAGGACCCAGAAGAGGACAGTTGACCCACCAATGGAGGGACCTGAATCCTCGAGTCACTGCTTGGAGGAGAGGATTAAGAAGTACTGCATCAGATGTTGCATGAGTGAGAAATAAGCTTCTTCTATGCTAAGCCATTGAGATTTGGGGGCTGTCTGTTACACCAGTTAGCCTACTATAATGCCTGCACCCCGAAAAGCCATGGGGTACTTTCCAGGCTCCAGGAGGGTATATATACGAGCTAAGATCCAGCACCACCACAGAGACTCTGCCAGGCGAAGTAGGCAGGACAGATGCACCCTCACAGAAGCACCCAGTGCAAGTGCCCAGTGCTACCATTGCAGGTGGGCCTGCTGGGGAAGCTGTCAACCCAGCCCGGGGAAGCAAGGTTAGCTGGGGCATGGGGCAGGGCTCAACGCTCTGTGGCTGGCTTCACACTCCCAGAAGGGGAGGTGCAGGTGTGGGAACCAGGTCCCAAATCCTGCACACTAATGACATCACAGAATGTTAGAGTCTGGGGACCTCACCCCCAGTGTGATCACACAGAATGCTATAGACCCTGCATGCCAAGAATATCCCATGTAACGTCGGGAAGGCCACACTCCCAGGGACATTACATGCAATGTCAGGATGGCTCAGACCCACTCTCAATGACATCATGCACAACGCCGAATTCCACAGGCCTAGCCCTCAGTAATAGCATGCTGAATGCAGAGTAGCCCCCCCCCCCCCCCCCCCCCCCGCAGTGATGTCACTTGAAATGTAAAATTCTAGAGGTCCTAGGTGATGGGAGCTCTGGTGTGTTATAGGTATTATATCACCTATAATAACTTGATGGCTGGCCCCTAGTGACATCACATGGAAATTGATGAAGCCCCACTTCTAAAGACGTCTCATGGAATGTCATGGAGACTGGCTTTACCCCCCCGAACCCCACCATGTCACCACATGAAATACCATACCCTACCCCCTACAGATAACGCAAAGAATGACTTTATGACTTGACCCCCATGACATCATTTGGAAGGCCCCCTGTGACATCATGTAGAATGCCGTACAGGCCTCGCCCCCCAGTGACATCACAGGAAAGAGGAGCCTCTGAGAGCCACCCCCCACCAAGTTGTAACTGGAGGATGTCCCTTGGCTTTTCTTCCCCAACATGCCCACCAGCCAGCTTTCCTGGCTTCTCTGGGCACATCCCAGTCACCTTCCTGTCTATACCCCAGGGACAAGGCTGGCTTCTAATGCTGACAGAAGCCGTTTTCTGGCCCTGGCCTGGGGGACCATTCTAGAAGGAGTCCAAAGAGGACCTAGGGAAGGTCCCCTATCCTGGGTGCCAGGCCTGGGTGAGCCTCTGGCTGGGCCCTGGGCTACCAGACACGGATGGAAGCCTCCTGCCCCACCCTTCACGAGGAATCTTCCTCCAAACCAGGGCCACCTGCTAGTCCCCGGTGGGCTCTACAGGCCAGGCCACGAACTGCATGTGGGAACCCAGGGACAGCAGCCAGAGCGGGTGAGCCCTCGCTGTGGAAGCGCCCTGTTAGCCCCGGGGACTGAGCTACCTTCACCAACACAGAGTAGCCTCCCCTCACCCGTGAATCTGCTGAGCCGTGGCAAGGACAGTAGAGAAACCACCCCCTAGACTGCCAGGAAGCCAAAGTCCACCCCGCTTTCCTGGCTCCTCTGGGGGTATCTTAGAATTACTCAGGCCGGGGCACCTGGGTGGCTCAGTCAGTTGAGCATCTGCCTTTGGCTCAGGTCATGATCTCAGGGTCCTGGGATCAAGCCCCATGTTGGGCTCCCCACTCTCCCTCTACCCCTCCCCCCTGCTCGTGTGCATGCTCTCTCCTCTCTCAAATAAATAAATCTTAAAAAAAAAAAAAAATTACTTGGGCCTTCTCAAAATACACATCCCTGATCCCCAAATTCATGGCCGCAGGGAGCCTCTACTAATGACAGGAGTGTTGTTTCCTTTGATTTTAAAGGGTTGAGCAAAGGGTAAAAAATAACAGAGAAAAACAAAACACTTTCTGGGCCAAGAGGGGACTCCTAAGGGCAAGCTGAGCTGCCCGCTGGGCCTGTCTGCAGAAGATCGGCTTTCCCGACACCTTCTGACTTCACATTCAGGCCTGTGCTATGCCCGACATTTTACTATACACATCTTCAAACACAGAGAAAGCAGAATTCTACAGCGAGCATCCCCACACCCATCACTGAGCTTCTACCTTAGCATTCATTCAACTTTCTGGGTCACGTGTCTAGCCCCCTCTCCGTACGGCAATCCATCTTAGTTTGGAAGCATTTCAGAGAGAGTAGCAGATACCAGCGTGCTTCCATTCAGGGCGAATTGTGCAATGCCTCTGCTGTCCTAGTGGACCGCCCACCAGGCTCCCCCACAGCAGGACACCCCCACACCAGAGCTCCCATACAGTAGAACACCCCTTACCAGGCTGTCCCCACACCAGGGCTCCCCTGCAGCAGGGCTCCCCCACACCAGGGCTTCCCCATACCAGGACTCCCCGAGATGCTTCTCACCGTCTATAGACAGCAGTAACGAGCTCCCAGGTATGGCAACCACAGACCCCAGACAGAAGGGCGGGCCTCGTGCCTGCAGAGGTGAGGCCTGCCAGGCAGGACTGGAGCTGTGTCCAGAAGATCGTGGATGTCAGCATGAGCAAGGACACCAGAATGACATCCAAGAGCTGCTGGGGCCAGATCAGCTAGGGCAAGCCGTAGGACTATCCGGAATGCCCTCCCTTTGGAGCTTCCCTGGGGACATCTGTCTCCCTCAAGCATGGGCTAACACCCTATGTTCCCACTGGGTCTCCTGCCTTCCTCTTGCCTGGTCTCGCCTGCCCCCCCATCCTCGGGTGTAGACTGGGGTGATCCTGGTTCCCTGGGAAATGCTCAGCCTCCCCAGGGCCTGGTCAGTAGCTGAGTTCCCCCAGGCGAGCGTCGAGCTAGCTCCTGCCTGCCCCAGCGCCTCTCTCCCCACACCTGTGTCTGCTCATCAGGGCTCAGCTGGCCTGGCTTTCTGGCTGCCCTGAGCAGGGCCCATGACCCCTGGAGCTGGGGGGGGCGGGGGTGGAGGGTGCTGTAATTCTCTTCCAGATGGGGGCTCTTTGGCTCTGCCCAGGGCTCCTGAGAGGAAGCAGGGACCCTAAGGAGGTCGCCCCCAGCTGGGTCCGAGGGCCATCAGATCCCCACCCTCTTCTCAGGAGCAGCCTGCCCTGCAGGAGGATGGGGCCACCTGGGGACCCTTGCCCAAAGCCCAGGGCTCGTGAAGAGTGTGGTCCAGGCATGGTGTCCCCATGTGTCTCTTGCCTGACTCTCTGCCTCTCTCTCTGCGTTCCTTGTCCCACAGAGGACCCAAAGCCACTAAATCCTTGGAGGATTTTTTTTCTTTGAAGCCTTTCTATCCTCTCTTGAGCATTTGAAAACCTCTTCATAACAACTGTTTCATTCCCACTTCACTTTTCAATCTTCCCCAATCACCAGCCACCTCTCAACTCAGAGCCAGCAGTGGGCAGAGCTCCAGGAGCACGGTCCTGTCTCAAAAGCTCCTTAGGACAGGCTTGAGGTGTTTGGGGGCCAAGATTGCCACCAGGCTCACAGGAGCCTTTCCTCCTTGTTGGGCTGTGGTTCAGGGCACCTGAGAGGGAACACAGGGCTAGCGGGTGCCAGGGAGCAGCTGTGGCCTCTGCGACAGTGAGTGCCTTGTGGGAAGGCAATAAAACAAAGAGCACAGACTTTGGTCTGAGCCAGACCTGAGGATACAGGGCAGCCTCCACACCCTCTGGGTGAAGATCACAACAATGCCTTTCTCCCACGACTACTGGGAGGATTACATGTTTAAATAGGTTATTCTGTAAGGAGGTGCAGAGCTGAGAAAGCTTCGGGGAAGCTCCCAGTGGAGGAGGTACAGGGGCTGGCCCCCCAGCCCCTGCCCCCGGAGGGTGCCATAGGGTGGAGCCTGGGCTCTCCAGTGCATCCCTGGCTCCACTGGGAAATAAGCTCTGGAGCTGGCAGAGAGTGGGGTGTGAGGGGCCAGCCCAGCTGACCAGTCCTAAGCCAGCCTGCTGTCCCTAGAGGGGCCTGAGCATCAGCTGGAAGAGACAGAAGTCCTGTCCAGGGTGCCAGGGAAACAAGGCCCTGGCCAGGGCTCGGGCGCACGTAGGCTCCTATTTCCCCAGCTCCCTGGCGGCAGAGGGGGTAGCTGGGCTCTGCAAAAGTTCCCAGCCCTCACTCTCGGTGCTCAAAACCAGACAGGCCCCTGCCTTCCTTCCCCTCTAGAGCTGCCAGGGTAGGTGTGGCAGGGGCTAGGGGGGCAAGGATAGGTAATAGATGCTGTGAACTGTGCAACTTCCAGTATCTCCTCCCAACCCGCCCAGGCTGACCATCCCGGCCGACTTCCCATGGAGCCCTAAGTGCATTTAACATGATGTGATTAAATTACCATCATGCCATGCTCTGCTCCCTTCCCATCTGGCCTCCCCTGGGGCCTTGCTCCATCCTTCATCCTTTCACTGGAACCTTCTGTCTCCCCATGGCCCCACTCCCCAACCCCACCCTGGCCGATAAACAAGCCAGAGGCTTGTCTGGGCTCAAAGAGCCTCTCCTTGCACAGAGGATTGTTAGTGAACATATTTTCTATGATGCGATATTGTGGATCTATGTCCTTCTACATTGGCCCAAACCCATAGAATGAACAACAAACACCAAGAGTGAACCCAGATGTAAACTATGGACTCTGGGTGATAATGACGTGCCAATACAGGTTTATCACTTATAACAAATACATCACTCTTGATAACGGGGGAGGCTGTGCACGTGCGGGGCAGGGGTGCGTATGGGAAGACTGTACCCTCCACTCAATTTTGCTGTGAACCTAAAACTGCTGTTAAAAAAGGCTCTCCCTGCCTTAGCTGCTCCAACTGGCTCTTGTCATGTCTCCCTCTCATTTCTTTCACCTGCAGGCTTCTCCGAGAATGACCAGCAGGTGCTTCTGCCTGACTGCCTCCCACCCCTCTCACACGCCACTTCATACCAGTGACCTCCCTGTGCCCAAAACCAGGGGGCACCGGTCCTCTCTCTTGCTGAGCACACCCTTCCCTGGCCTTCTGAGTCTGTCTCCTCTCCTCTTAGCCCCCAGTTCCATGTCCTGGATGTCAGCGGTAGAAAGCTCCTGGGCATGTCACTCCCAGAGGGCCCCAGACAACACTGGGGCCTGGCAAAGTCCACTTCGTGCCTCGTAGGGTGGTTCCTGGGTAGAGGTGTTTCCTGGCTCCAAAGAGGTGGAGAAGCTGTGTTTGACAATGGGAGGGCCTCAAGTGGGGGGGCGTTTGCAATCATAGCCAGTCCCTGGATGATAGGGGACCGTGCAGAGAGGGATGGAGACTGAGGGAACTGGGGAGACAACTCCCAGGCGGGAGGGCTGCCCCAGCAGGGTCTAGCAGACATTACTTGGGAAGCCGACCTTCCTCATACTTGCTGCTGTCCCATAGTAATCCTGGGGGCTACGCACGAAGTTGCCCTTGTCCTGGCCCAAGGCCTCGGAGGGTCTGCTCCTCAGGGCCCAGTCTCCTGCCCACTCAGCGCCCTCATGGAGTCAGGGACAGCTCTGAGCACCTGGGAGGGAAGCAGGCAGGGATAAGGCCTGGCCTGGGGACCTCCAAGAACGCATTCCCCAGCTGGGGGCCTCTGTCCGGTTATCTTCCGCGTTCGTGCGTCTGGAAGGCCCCGGCCAGCCTCACAGCAGCCCTCCGGAGGCTTGCCTGACCTTCAGTGTGGCTATAAACAGCTCAGCCTGTCAGCACTGCTAGGCGCTGCCCAAGAAACAGCACTAAGGCCTCAAAATTCCAGGAATGGCCAGCACAGTCAACCCAGAATAGTTTCAGCCTGTCCCCCTCCCCCTCCCAGGGGACCCTCAGTCCTCTGCGTCCCCACTGTAGCTAGGAGATCTGACAAATACTGGAACAAAAAACAGCAAAGAAGCAAAGGCTTCTGGGCTGGTGCCCCAGGAGAGCCTGGGGCCAGATGAATAAGGCCTTAAGGGACAGAGGTCTTGGAGCAGAGAGATGGGCATCCCCCATCCCCACCCCCACCCCAGGGGCCCGGGCTCAGCCCCGCAGCTCCCCCATCCTCACCGCCGCCTCAGCAGAACAGCAGGTGCACAGCATCCTCTGCGTGCATGTTAGAAAGCACTCACACATGCACACTCCCATTTCACAGATGAGACAGCCAGGCTGAACTGGTCTTTTCTAAGGCGACACAACTGAGAGCAGCTGAGCCAGACAAAAGCGCGCGCTTGTTCCGTAAAGTCAAGGGCTGCTGCATGCACCAAGGACAAGGCCCCAGACCATGGCCCCAGCCTCTGACCTAGCTTGGACGGGGGCAGACTGAGCCTTTGGAGCGGCTCCTTAGCGGCTGCTCCCACCCCTCCCCCACTTCCTGGAGAATTGGCTATGGCTGGGGCGGGGGGGTTAAGGGGAGCTCATGTTGCAGGCCCAGCCACACCTGTCCAGGATAAATAAAGGCATTTCCCCTCCACCCTCCCATTCTCCCTCCTGAGCCCACTTCTCGTGGCTCCTCGCCGAGACCCACTGAAAGGAGGCCGTGGGGGCTTGCTGCTGACCCAGAGTTGATTCTGGCGGGCGGGGTGGGGACTGGAGCTACCACCCAGCCTGAGGGGGGCAGCCTCCCTACGGCTGACAAGGGGCAGGCCCCATTCAGTCCTCTTCGACTAATCCCTAGCCAAGGGCGGAGGGGCAGGCCAGGGAGTTAGGGGTCACTGAAGTCATAAGAGCTCCTGAGCAAATCTGAGCCTCAGCTTGCCTGGTGCTGAAGTGAGATGGTAAGCCCAGCCCTGCCCGCCCGAACACCTCTCTCAGGGTTGTGGTACAGGTGCCCAGGGGTGTCGGCCCTGCCGAGAGTGAGCAGGCCCTGCCTTTGCTACCCCCACCCCCCACCCCACCGCAATTTGCCACCACTGCCCTGTTGTAAAGGCTCAGGCCAGGACTTGGGAGCATCCACTGGCCCTGCATCCCACTGAGAGAGACGTTCCTGGTGCCGAAGGGCCTTGAGAGCCCCAGCAGGAAGCACCACAGCCCTGGTGAGAGTGTCCTGGGCCCTGCCTGGCCAGTAGCCCTGAGCTTGGGATGCCCCAGCCCAGGGCATCAGCGGCCCCCCAGAGGAGTTTGTCAAGAGGTCCTAAGCCCTGGGGAGGATGGAGCCGCCCAGCCCAGCTTGTCCCATGGCCTGGAAGATCTGGGGCGTGCCCCCGAAGGAAGCTGGGAGGTCATTATACCTATCCCCCAATGCCCTGCCTGAGCTGGGGGTTCTATTTATAAAGGTACCCCTTAGTCATTGGCTCCATTACATCCCAATTCACCCTTTCCCTGCAGTGGGGACATTCTTCCTGCTGTCTAGCTTAAGGCCTCCGTGCTACAATATAAGCCCTGGGCTGGCTGAGGCCAGGTGGTGCATAGATCCTGGGTGAGGTCATTGGCTATCCCGGGTGCCACTGAGCCAGGAGGCTAATTTCCACGCGCCAGGGCAGGGAGCACCAGCATGAGGCCTTGAGGACTGTGGGGCTGGGGGAGATGTGGGCTCAGTCCCAGGCATGGGAGGCTGTGGGCCCATGACAGTGAGGGTGGACAGCCTTATAACCATGCTGGTAGGGAGCTGTGCAGGGTCCTGGTGGGGAGGGGGCCGTGTCCACTGGGGCTCAAATGCCCACATATCACCACATCATCGGGCAGGGAGTGCAAGGCTCTGGGTGTCCTCCTAGTACTGCACGCTGTGGCCTCCAGGACAGTGGGCCTGGAGGGGTGGAGACCCAGGTTAGATGAGCCAGAACTCCAGCGGGATGAACGTGGCCCTCTCCCTGGACTAGAGCCAGGCCAATGCCCCCTCCCCCCACTGGGGGCTCGTGGCCTCTACACCTGTTATGAGGCTCCTATGGCACTCCTGAGTGGGGCTTCTCCTTCTTGGTGTCCCCCCTAAGTGTCCACATCAGGTTCCACAACCAGAACTGCCTCTCCATGTGGGTATTGGCTCCGTGTCTCCTCTGCCAAGCACCTCCAGGCCTTCCCTGGCTGTCCACCTGAGTGCCTCCTTGCCCACCCCCACCCACACCCCCGGGGGCCCACGGCAAATCTCTGCTGCCCTGAGGAAGAAACTGCCTCCCTCCCTGTCCCCAGGTGGGCAGAGTCCAGACTCCCTGGCCCATCCATCCCCCACCAGTGACGGCCTGGAGCGGCAGGCTGCCCCCTCGTGCCCACAGCAGCGGTGCAGGCGGCTCGGCCTCAGGCTGACCCCATTAGGCAGGGCTTGTCTTTGCCCTCCCGCACCTCAAAGTTCACCCTGAGCCCCAGGGTCTTCACCCCAGCTCTGCCAGACCTGCTGGGGGGTCCCTCGACAAGTGTTACCTGAGTGCCTACCATGTTCTAGACACTGGGATGGGTGATAGGGACCCGGCAGCGGTTAAAACAAAGACAGCTTCCTCTCAAGTGGACCTAGCTTATCACCTCTCTGGACTTGAGTGTTTCTGGCTGGGCAATAGAGTTACTCAGACAATCTCCAGTGATCTGGGACATCGCCAGCAGGCTGTTCCCTGATCACAGACACTGCAGAACATATGGGCCATTTCCCCAGGTGAGCGTGGGGAAGAAGATATCAGACAGGCAGTCAGAACAGCTGCGCTGAATGGGTAGGGGCTTGGCTGGGTGAGGGAGGAAGCTGGCCCAGGAAAGGGGAGGTGGAGTTGAGACTGTTACCTTGGGCCTGGGATGGAGTGGGGACTGGAGCCCAGTTACCAGCCCAGCCCAGCCCTGAGCCCTGACAGCAGGGCAGCTGAAGTCCTCAGTCTGTTCATCCATCTAGCTGCCAGCCTGTCACCTGCCCTCTCCATGCTAGGAGTGCTCTCTCCCCAAAGCAGCTGCCCACTTCCATGAAGACGCTCCAGGCTTGGGGGCACCCTGGGCTCCCCCTCCCTGGGAAAGGGCTTAAGAAGGTACTAACTATACTCTGTCCACCTGCCTGCCTACCCAGCAAACTTGGCATTTCCTTCTTGGCTCAAAACACCCACCACTTGCCCGTGTTTCACACTCACGACAGGTTGGTGAGCTCAGGCGGACAACAGCTATGGCCGAAACCAGGGGTCTGTGGCCGGCAGTATCCAGTTGGAGCCAGTCCCAGCCCCCAGACTGGGGATGGGGTATGCTCTGCTTTCCAAGAGCCTCAGGGAGGACAGCAGAGGGATGGAGGGATGCACACACCCTCCTCTGAGTGTGCCCCGCCCCTGCGGGTGCCAGGCTGCGTGGGCAGGGCACACTCACCCGGGAGATAGTGAGCGGCATGTTGAAGTCCTTGCCACCCTGGAGACGGAAGCCCCAGGGCCCGGGCCCGGTCAGGGTCACGCTGTAAGACATGCTCGTGCTGACAGCAGCGGCCTCTGTGGACGAGAGAAGAGAGGGGATGAGAGGGCCCTCACGCACCCACCTCCCCAGCCTATACCTGGACCCCTACTCCCGACCCCCAGCCTTGCCTGCTCCGTCCCTTGCTGTCTGGCCAGGCTGTGTGGAGCTCCTGAGAGGCTCCTAAGAATAGCTGAGAACGAATGCCATCGACACTGATATCTGCCCTCTGCTGCGCCCATAAATGGACTGTAACCCTACACTCCGCCCGCCTGCAGCCTCCCACCGTGACTCACGCGGCTAATATTGCCCCTGGGGAGGGGTGTCCAGCACCCAGCACCCCCCAGGGGGCAGGACGGGGGACTGGCCAGATTAGTGATAATGCTCTCTCCTCCTTGCTCTCCTCTCCTTGCTCCCTCTGCCCTTTGGAGAGTCCAGATGTGTGTTCTCTCTGCCCAGCTCAACCCCCACCCCTTCGCCCAGAAGACTGTGGCTGAGCTCCTTTGGGCCGAGGCTTTGCAGTTTGCTGTCTTCCTGTGCAGAGTCCTCCCTGGTGAGGACTCTGAGGTTGTAGCTTACCCAGCAGGAAGCCTGGGACCAAGCTGAGCCTCTGGCTGGTCTGGACAGAGCTACTGCTCAGGAGACTAGCCATTGGCCCAGGGTTGTCCAGCTGTAAAAATGATCATAATAATAACAGGAGCTCTGGGCATGGCCAAACTCAGCTCCAGGTCCCTCATGCCATTATCCCCTCAGATCCTGAGAGGCTACCACCTCAGCCTGCGGCAACCAGGGCTCAGAGAGGTTAAGTGACTTCTCCAAGGTCACACAGGGAATGGACCCAGGCCACACTGGAGCACCTGAATGGGGCTCAATCCTAATGGACCCGTGCCAGATAATAGGTTCCCAGTGGCCGCAGGCACCTCCCAGTGCCCAGACCGGGCATGGGAGTGAAGGGCACAGGCTGCTGGCCTAGGGTCTGAAAGCAGGTCTGAGGCAGGCCCACACCCTCCAGACCCTCTAGGGGCCCAGAGGTTATTCCTGGCTCTCCTGTCTCATTTGTGCTCTGGAAAACTTGACAGCAGCATGGAAAGCTCCAGCTGCCAATGTTGCATGCCAGGTCCCCATGCCCTTTGCACTGGAATGGCAGGGGGCAGGGAGGAGAGGAGGAGATGCCATCTGCTCAGCTGCTGGGACATGGGGCCAGAAGGCATAGGGACGGGGAAGTGTGTGCGGTGTGTTCAGCTTGTAACCCAGAGACAGTGTGTTCTGGGTGGAGGCCTGGGGGCCGAGGCCCCTCAGGACTCCAGCCAGTGTGGTCTTTGGGCCAAGATACCTCCAGAAGCCCTTCCTCAGAAGAGACCTCAGGCCCTGTGTGGTCTGGAGATAGTTCAAGGCCATCCTGGCTCTGGCTGAGGAAACTGAGGCTCACGGAAGGTGAAGGTGACTAGGCTGGCTGCTCTTTGGCCCTCCGGGAAGGCTCTAGCCTAAGCTGGGCCCTGAGGACTCAGTGCAGGCCTGGGTGTGAGTAATTTCCCAGTGACCAGCACCCCACCTGATGCCCGGGCCCTGGCCCATACAACGTGCACAGTAGGAGTCCCCACAACACGGGCATTTGGTAACTTGCCCAAGTTCACAAAAATATCAAGTGGAAGAAGTCAAGGAGGGACCTGTATTCTTTCACCCACTGTACCACCTCTTCTACTATGTATCATACAGCCCAGTCTGTCCCTGCTGCTCGGGCCTGGCCCAGAAAGCCAGCCACTCATGGCCAGCACCCCACCCTCCCCCATACCAGCTCCTGCCCCACCCCCAGGCCCCATCCCATCCCTCCCCACCTCCAGTTTTACCCCCTTTCCTGGGAGGGGTCTGTCCTGCCAAGCTGGAGAGGACCCAGCAGCAAGTATGACCAGTGTGGGGAAAGAAAGGAGCCGATCCCACGGGGGTGCGGGGGGGTAGAGGCCCCGGGCTAGGCAGTACCTGGAGCTGCAGGCTCTCTCTCTGGACTCTGGCAACCACACTGCCTGATGCTGCCTCTGGGGAGAGGGAGGGGGAGTGGGAAGGATGCTCTTAAAGGGGAAGGCCGGCCTCCCTCCATCTGCCTCCCCTGGGAGACCAGAAGCCAGCCAGAGAGCAGCTGGTCCCCACAGGCTGGGCACTAAGTGCTTCCTGATAACAGCAGCTTATTGGGGAGTGGGGACGGGGGCAAGCCCCGTCTCTGTCCCTCATCCACCCTGCCCCTTGCAGTTTGAGATGGAGGCTTCAGGAGTGAGAGTTGCCAGATGGGGGACAGAGGGAGGGGAGAAAGAGAGGCTGCTGTGGGCATCAGAGGTCAGGCCCTGGGTCTCTCCCCCATCACCGCACCCCTAGGTAAAGACCATGCTTGTTCGAGGAGAACTTCTCTGCTTTTTATTTTCCTATACACTGTCAGAGACATACAGCCCCGGTATGAACTTAGACCACTGATTTGAGACAAACCCCAGGTGCAGAGTGTGCACGCATGTGCTTGGTGCATGCAAATATGTTCCTAGAGGAGAGTGCACTAGAGTGTGGGCCACGGCAGAAAGAGTACTCAGGAAGCAGGGACAGGGGAGAGAGGGGAACAACAGTCCCCGGAGCGTGAGGTCTGTGCTCGGCTTCCAACGCGGGCTGCAGGGATGCCGCACTGGGCTGCCCGTGTCAGTGAAAGGCCCAGCCCGGGTGCAGAGGCAGCTCACAATTGGCCGGCGTGTCCCACGGAGCCGTCGCCATTGTCATTGCCTGGACAATCACAGCACACAGCATTTGAGGCGAGGCAGACGACTCCGGGAAGCAGGAGGGCCTGGGCTCCCACGCTTCAGGCTGAGCCTGGGGTACAGGCTGTTGAGATGAGAAGTGGGTGCAGAGCACTTGGCAGGGCAGGAGTTTTGTGGTGTGGGGCCATGAATCCAGCACAGCAGGGGTGACAGGGCCACTTCCAAAGCCTGCAGGCTCATGGGGGTAATCCTGGGCTGTGTGTATGAGGGGGAGGTGAAGGGGCTAGATGTGTCCCAGAAGAAAAGGGGAGCCCGTGGGCACCCTACATCCTGGGGTCCAGGCTGGGGAGCAGCCCCTTGGTCTGAAAGCAAACAGCACACATCTGCTTAGCCCAAGGAGTGTCCCCCAGGGAGCAGTCCCCCAATGACCCTCCATGTACAGGGTCACCGAGCAGTGAAGGGAGGTTGCCTGGAGGGGCCAGGTGGGGTCCTGGCTGGGGGATGGGCCTCCTCCGAGACCGCAGGCAATATGGCCTGGGGGATGGAGCCGGCCATGTCCAAGGCCACCAACAGGACGTCCCCCTGGGATATATCCTAGGCTCTCAGACTCCTGCAGTCAGGCAGGACTGAGCTCCCCTTGCCCCCACTTCCTCCACTCCTCCTGGGGCCCCAGCACCCCCCTCTCTCTGCTGCGTTCAACACCCCATTTCTCGCCTGTCCTACAACACCAGCTTCCTCCGGGTTTCTCCCTGCTGCCTCATCCTGTTCAACCTGTGCTTCCCCAGCCACTGCAGAGAGGCCCTACCCCACGAGGCTGACTGAGCCCACCGCAGGGCCCCTGCTCAGTCCTCCCTCCGAGGGCTCTCTCCTCCCCAGGCTCACAGCTGGACACCCCTCAGGTCAACACCTGATCAGGCCTCCGCAAGTTCCAACCACCTCCTGCCCTTCTCTTCTTATGTCCCCACCAGCTCCCAGAGTCCCTTGGCTGCTCCCGGGTCACAGAGCAACATTCTATTCCAGGACACACCAAGCACCCCCCCAGGACCCCCCTGCTGCATTCACACAGGGCGTTCCCTCCCCTGGACTGCTCAACATGACCCCCACCTTCCCCGGGGAGCCCTCAGGGACTTGCCTCTTCTTCCGGCACCCTGTGTGCTGATATCTCAATGGCAGGGCTTATCACATGTGTTAGGTGACTGCTGATGTGCTGTCCCTCTCTGCCCTATGCCACAGCCCAGCCCAGTATTCCCTCCAGGACGGGCACAGTCCCTTTCATCACGGCCCCCTCCCCAGCCCGGGGGGGCACTGCCCGTCGCTGTCCTGGCCTCTTTGGCCGTGCACAGTGCCCAGGCTCAGGGCTGGGGTGGGAGTCCTCCCTGGGGCTGGTGCATCCCGGGAGCGGTGCTCCCCGGGAGAGGCAGGGGCTCCACAGCTGGAGGGAGCAGCCCAGGTCTCCCCATCTCTGCGACACCCAAGGAATGTCCTGGAGGAAGGAAGGCAGGACATGGTCTTGGGCTCGCGGGGAAGCCCAAGAGAGCCCAGGAGCTGGGGGTGTTGTGCGGGTGTGAACGGAGGGGCTGGGTGGGGAGCTGTCAGCTGCAGGGGGAGGGGGACGGGTAGCCTCGGGGCCTGTGCACACGGCATTTCCAGCGTTCCAGAATATGGCCTTCTCTAATCGCCATCGACATTCCGTTCCATAGGCACTTGGGCTGACAGCTGGCCTTCTTTTAATAGCCACAAGTATTCTGGGTGACATCCTAATCCCAGGGCATTCACTGGGAGCACATACACGGCTCGCAACAACCCCCCCCCAGGTACATCCAGCCTCCAATCACACAGAGAGGTACACACCGCCCACACTCGGTCACACGCAGCTTAGAGCAGACATGTTGGGGCACACTCAATCCTGTGCCCTGTGGTGTCACAGTGACAGAGAACATGTGCAGGGCACATGGTCACACACAGGCACAAGCCATACTCCGCTGGCTCACTGCACACACGTCCTGTCCTGCTCGCACACACTTACTGTACGTTCATCACTGGAGAGCCACCACCGCTTGCCACGTATATGCATCGTCAGGGTCGCACAATCACACAGACTCTCGGGTGCGGTCCAGACTCACTCAGGGCTGCCCACAGCATCATGGAGTCACAGAGACCCCCAGGCACCCCAAGCAGGCAGGGGACACCTGGGTGGGGAAGGAGTGACTCCCAGAGGGCGCTGGGCCTGCCCGCAAGAACAGCTCCCCTTTCCCGGCCACTCCCTGGGCTACTGGCCCCTTGTCCCCACCCCTGTATGGATTGGCAGGTGCCACACCCAGTCACCTTCCCAGGAGTCTCTGCTTCCTGCTCCTGCGGCCTGAGAGGGGCCTTGGCTTCCATGTCCTCCAGGCCCTGACTGCAGGGGAAGCGGCCGCTTACTTGCTGGGCAGCCCCCCACACAGCTGCTGCCTCTGTGTCCATCCAGCCCTGGGGAAGGGGGGAGAGGCACTGTGAGGTGAGAGGGACCCTCCAAAGTCCCCGCTCCTGCCCTCTTCCCTGGCCAAGACTGTCTCCATCCTCCACACACGTATTCACTGCAGTGAGGTCCGTGGTACTATAGGCTCGCTGGTCACCAAACCCCTGCAAACTGTGTGCCTGTGCTAGTGTGTGTGCTAGTGTGTGCGCGTGCACGTGCGCGCTAGTGTGTCTGCACGCGCGCGTGTGCTAGTGTGTGCGCTATCGTGTGTGTGCTAGTGTGTGCGCGTGCACGTGCTAGTGTGTGCGCTAGTGTGTGCGCGTGCGCGTGCGTGCTAGTGTGTCTGCACGCGCGCGTGTGCTAGTGTGTGCGCTATCGTGTGTGTGCTAGTGTGTGCGCGTGCTAGTGTGTGTGCTAGTGTGTGCGCGTGCGCGCTAGTGCGTGTGCACGCGCGCGTGTGCTAGTGTGTGCGCTATCGTGTGCGTGCGCGTGTGCGTGCTAGTGTGTGTGCGTGCACGTGTGTGCTAGCGTGTGCGCGCGCACGTGTGCTAGTGTGTGCGCTAGCGTGTGTGTGCTAGTGTATGCTAGTGTGTGCGTGTGCGTGTGTGTGTGCGCACGTGTGTGCTAGTGTGTGTGTGCGCGCTAGTATGTGTGTGTGCGCGTGCGCGTGCGTGCACTGTGTGCCTTCTTAAGCGTGTGGGGTGGGTCTGTCTTCACGAGGGTCTAGGCCTCTGTTGACGGATAACATTCACTCCTTGATGTTGTTCACTACATGTGGTTCAGGGAAGGGACCTCTGATATCTCCTCCCTCAGCCCCCAGGGCTGGAAGCAGTGGGAAGAGGTCAGTGGAGATTCTTGGTGAGGCCCACGGTGGGCCCTGTAGTTACAATGATGGAGGAACCCAGGTGTGGCTGGGGACGGGAGGCCACAGCACAGAGAGCTCTCCTGGGGGCATTAAGGGGCATCACAGCCCTGGGTCCCAAAGAGGAACTGGCAGGCTGGTAGCTCCCAGGGCTAACACCAACTGTGGGGTTAGCACCCACTCATGTGCACCCTAGCCAGTCTTGGATGTAGAGACAACTGTTTTCCCTTTTAGAGAAGAACACACAGGCTCAAAAGGGGTGAGTGACCTGCCCAAGCTCACACAGTGAGGATGTGGTAGAACTGAGCCTTGAACCCAGGTCCCCTGACTCCAGGGCCAATACTCCTTCCACTGTATCCTGTGGGCTCCTCAAGGCTCCCAGGAAGAGGGGGCTTAAGGCTAAGAACAAAGGGCCCCGAGCTAGCTCCGGCCTGTCTCTCGGGAGGCCCATCTAGGGCCAGAAATGCCTGTCTTTTCGCGGCTCTAAGCTCCTGGAATACTGCCATCATGGAAGAGAGATGACCTGGCGTTGGAAGACGCATCAGTCCCGGCCCTGCTACTGGGTGACCTTGGGCCAACCCATTGCCTCTCTGGCCCCTGGGCCCCTGCCTGTTGGGGGGAATGGGGCAAGGGAAGGCCATGGGGCAGTCGTGAAGGGCTCTTCCTGCCAGCATCCTGGGGTCCTGAGGGTCCCTGGGTCTCAGAGGCATGAAGCTGGCCTGGTTGAGGAAAGGAGGGTGAGGTGCTAGCCTCGGGAGGCCATCGCATCCTTACCACCTCGCTCTCCGAGCCCAGGGATGCCTGGCGCCTCTGTCCAGAGATCCAGCTGAGGTCCGAGGCCTGGCTGCTCAGTGTGGAGGGGTGGGTGGAGCGGTAGCTGGTGTAGGGGCCACGGCGCTGGCCTGACACGCCCAGCAGCACCCGCAGGCAGGGCAGGTGCTGGGCAATGGCCATTCTGCAGGAACCGCACAGCTGGTTAGGGGGATGGACAGGCAGACACCGGGAGATAGGGGAGGATGGACAGACTGATATGAAGCTAATGGGAGTGGACAGAATGGGGAAATGGGTGGTTCAGACACTGGGGTTATGAGGACAGACAGATGATGGGATGATGGGAATGGACAAAAAGACTGGCAGTCATAGGAAGTGATGAGGAAGGACAGACAGATGCTGGGGTGAAAGAGACTGACAGGCCCATAGCCTTGGGGATGGACAGACAGACACTGGGGCCATGGGCACGGAGGGTAGCAGGTTCGGCGAGGGGCTTGGTCTCAGCTCTCAAGGGGCTGGCCCAAGCTGCGTCCCTTCCAGTGAGGACAGGGACACTCCCGAGCAGCCTCTGAGCCTACAGCTGGCCTCAGCAGGGCGGCGAGTTACGGACACCACCAGGCAAAAGGAAGCACTGAGGGGCCCCTCGAGGGAGAGGCCAGCTGTGCTGGGAATCCATCAGCAGAGAGCGCTCTGGGCCAGAAGCACCCCCGGGCCTCCGCCAGGGCCCTTGAACCTCTCCCTACTGTGGTCTCCAGGACATTGCTGTCCGGGGGCTTCTTCTCTTTGTAGAGGGCATCACTGCTGATCGGCCATCCCAGCTGCCTTTTGGCCTTGGCTCCAAAAATGCCATAGGCAGGATTGGACACTGCCCAGGGAGCTCTGAAGTCCCTCCAAGCTGATCCCTGTGGGAAACTGGAGCAGCAGAGGGGGTCACACCAGCTCCAGACCCCACCCAGTGTCACTGGCTGCTCCCAGCTGCGGGAGGCCCCCACCCAATGCATATATACGAGAGATAGGAAAGATGGCCAGCCTCTGTCCCCATTCACAGCTTCTGACCCTCCGTGGCCCGGGGATGTGGGGCTGGGTCCTGGAGGAGGGCCGCACCTGTACTTGGGGTGGGTGATGGCGTAAATGATGGGGTTGTGGATGGCAGAGGCCTTGGCGATGACAGCAGGCACGGTGTTCATGTAGGGTGTCAGGACATGCGCGTACCTAGGACGGAGAAGCTGTGATCCCCCCGCCAGCCAGCCCTCCCAGAGACTCCACGGCCCACTTGCCCTCTCAGGAAGCTTCTTCCTCTGGGCCAGGCCCTGCAGCCCAAACCAGCACAGCCAAGAGGGACTGCGATGCCGGGAGAATTCTGACCTGAGGTGAGCGGAAACCTGGGGGGCTGCTGAGGGATGGTTGCTGAGGGGAAGAGGAGCCAGGTTGGGGGGTTCAGCCAGGTCCCATGATAGCTTGGAGCCTGTGCTGTTGGGAGGAAACGCTCCCCACCCCTAGGGCCTCTGGGCCTCTGGGCCTCTGGCCAGTTCCTCCCCCACCGCACACAACCCTGAGACCCGCTTCTCCCCTGGCTCTCTTAGAGTGACTCACAAGACAGCCTTAGCCGGCACCAGGCCCTTCCGGCACAAGGAGGTCTCGGACCCAGACACCCCCCAGGATGAAAAACTCTCACTGTCTCAAAGTGCTTCTGAAGTCTGGCCTATGTCCTCGCTGCTGCAGACATCAAGTGCCCAGACTCGAGCCACGAAGGGCTGGCAGGCAGGAGGTGAGCGGCACCCCAGGCCATGTGCCCACAGCCCAGGTGAAGAGAGAGCCGGAACCTCAGGGAGCGTCTTGTGTTCCCGCGGGATCTGGCAGGACCTGGGAGCCCCTGCAGGCCCTCAGGCCAAACCCAGAGCTCCCACAGCATGGGTCCCAGTGCCTCCAGGAAGTGGCAGGGCCATCTCCCGCAGGTGAACCTCGCTGCCGCCGCAGGGAAAATGAATGACTGGCTGTGAGGCTGGGCTTTGAGTGTAAGAATGGCTGGCTCCGGCTTGGGCTGGGGAGGGAGAGGCCGCTGCAGGGTCCCCTTCCCTCCTCCCACCCCCTCCAGCCCCTGTCCCGGCCCTTTGGGCACTGCTCACCCAGCAAAGGCCGTCAGGGCCACAGCGGAGTAGGGGGCCCAGGAGAGCACGAAGAGAAGGATGACCAGCAGCTCAATCTTGGCCATTTTCCACTCTCTCTGTAGCCGCTGCCGTTGTCGGGGGGACCTAACACCGCCCTCACAGGCCCTGAAAGTCTGGAGAGCCCTAGCACAGGCACAAAGTCCGAGTCTGACCCCGCTCTAGCGTCAGTGAGGGCCACGGTCATGGCTGCAGTCGGGGAGGCTCCCTGGACCTGGCCATTCTCTCCAGACTCCCAGAAAGTTCTCCGTTACATCCAGCCTAAGCTGTCTCCCTGTGGTTCTGCCTGTGGTGTCTTCTCACCCCGTGGACCTCCTGATCAAGCCAAAGGCCCCCTCCTCAGAAGCCCCTGTCTCCTGAGACTTCTCTAGGCACCCAGGTTGTGCTGGTCTCTGGGCACCTCACCCCCTAAGCACATGGGCTCAGCTTGTCTTTGCCCTTGTGGAGCTGGGAAGGAATGTCCTGGGGATGGGGAGGGTGCAGTGTGAGGCTGGGGGCTGGGTAGGGGCAGCCCTGGCAAAGGCGTGTGGCCACCCTCCCATCGAGCCCCTCCTCCACGCCCAGCTCTTACTGGCCTGTCTCCCGGATGGCCCTGAAGATGAAGATGTAGCAGTAGATGATGACCAGCAGGGGGAGGAAGAACACGAAGCAGAAGAGCAGCATGGTGTAGGCTCGGACGGAAGGTGTGAAGCTCATGTAGTCCCAGGAGCAGGAGGTCAGCAGCCCCTCGGGTACATAGGCACCTAGGAGCCAGGAATAGGTGCTCAGCCTTCGGCCCAGCATGCTTCAGGCTCCTCATCCAGCAGAGGCTTTAGCTGTGGGGCCCGGGCTCCCTGAACACTGGTCCCCACTCCAGCCCTGCCCAGTGCAGTGAGGAAGTCAGGGCATGTGGAGGGAAGCTTTCCCAGCTAGTTCTAGCAGGCAAAGCCCACTGCTGCCCATTTTTACCAGGTTGGAACAGAGACCTCACCATAGCTCCAGGGTATTATCCTCCAGATTTTGGCCAGGTTTTTGGTCCTGCCACAGAAAGGACCTTGCTGCTAACTCTCCTACTTGCTCAAGCCTACACCCCAAGGCCTGCCTGTATGATGCTAAAACTCAGCATCAGATGTGCCTGTCACTTACTGCCGCCCAAGAACCATGTGGGAGCCCAGGTCATCCTCTGGTTGCTGGTGGTTCTACCTCAGTTTTCCCTGCTGCTAGTCATGCCCCCTGAATATCCATCTGCCTTGAGGCTCAAGAATTCCCTTGGCCCCTCCTGCCAGCTGGCCAACCCAAGTCTACCTACCTGCCCCTTGAACATGCCCCACCCAGCTTATCGTCCTCTCTCCCAATTCCCCCAGTCCACTTACTCCAGCCAAAGAAGGGTGGCAGACTCCAGGCCAGGGCATAGAGCCAGACGCCCACCAGGACAAGCGCTGCCCGCCTCTTGGACACCACCCCGATGGTGGCCAGTGGGTGCATGATCACCAGGTAGCGGTCCAGAGCGATGGCCGTTAGGGTAATCATGGAGGTGATGCCGAAGACAGCCCCACAGAAGGCATAGAACTCACAGCCTGTGGGCACAGCTCCCCAACCTCAGACCACGGCAGGAGCCCATTAGTTACCCCAGAGGAGGGGGGTCTGGGGGTGGTACATACTCAGCTCCTGCCTTCACCTCTCCAGAAAAGCATCCCTGAGCCCCTCTCCACCCTGGCTACTTGCCACATCCGGCCGAGAAGCTGAATCTTCCCTCTTGCTCACTCACGGGATCGAGCACGGCCACCCACTCCCTGCCCAGGAAGAGCCAATCACCTCCTCGTTCAAGGCCAGCCTCCACTGTGGGCATCCCCTGCCACAACCCTCCTCCTCCCTCCAGCAGAAGGGAATCCCGAATGTCTACCTGCCTCCCCGAAGAGCCACCGCTTATAGAGGCTGCTGGCGAAGAAGACAGGGGCCTGGGTGAAGGACATGAAAAAGTCGCTGACTGCGAGGTTGATAATGAACATGTTGGAGGGTGTCCTGAGGCCTCTGGTCCTGTGAAGGGTCGGAAACTGTCAGGAGGTGCTTCTGCTCTGGAGCTTCCCTGAGCTAGGAGCACACGTGCACACACGCACACACATGGGCACAAGCCACAGGGCCACCGCCCATCCTGCTGCTGCCCAACAAGCACCAGCCAGACAGCTCTAGAGCCTGACAGTGTGGGCTGAGAAGTGAGGCCCCCTCCAGGCAGCAGCTCTTGCCTCAGATGGGGAGCAGTACTGCCCCCAGAGTGCTGTGCAGCCCTGCCGAAGCTGGCTTTAAGACACGTCTGTTTCTTCCTCTCGCCTTCTGGATCCCCTCTGCATGATCCGCACTCTCTCCTTGGACACACCCCTCATTCGTCTGAACCCCTCCAGGCCAATTCTCCCCAGTGGCTCCTCCTACATGCTCAGGCTCAGATGTGCCTTCCCAAGAGCTCCTCTACCTCCTTCTCCCCCAGGCACCCCTCCTTGTACCCCTTCTTCCAGTATCTCTGCAGTCTTCACACTTGGGGTTGGCCCAGGGCAGAGGGACAGACAGGTGTGCCCCACAGGCCAGGCACTTTCACAAACGCCTCTCCCGTAATCATCCATCTTTGCATCTAGCCCTCCCTCTTTTCCAGATGAGAATCCTGAGGCTCCCACCCTCGAGGTGGCTTGCTCCAGATAACAAGACTCAGTAAGTGGCATGGCCAGGATTCAAACGCTTATTGGATGGGCACTGCACAGACATGAACTTGTGTAATCATACATTGACTCCATGAAGTAAACCACAACTCCATTTTGCAGACAAGAAAAATGGACCCACAGGGACACCTGGGTGGCTCAGTCGGTTAAACGTCTGCCTTCAACTCAGGTCATGATCCCAGGGTCCTGGGATCAAGCCCCGCATCGGGCTCCCTGCTCAGCGGGAAGCCTGCTTCTCCCTCTCCCACTCCCCCTGCTTGTGTTCCCTCTCTCGCTGTGTCTCTGTCGTAAATAAATAAAATCTTTAAAAAAAAAAAAAAAGAATGGGCAGAGGCATGTGAGTCGTAGAGAAATTTATCCTACACAGAAGGTGTGCCCGGGGCCCAATTGGCATGTGCCACTCAAGCTGCCCTGGACTATTTTTTGGCCCCTTCCCTAAGCTAGAAGATGGAGACCTGTCCTGAGACCACCACGGGCTTGGCAGTGGCGTCCCCACCCAGGCTCAACAGTGCCCTGCAGAGCTGGAGACAGCCTTCCTGCCCTGTCTCTGCATGACTGGCTGCCCTCGGTGCCCATGCCCTAGTCCCGCCAACCAGGCACCTGCAGAAGGTATAGATGACCATCAGATTGCCCAGCATCCCCGTGAGCCCCACCAGCAGGATCACTGTGCCCAGGATGTAGTGGGCATGGTCCGGAACATCCACCGTTGGGAAGGGGACCCAGGCAGCAGCCCGAGCCGCGGCTGCCTGTGGAGAGACAGAGAAACATGAGCATCACGTTATCCTATCATCTGGAATAACCCTGAGAAGAGAGGGTTAAGGTTCCTGGTAGACCAGTAGGGAAACTGAGGCTCAGAGTGGCACAGCCACTTGCCCACACTGCAAGGCAGTAGCTGAACCAGAGGGGAAACGCAGATCTCTCTAAAGTCAAGCCTGAGCTCCTGCACCGTGGCACAGAGGCATGAGGCTTCTAGAATCACCTGTTGGAGGCTGAACGGACAGACAGACACATGTCTGACAAGGAGTGACATGGCTGGAGTGAGTCTACCTTTCCTTGGGGAGAAGGCAGATCCATCCCCTCAGTGCTTCCTCTCCATGGCATGGGCCCTGACCGAAGCGCTCGAGGCGCTTAGCAATGGTCTTCTAGGCCCCGCAGACTCTGGGGTGGCGGAGCTGGGTGGAGCCCCTCTCCTCAGGAACCCCAGCCCCTCCCCAGCCTCAAAGAAGAGGTTGTATCCCCTCACAGTATAAATGGGGAGCGTTGACCTTGATACCTGGCATGAGACAGAGGACAAGAATTCCCCTTTAAAAAGAAAGCTTAGGGGGCACCTGGCTGGCGACTCTCGATCTCGGGGTCGCAAGTTTGAGCCCCACATTGGTTGTAGAGATTACTTAAATAAAAAAAATAAACTTAGGGGCACCTGGGTGGCTGAGTCAGTTAAACGTCCGACTCTTGATTTTGGTTCAGGTCATGATCTCAGGTTCGTGGGGTTGAGCCCCGAGTCAGGCTCGTGCTCAGCATGGAGTCTGCTTGAGATTCTCTTTCCCTCTCTGTCTGCCCCTCCCCCCTCTCTCTAATAAATAAATAAATCTTAAATAAATAAACTTAAAAAAGAAAAAAGAAAGCTTAGGTCCCCCAAAGTCACTTCAGGGAGGTTATGACCCCATGAGGCCAGCACAAGGGGCCTCAAAGAACCCTCTGGCCCCGCTCCTTTCCTGGGAAGGAGGGCAATTTAGTCTCTGTCTTGCCTCCTATAGCTATGGAGGCTTCCCGTCCTATCCAGGATGTAGGCCAGCATCCCAGGGTCTTTAGGGTACCCTCAGTTCTCCCCAGTTAATAGTGGGTTCGGTGGGGTATGACTCTGGGGCCCTGGCCAGAATGATAGGCAGCAGAAAGCACCCACCACTTCACTCTGGTCTGGACAATCCAGAGGCCTCTGGTATGCCTTCCTCTCTGGAAGGCTCTGTGGGGTATCCAACCACTCTCAGAAAGGAATGGATGCAGCCAAGGGCAGGTCTGGGCCATTGCAGCCCCTTGCCCTTTAGGGCTGGCCTTTCTGTTCCTTGGATGCTCTCCATGGGGAAGGACATTGCCCACACTCTCCTCTATTGGCCTCTTTGTGCAGGATAGGCCCAGAGAGGTCCGGTAACATACCCAAGGTCCCACAGAGGAGCTCAGACCTCTTCTATCTCGCTGTCATGGAGGCCAGGGTGGGGGAGGGAAGGCTCTGTGTGTGCACATGCGGGCCCCAGGCTTACCGTGGGACTGCTGGGCAGAGCTTGGCCCACGCTGGACGTGCTGCTCCAGGAGCTGTCCCACCTGCTGGGTGAGGCTGGGGTGGCCACAGAGCTGGGCTCCTGGGCTCCGGGCCCCGAAGGAGGGTTCATCCTGAGGTTGGGTAGTCCTTTCTCGAGCCCACCGAGAAGTCCAGGACACAGGGAGCTCAGGATGTTAGCAGTGCCCGGCCTCCCAACCTTCCTCCGTCCTCAGCACCCCTGCCTGGTCTGCCGGCCGCCTGTTCCTGCGTCCTGCGTGGTCCTAGCCTGGAGCTACTCTCGGAGCTGATGACTGCTGTGTCCAGTGAAGCACAAAGGAACGAATGTCACAGCTATGGCGACTCACAGCCACGGGGTCTGTCCCCACCTTTAAGTAGCAGAGCTGGGAGCGCACATGCCCAGTTGCTCAGTACTGCGGGTTCCCTCAGATAGAGGTCCCTGGGTGTCTGTCCACAGAAGGTCTGATGATGGTGGCGTACATGTGTGAAAGTGTGTGTGTGTGTGTGTGTGTGCATGAGTATGAGAGCGTGTGTCAGTGTGAATGTGTGTGTGTGTATTTCAGGGGAGACTGCCGTGCTTGGGCTCCTAGACATTGGGCAGAAGGCTTTGTCCTCCCCTCTGACAAGGCTCTCTTTCTCCCCCGAGCTCATCAAGAACAGCCTCTCCTGCCCTCAGTAACCCCCACGGCTGTCCAGGGGGCAGCTTCACCCTCTCCACGGGGCGCCTGGCCCTCAGTTCAGCCTGCACGAGCTCATCCCATCTTCACAGCCACCGCCACAGAGCCAAGGCTGGTCACCCATTGCACAGATGAAGAAGCTAAGAGGATGTGCCATGATATTACACAATCAGGGTGAGGTCAGATCACAAGGCATTTTTTTGTTTGTTGCCTTTTGATAATAAACTTTTTTTATTGAAGTATAAATATTTTTATTTCTTTTTAAGATTTTATTTATTTATTTGAGACAGAGATAGTGAGAGAGAGTACACGAGCAGGAGGAGAGGGAGAAGCAGACTCCCCGCCGAGCAAGGAGCCCGATGGGGGGCTCGATCCCAGGACCCTGGGACCATGACCTGAGCCGAAGGCAGCTGCTTAACCAACTGAGCCACCCAGGCGCCCTGAAGTATAAAGATTAAAAAAAAAGAAAACCACTAAATGCAAAGCTAGAACTCAGGCCTGGCTGAGATGAGTGAATGTCAGAGGTGGGGGGGCCCCCAGGCCTGCACCTCCCTCCACTCTTGGAAGAGGCAGCAGGAGGGAAGAGCCCCAGAGCTGGAGGGAACGGCAGCTGAGCAGTCTTCGCAGGGGGCCCACTCGGCTTCCAGAACGTCCTACTCGGGAGCATGTCCTAAGACACGGTGCAGAGATTGGTGGAGCCCTGGAGTGGAGACATATACCAACTCTTGCCCCAGGACAGGCCCCAGTCTTTACAAACAGTTCTCCTTGAGCCCCAGATTTGGGCCAGGGGGTGGGAGCACCCACACTTGGAGAGAGAAACTGCACCTCCCAACAGGCGCCAACTCGTGGCTCAGACACACTTCCTCCTGACACCTTCCGTTTCAGGTCTTAGCTCACAGAGGCTCACCTTGGGTGCTGGCTGAGGCTGGACCCTGGCTTTGTTTCTTCCTGTAACGCCCAGTGTGGACTTACCAACCGCTGGCTTTTGAATATGAGGCTTTCCCTGCTGATCTGAGCTGGGAGCAGCTCTGAGCTGACACAAAGTCCCATTCAATGTCCTCTTCTCACTCTCCAACCTGATCACTAGGAGAGAAGCAGGTGAAGTGGCTAGCACCAGGAGCTCTCAGGAGGGTTTGTTGGGCGGGGGGCCGAGAAGGGGCCACGCCCAGGGTACCACGGGCCTCAGAGCCACTCCTAAAGGCCCAAGGAACTGAATCCCTTTATATTGTCCTTCTCCGTGGCTGACATACAGCCACCCTTGGAAGTGATGCTGAGATGTCCCGTCACCTCCTCCTGTGCTGCGACCCTTCGGGGGAGGGCCCACCACGACCGTCGCGCTCCACACCTCTGCGCCCAACTTCTGCTCTGCTGGGAACCTGCAGTCCAGGCTGAGTCAGGAGAGCTACACGGGCAGCCTCAGCCTCCAAGGACACAGCGTTTAACTGTCCCCTGTGGGCGCACCACTGCCCCAGCTGTCCTAGTTATAAGTCACAGGTCCGAGGTGGGGGAGCCCTTGGCCTTCCGTCACTCTCCTCAGACTTCGCAGGTGCCCAGCTGCATTCCCACCTCTGAGCCCCTCTTCTGCTCTCCACTCTGCCCATCAGGTCTCTCTCCAGGCCTGGCTCAGAGCGGGGCCCAACCTCTCCATGTGCTTCCTGGCCTCCCTGTCAACAGTCTCAGGGGCCCCGCTCCACCCAGGAATCAGCACAGGGACAAACAGGGAAGGGGGCCTCCAACCCCTCACGGTTCCCATCCTGGCTAGTGACCACTCCCCTTGGAGGCAGGCCTGGCATCTCTTCTTCTCCCAGTCCAGGAGCCGAGGGCAGGCGGATGTTCAAGGCCAGCCTCTGGCTCTGGGGGCTTCGGTGGCCCCAGGCCCCCCCCCCGAGCTGATAACAAGCTGCCATCCCCGCACAAGGCTCCTCTCTTCATACCTCCCCCTTTCTCTTGCCGCCTCCTTACGGCCCATTCTTCACACTGCAGCCCTAAAGGCATTTGGAAACACGTAGTCAGATAACCCCATGCTTAACCCTTTGGCGGCTTCCATTGCTCTTGAGACATGGACAGAGGCCCAGTTTGGCGAGGAGGTAAAGGAAAGTAACACAATGTCCCCCAGTACAGGGGAATAAGAAGTAGATTTTGTTGGGGAAGCTAAACTACCAACGGTCAGCAAGAAGGGGCCTGCTATCCCCCACCACCTCGATGTATGTGCATGCGGACCAGGCTGCCATCACCCCGCTAATGCCCCTTTTAGATGCATGCGCCAGACCAGCCCTGTTTTCAGAAAGGAGCGGCCAAGCTCAGGTGCCAGGCAGTCTGGGTGTGGCTGCCTGCTGAGCAGGGAAGTTTCTGAGGAGGTCAGCTGCCGGCACCTGAAGACCCTCCTGGGAGCTGAATTCAGGCCATGGGGAAAGGGGAGTTGATCACATGGGGAGTTGAGTTCAGGTGCAGACCCTCTTGCTGGGCGAGGAGGGGCCAGCTTTGCGCCTGAGCTTCTGGGCTCACTCACCAGGGAGTCCTCACTGTGCTCCAGCCAGGCTGGCTTCCTCTCGGTCCGCAGAACACACCCAGTCCCTCTGTCACCCAGCTTCTGCTCATGCATAGCTCCTGAAACCTTCCTGCGCCCCTTCTCCGGGTCTCAGCTCAAACGCCACCTCATCAAGGTGTCAACGAAGCCGTCCTGAGGACCCAGCTATTCACAGCCTCCTGTCCATCCTGTGGAGTACTCACTAGTAGTGTCATTTATAGTGATCATCATCTGATTGTGTCCTCTCCCTCCCTGGATCACAAATAGGTCTGTGTGTTTCTGTGTGTTTCATCTTTGTGGCCGGAGTCACGTGCCTGCACGTCGTTTCAGGAAAATAAAAATCTCCTCGGTCCTTGCTTCTCAAGGTGTTGTCCAGGTAACAGGGGCTACAAGCTGCTCTGAGGGGGGACGATGAGGCAGCCCAGGGATTGGTAAGAGCAGGACACGTTGCCAAGTCCGAGGCTGGAAGGGCGGTAGGAGGAAGGTGGGTCCTGGGAGTCCAGGGGCTAGAGCTGCCCGGCAGGCTGCTACAGAGAGAGGGTGCTCACAGCGCGGAGCTGGAGCCTTGGTGGGGACACGGCTGCTGGCAGAGATGCCGCGGTGAGCCGAGTGTGGGCGTGAACTGCCGCTCTCTCCTCTCTGGTCTCCTGTCTTCTGCACCTCCCTCCCAATGGCCAAAGCTGCCTGGAAGCCAGAGGTAGGAGGGGTTGAGAGACAAAGAGCAGAGTAGGGAAGGGCAATGGTGCACACAGGTTATCATCCCTCTGCCCCGCCCCCAACCTGCCACCGTAGCCAGTAGACGGTGTGGGTCCCCCTCAACCCCCCAGCCAGCAGGTCAGCCCTCCCAGTTCACCTGCAGGTGCCCTAGCTCCTTGATTTTTTTGTGACCCCTCCCCAGAGGCTGCTTGTGGAGGGTGGCCTGAGCCTTGGGTGGGTAGTGGTGGCAGCTGTCTGCCTGGCCAGCCTCTGGGTTCCCCTGGACCAGCCCGGGGCCACCCTTCTCTTCAGCATGGCCTAGGAGTCTATGGGCAATCCCACCCACTCCCCCTCCACATACACAGCCTCCGTGCGGGAGAGCTGAAGGGGCTGAGTGTGCACTCTGGTACCCGGAGCCCTCGCCTACACTGCACTGCCTGCCCCTCGCCCCTCACTGGCCTGGCTGCAGGTGGGGAGAGCTTTCCAGGCGCCTCACCCTCAGGGGAGTTCTCGGGACAGAGGAAGCAGGAGGCCTGAGAGCTGCCCCGGGGCGGCAGAGAGGGCCTGGGTGTCTGCACAGCCCAGGGGCCAGGGAGGCAGGGCTATGGTGTTTTATGTTAGAGCAGGCAGCACTCAGGCACAAGCCAACACACTCCACACTTGTTGGGGGACTAGAATCAACCAGGGTCACTGATACCGTCCACAGGGCCCTGATGCCAACTTCACTTACTTCTGAGCCCCAGAATTCCTAGACAAGTCCTGAAAGCTCTTGTAAGAAAAGCTGATAGAGGGGCGCCTGGGTGGCTCAGTCGGTTGGGAGTCTGCCTTCGGCTCAGGTCATGATCCCAGGGTCCTGGGATCGAGCCCCGCGTCAGGCTCCTTGCTCAGCAGGGAGCCTGCTTCTCCCTCGGCCTGCTGCTTCCCCTGCTTGTGCTTGGTCTCTCTGACAAATAAATTTTAAAAATCTAAAAAAAAAAAAAGCTAATAGAAAAGCCAGGAGGACAGGCCCGTGGCCCCTGTGTTTCTGTCTTTCTGGCCACAGCACCAGGGTCCGGGGAAGCTGGTGTCTGTGACCTGGCCTAGTGGGCAGCGCTGTAATGCCTCTCCCATGCCGTTCCCATCCTCTTCACTGCTAGGGATCACTTTCCTCATCCTGGGGCTGGTAAGGGCTATCTGGTTACCCGGAAACTCCCAGAAGCTATTGTCAAGGGAATATTAAATGTCTGAATGAGCATATTCCTGTAGGCACCCAGCCAGCCGCTCACCTGGGCCCCCCTCACCTGCAATCTGCTGGGTTCCAGGCAAACCCTGTCAGGATAGGGCCCTCTGTCCCATGGCCTGGGGTGGGGTGGGGGGCATAAACTCAGAAATTCAGAAAACCTTGCTCTTCTGCTGTCTTCTGCCAGAGAACAGCAGATACAGCTCTGCCCTTCTACCTGCTCTGAGTGCCATCCACGCCCCCCCTCCACCCAGTGTAGGCCTGCCCCTTGGGAGCCAGCCGAGTAGCCCTGTGGTCCTGCTAATGTCCCCAGAGGCATCCAAGGGTCCTTCTGGTCCCTGTGGCCCACCTCTCTGTGGCTCCTCCCACCCTTACTCCCCATTCTGGGGTGTTCCCACTGAGCTGCCTCCTGTGCACCCTATAATAGCCAAAAGGGAGACTAGCCGGGGTACAGCCATGGGACAGAGTTTACACAGCACTGGGGGGCCCTTTCCTGTCCCCACAGGAGTACCTATGGTGGCACCTGGGTTTGCTACCTTCCGATGCCCACATTCCTGGCCTGGGGCCCTGACCCAGGGCCTTCAGAGGTGTTTCCTTTGGCCATCCTGCCTGGTCCGTGTGTGTCATTTCAGTGAGTCCAGTCTGGGGGCTCCAACTTCATACCCATCCAAGGACCATGCATTTATTAAACAACTACAGTGTGCTCTGCCCTGGGTTAGCATCAGTTAGAGTGGCTGCCCTGGGCACCCTAGCTGTGTTATCAGAAGGGGAACGACACAGTCACACACACACACACACACACACACACACACACACACACACACACACTGTCAGCCCCAGAACCTAGCTTCTTCCTCCCCTTAGCTGGAAGCTTCTATCAAGGGGAGTCAGGGCTGGTTAACAAGTGCAAGAGAGGAATAGGGAAACAGAAAGTCAAGGAAAATATGAGTAAGACCAAAAGAACAAACTTTTTAAAAAGATTTTATTTGTTTATGTATTTATTTAGAGAGAAAGAGCACGCACAAGCAGTGGGAGAGGCAGAGGGAGAGAGAGAGAGAATCCCAAGCAGACTCTGTTCCAAGCTCAGAGCCCGACACAGAGCTCGATCCCATGACCCCGAGATCATGACCTGAGCCAAAATCAAGAGTTGGATGCTCAACCGACTGAGCCACCCCGGCGCCCCAAGAACAAACTTTTAACTTGAAAACTGATTACACACCCTAGAAAGGCATGTACCTTGGGCACGCCCAGCAGCCCGTGGAAAGCAAGAACTTGCTACCGGATTTCAACCACGAGACTGATTCCCTAGAGCCTTTGACATTTCCTAGGGGCGCATGGAACACCCTACCTGGCGCACACAGAGAGCGGCTTGAACCACCTTGGGACTATATACTTTTTTGACCTTTTGGTAACATGCTGGAATAGCAGGAGAAATAATTTTCTTCCTCATGGTGTTTTCACTGATCTTAACCAAGATCCTGAGCTCTTCCCTACAAACTGGAGCATTTGTCTGAGGGGAACAGGAAGGGAGGAAAGCATCTGCTTTGATTTCTAACAGCCCAGAGCAATTTCTGACTGCTCGTAGGGGACAAGGATGTGGCAGGATGGAAATCTAGACGAACCACAGAGATGTGCTTCATGAAGAACAATTCTAGCATGTGACGCATGTCTGGGTTCCTTCTCAGTGAGTAAAGTACACCATAAGCCCTCAGATTTCTGAGCATTGCATGAGTGGACCTGGAAGATTTCTGAATGCAATCCCTGAACTTGAATTGGCTTTGTCTTTCGATGTGACTGTGGACCTGTTACCTTTGCAGGGGGATTCTCAAAGCTGTAAACATTATTATAAATATTATAAATTCCCTCTCATGCGTGCCCAGTAGGTCAGGTGACCTTCGCTGGCCTTCCAGCTTTACCCCTATCTGCTTTCAGGAACTGGAAGTGACAAGGATCTATGATCTCTGAGACTCCGTTTCCTCCTCCATTGAATGGGGGTGTTAACACCTGCGTTATTCATGAGAAAGTGTGTAGAGTGCCCTAGGCTGCCTCACCCACAGTCAGGGCCCCAAGCTCACCCGGGCTGCCGAAGCAGGAGAGGGCAAGTCCTGGCTTCACCCCGGGTAGCACAAATGCCCACCCCACCCCACAAGGACACTGGGGTCAGCCAGGACTGTGCCACCCTGTGGAGCTCTGTGACCTCGGCTGGCTCCATCTTGCCCCCTGAGTCTCCTTCCTTATCTATAGAATGGAGATAGCGACGCTTCATTGGATGCAATGCTTTAATTGGACAAGAGAAATGAATCACCCACCTGGAACACAGCCGACTTCAGCAATGTGAGCCCCTAATCCTTTTACCTGGTTGCAGAGGGATTGAGATGGCTAAGGCAGGTCTTGTCAGGCTCACGGCCCACTCTGTGGCAGAACGGGCCCCTCCCGAAGCCCTCTGGGTCAGGGAGCAGAAGGACAGCAGGAGGCAAGGCAGGTGTGGGAACCACATCTCTTTTCCCAGAGAGGGGAAGTGAGCTCCTGGTGCGAGTGTGAGCTCCCTGCCCGAGACCAGCTAGCCCCACTGTGTCCAGAGGTCCCAGCTTTTCCACCTGCAGGGAATATAGGGGTTGGCTATCGGCAGGGCAGTGGGTTGGGACAGGAGGTGCTCATTCTCTCTTCTCAGAAGACCAGCTAAGTCCAGGAATTGCTGGCAGTTTCAGGCAACCAAAGTCAGGGACTGTTGATGGTTGGCACCCTCTGCTTTTGGGGCTCTTCAGGGATCCCAGTCTTCCCTCTCATCCTCCCTTCACACTTGGGCCAGCTGAGGCTCTGGACAGAGTTCCCCGTCAGCTCACAGTGGACCTCTGCGAGCCTCTGGGGCCTCTTTCCTCTTTCTTCTGGCCCACCACTCTGTCCCATGCCCTCACATCCAGCCCCCAAGGCACCCTAGAATCATCAGGGAGCTTAAAAAATTATATCACCTGGAGCCCACCCCCAGAGACTCTGATTCTGTTGGCCTGGGGTATATGGCCTAGGCACCGGGATTTTTATTTTGTATTTATTTATTTTAGAGATTTTATTTATTTATTTGAGAGAGAGAGATTGAGAATGAGCAGCGGGAGGGGCAAAGGGAGAGAGAGAAGACTCCCCGCGGAGCAGGGAGCCCGACATGGGGCTCGGTCCCAGGACCCCAGAGATCATGACCTAAGCCGAATGCAGATGTTTAACCATCTGAGCTGCCCAGGCACCCCGGCACTGGGATTTTTAAAACACTGCCTAACACAAAGCCTTAGGCACCCGACCTACATCTTCATGCTAATGCCTTCCATACACATACCTGGACTCACAGGGGAGCCCTGTCCCCCCACCCACCATTCACTCGCATCCCCTCAGCTCCGGTTCTGTCTGCTCTGCATGGCGCAGCGCCTTTGCAGCCTGGGCCAGGAGCAGACTCTCCCAACTTTTCCCAATTCAGGCTCCAACCAGACCTGCCTGAGCGCCTGTAAAGTGGGGCAAGGGCTGTGGTGAGAGGTCCAGTACCTGGTGCCCAGGGGCAGAGGGGCACACGAGAGGAGCCCCTCTGGCAAGGGCTGTGACGAGCAGAGCTGCGAACTCTGGAAGCCAGGCAGAAGAGGCAGGGTTCTTACCTGGGGTCTGCAGGTAGACTTCAGGGCATCCGTGAACTTGGGTGAGAAAAAAATGATATTGTTTGCACGAATCTCTAGCCGAAATTTAGCATTTTCCTTTATTATGAGCGTGGATAAAACCGCACAGTAGTATTGCCTGTGACTCTGTCCCCAGTGGAAATCACCGCTACTTTTCTATGGCGGTAGGAATGCCGCACAATGGCACAATATTGGTTTTGCTCTTCGCTACTTCAAAATTACGGGCCCTGCATGCACCTGCCGCCAGATCGTGTTGATTCGTTAATGAAGAAGCATACATGTTACTCCATCACAAACTTATTTATTTAATATTTTAGTGATAATATTTCGCTGGGATCAGTTTCCTTCGTAATCCTGTGTATTTTATTTTATGCATTCATCTTATGCAACATTCCTGGGAAGGGCCCCATAGGCTGCACAAGACTCCAGAGGGGTCCCTGGCACAAAGGTTAAGAACTGTGGAGTAGAAGTTGAGGCAGGTGTTCAGAGATCAAGATGTGGAAACCACGATTGTGCGGGGCTGCAGGTGGCCTCCCCTGAGTACCCCACAGAGGCTGCCTGGAGGTCTTAGGAACTGGGAGACACCTGCCTATGACAAGCCCCTGGATCCTTCAGGCCTGGTTGTTTAGCTTTGCCTGGGTTCCCCGAGGCAGCCAGAATCGGGCAAGAACTGCCTGGCCTCCAGGCCTCACCATCCATCCCAATCCCTGAACCCTGGCGCCCGGCCGTAAGTCCTGCCTTCCCCTTTCCTCAGATAAACTTTGATTCCTTCGATTGATCAGCAGAGCTGACCAACACCCCGTGGGGACAGAGTCTGCAGGAGGCCTTGGCCACCCAGAGATGAGGGGACCCAGTGTGTGACACCTGTCCCCGAGACAGACTCGGAGCAAGTGAGCTGTGCTCAGGGCAGGGCTTTCCTGGAGAGCCAGAAGCGGCCTTCACTGCAGGTCCAGGAAGCTGCTAGGCCCTCTAGAGAGGGCTGGACAGAGGAGGGAGGTGATGTGGAGAGTAAGGGGTGGGACCCCGGTGCAGGGCTGACTTGCAGAGCCTGGGGCTCCTCCCTTCACTGCCTGTGGACACAGAGGGGATGGAGGCCCACACTCATGCCCCAGAGCATGGACCCTCCAGCCCAGCCGGCCCCTCAGCTCTTCTCACTCCAAGAGGCTGTGGTCTCCACCAGGGACTCGGCCTTTCCCTCATCATCTAAAAGCTTCTCAGAAATGCAGTTCTGAGAGCGAAAACTTCACAGCTTCTCCCTGAGGACCAGGAAGCCTACGATTTCACAGCAGCAACCCTGGCCACCCCTGCCCACATGTCCCCACTCGGGACTGTGTCCACAGCAGTGGTAGGGTGAGTAACCATGTGACAGGTTTGAAGAGTAAGGGCTCCCCCTGCCCCACAAATCCCTGAGGACACACCAGGGCAAGGGAATTCCTGGGATTGTTTTGTAGTTTTTATCTGTGTGATCTGATACCAGCACATCCTTTAAAAATGAAATCTGGGGCACCTGGGTGGCTCCGTCGGTTAAGCACCCGACTCTTGATCTCAGCTCAGGTCTTGATCTCAGGGTCGTGAGTTCGGGCCCCATGTTGGGCTCTGTGCTGGGCGTGGAGCCTACTTAAAATAAAATAAAATAAAATAAAATAAAATAAAATCAATCATACTGAAAGGTTTATATGAAAAATAGTCCCCTGCCCCATCCCTCCCACTCCCTAGTTCCACCTCCTGGAAGCAACCATTTTCAATCCCTTAGTATTTCTTCTGCTAGCTATCTCCATATTTGTACACAAAAAGCTTATGCTACTGAATCTTGTTTAGAAGGATGTGGAAACAGACTTTTCCTGTTGTTGGTTAAAGCCCCAGAGCAGAAGCCAAGAGGCTTAAGGGACCCCGCAATCTAGAAAGAATGTCACAGAGCTGCTTGACAGCCCTCCAAGCCACCTCAGAGGAGCCCACGCTGGGCACTGCACCCCTTCCCCAGCGAGCCTCCAAGAAGCTGGAGGCTGGGTGGGGCTCCTCAACCCTACTTCTTCACAGGTTGATCTGGCTGGGCTATTTGTTGGGGGGACCCCTGACATCAGTTTTCCCAGGGAGGAGCCGAGTAGAGAAGAGGGCTGGTGGGGGGAGAGAGGCATCTCAGTATTCACTCAGCCCCCTGTTTTGGTTCAGGACCTCCAAGCCCAGTTCCTTTGCCTGATGCCCAGCCCCCCGGGCAGAGATATCCCGATTCACCCTGGAGACCCTGCAGTCTTCGACCGTGATGGGGGGAGAGCTGTGCAGAGTGGGGAGGATGCTGAGGGCTCCTAACACCATCCTGTGATCCCCCTGCTGGCCTCCCCCCTCCCCCGATGTCTTCCGTGTAATCGAGTGATTATGGATGCTTCATGGTTGTTCCCATCGCTGGCTTAGGACTTGGCTTTCTCGGGGCCACTGAGTCAGTTTCCACTCATCTTCCTGCTTCTGGGTTCCAGATTGTTGTGGTTTCCTCTGCTGTTCTCCCCATCTTTGGGGGTTTATGCCTTTCAAATGTCCCTTTACTATGACTTTCATGCAAGTTTTGGAGTTCCATCTGCCATCTTGATCGGGAGTCCCCGGTCTGCTTTCTGCTCCGAGGTGCCCTCCGAGGCTGGGTGTTTCATGTTCTTCCCCTTCTCTGTAGGTTGAGAGGGCACGAGTGGAGGCAGGGGCTGACAAAAAGGCACAGGAACCCCGGACTGAGGCACTGCCCATCTGTGCTAGGACAGCTGTATTCTGCTCTCACTTCTAAAAACGGTTGATTAATTATTCAAAAGCTGGAATTTCATTATATATTTTGTAGCTCACTCTGTTAGTTACCAGGGGCGAGAATATCTATGAGGAAGTTTTAATTGACTATTGCAACCCATGACCTGGAAGTCTCTCCATAAGCATCTTTGTACATCGGTGTGGTCCTTCTGAGGCTTATTTTCCCAAAGTTCCTGTGGCGGGATTCTGGGGTGCGGGCCTGGTCAGGGATCTGGACCCCTGCTCTGAGGGTTGGCCTCCCCCACCGTCCCCAGCCTCCCCTCCCCAGTGCAATGCCCAGCATGGTCACCCCTGTGTGCAGCACCAGCCTAGACTGCACTGAACAGAAAAGCACAAATGAGAACAAACTGCCTTAATGTGGGAACTTGAAGGAAAAACAGTATTTGAGTTTACAGAACCCTAAGCCTAAAAACCTAAGTTTCTAATATATGCCCCACCCCCCTGCCAACTCCAGATCTAACTGACAAGCATAAAAGGACTTCAAATCCCTCTCCCCAGCAGCCCAGCCCTGAGCTAGAGTGTCTTTGGGTTTGGGTTCAGGTTTCTGATCTTTAGACTTGTTGAATAGAAGTGATGTGTCCCAAGAAAAAAAATCCAGGCCTGGGGATCCCTGACTATTTTGTTTTCAACCTCATGGCAGATAGCTGGCCTGCATTTCTCTCCATTACAGATTTTGCTGTTCCTGCCTCTGGTCAGTGCCCCTGGAAGAGACTAGAATCCAGGGAGCCTGGGTGCGAGGCCTCAGACACCTCTAAGCCCCACAATTGGGACAGGGCTCCCCCCGGTCCTCCTGGGTCCAGCGCCTGCTGAGGACACAAAGATAGAAGTCTGCAGGGGCTGGGGGCAGGGCTAGACTTTGAAGAGGAAACTGGTATCAGGAGTGACAAAGCCTCCCCTCAGAGCCGGGCCTCAGGCACCCCAAAAAGGGTGGGGGTTCTTACCTGAGCACTTATGTGCCTCAGTGAAGGCCACAACAGCAGGAGCTCTCTGGGAGGCCCATTAAGGAACCACCTACCCCCACAGTCCTGTTCCTTCCCTCTGCCCTGCTCTCGGGCCTGGCCCCAGCCATCCTGTGCTCAGAGCTGGCTCCTGATGGAACCACGCAACAGTGCTGTGTTTGGGTAGGGCTGACCCAGGTGAGGCCCAGGAAAGGTTCTCCTGAGACTTCCTCCCTATACCCCTGCAGCTTTCAAAGAGGAAGGACTGTAGCCTCTATACTGTAGGCCCTCATCTCACCGTGCCAGCCACAAGGTCCTGCCCCCTACCCACCTGCTGAGAGCCCCAGGCGCAGGGACACTCTTGGCCAGCTCCTGAGGGCCCACCCACGTGATGCCCTTGCCTCTTTTGATTTCGAATTCCCAGGACTTCAAATTGAAGAACAGTGAAATGTCAGGGTGGGAAGGGCTCAGCCAGACCTGGAAGTAGTGTGAGCAGAGTAGGGAATGGAAAAGGCAGCCAAAGGTGTCATGTCAGGCAAAGTCCTAGCCTCCACCTGATGCTGCTGGGAACTCTGGAGTGGAAGTTACACTTGGGATTTAATCCAACCTCAAGACAGCGGAGCTGAGCTAGCAATTCTTTGCTATGGGCTACCCTGCAGGTACCTAAACACCCAAGCATTTCCGGTTCCCTCCAGGGCGAAGAACTCTCAGATGTCAGCCCTTAGAAGGGGGTAGGTGGGTCCACAGTACTGGTGAGTGGTGGCCTCAGGACCTGGGCAGAGCACCAAAAATGCCTTCTGCATTGAGCAAGTAACTAGAATGAAATTCTCCAAAAGACTAGTGTTCAGTGATGCACCGAGTCCCAGAATGAGGAGGGTCAGAGGTCATTACACATGGATTCCCAACTTCTGGTCCACCCTCGGAGGGGATAGGGAGGGTCTCCTCCCCTCGAAGGTTTAACATTCCAAACTGGTCATCCTCTCTCCATTCCACCAGAACATCCTGTCCTCCAGCCTGTGTGGTCAAGCTGGCCACAAGGTGACACAAGAGCCTTGGCCAGCACCTTCTGAGATGACTGCTGCTACTCACCTGGCCAGCCCTGCAGCCCACCCACTCTCATAGGCTTTCAGGAAAGAGATTATCTGGCAGATGGAATTTCTAATGAATTTAGCCACAGCTCCCTTTCCCCAGCTTACAGGTTTTAGAAATGACCACCAATAGACATAAAGGCCTAAGTCTTCTAGATTTGCCCTTCCTACTCTTTCTATTTCTGTGATACAGTGGGATGTTGGTCCCCCTCAACTCCCTTGGCACGTCCCCCACCCCAAGGGCTCTGGGCGCCAGGACTGCACCTGTGCTGTGTTGGCCGCCATGTCCCCAAGGGCTCTTCTGGTGTCCAACAAACAGGAGGAGGTGCTAAGTGACTTTGGTTGATCAGAACTGATGTCACAGGATGTTTGTGACACCAAGTGTGAAGAATGAGCTTTGTCTTAGCCTGCATTCCCTGGGAAGCAGAATTTGAGGCAAAAGCTTAGATGCTAACACTTTTTGAGGAGTGAATCCCAGGGAAGCAGGAGTGAGGCAAGCAAAGGAGAGGGAAGGCCTAAGGGAGGGCTGACTGAGCGGACCACAGCACTGTAACAGGCACGGAGATTGTATGGCTGAGAAAGACGTCTGAAGAGGGCTGTATGAACCACCATGACGTCAAGGAGTCTGCCTCAGAGAGAAAAAGGGGAAAACACACTCCCAACTCCCAGTTGCTGAGTTTACTGGGTGTCCGCCCCAAGGGCCTTTCTACCCCTGCTCTTATGTGTGGTGCCCCTCCTGGCCCCAGTAGGAACCAGAAGAGCTGAATCCCGGGGCTGTGGTGGTGCACTCTGGCACGAGCTAGAGCTTGTGTGCCAGGGGACAGAAGCCGGTGGCCCACGCCATCTGCTGTCTTGCAGCCCATAGCTCTGAAGGCCAATATGCATGCATAGGTGCCAAGTGGGTGTGCAGTTGCTTGCACCCCAGTAGGGACAAGCTCCAGGACAGGAGGAAGAGACAAGCAGCCAGAATGTGGGGGGCAGGTGTGCCACAAGGCCAGGTGGTCAGGGGGGACTAGGCGGACGAGACCTGCACCACAAGGCTATGCCCAGCTCAGCAAACTCCCTCCGATGAAGATCCAAATCTTCCCTGTGCCTCAAGAATGGGGAGGTACCAGGCGGTCCTCTAGAAGGGTCACCTGTAATATCAGGCAGACAATGATCAAATAAATCTAGGGAGATGCACGGGCCAGGTCTAGCATAAGCATTTCTCAGCAGCTACAGGAGAAAAAGACACCCCTCCATCAGAGATGGGTGTCTGGCCCCATACCCACTCAGGTTCTGTAACCCCTGGTTCATGCGAGGAGGTTCTGGGAAGTGCCTGGGGAGGGCCTGAGACCACAGAGGAGGAGGTGGTAGGCCAGAAGGGGAGAGGTGAGCAGCTGAGTGGGGCAGCCTTAAAGAGTTGGAGCACAACTCCCAGATCCTTCCATGGCCCGGAGGGAAAGAGTAGACATTTTGGAGATGAGAACTATGCAGGTTGAGAATGTGATTCACATGGTTCCGGCTGCCCTAACTCAAAGGGGTATCCACAGTAAGCATTGCTGGTGTGGTGGATTCAAGATGGCCTCAAATTCTTTGACACTCCTCCCCTTGAGAGGTGAGATGTGTCCCCACCCCTTGAATCTGGGCAGGCTCTGTGACTGCTTTAACCAGTAGAATATGGTGGGATTCAGGCTCTACCAGACTGGACCCAGGCCTTAAGAGGCTGGAAGCTTCCACTTCCTGTGTCTTGGAACACTCTGTGTGGGGAGCTCCAGTTGCCTTGCAGGAAGTCTGATGACTGGAGCTGCCTCGCTGGAAAAGCCGCATCCATCAGCTTCAATTGACAGCCCAGCAGAGCTCAGACTTCCAGCCATCCCTGCCGGGTGCCAGGCACATGAGGGAAACTACCCTGGACCTTACCATCTGCCAGCTAGATAGCACTGAGTGAGCTCAGTTCATACCTTGTGCACAAAAACATCGTGCAGCAGAGCCCTGCCTCAATTCCTGACCTACAGAATTGTGAGACAGAATAAAGTGTTTGTTGGTTGAAGCCTCTAGGCTTTGGGGTAGCTTGTTACACAGGAACAGACAACCAGAACCAGAGGCTGCATTCCCCGCCCACCAGGGCCCCCGCTTTGCTTTTGTGTGGTTTTCCTCACTGTGCCTTCCTCTGCATTGGGGAAGCTTAGACTTCAGCTTAGACTAAAATGGCCTCATTTATTGGTGTGTGACCCAAGCCTAAGGGATGCAAGGGTCACTTTCAGAAATGACACCCCCAAGGAAAAAGAGGGATTTCATCATATTAGGGAGGTCCCACATATTCTTCCCTTAAGATAGGGTCAACTGCCCATTCCTAAGCCAATTGCTATCGAGGAAAATGGCGTGAGGACCACAATTGGTTTAGATCTGCACTGTCTACTATGGTAGCCTCGAGAGCACACAGAGCTATTGAAATTAAAATAGAAATTAAACAAAGTTAAAAATTCATTCCTTCAGTTGCGCCAATCACATTTTGAGTACTCAATAGCCACACGTGGTCAATGGCTACTGTAAGGGACAACACATACACTAGAACATTTGCATCACCGAAGAAAGTTCTACTGGACAGCACTGACTTAGATGAATCCTTAAGGGAATTGGGAGGGTAAATTTGGGGAAGTCAAGCACAATGGTTACCACACTGGAAGGGGGTTAAAGGAGGGGCCAGAGGAGGCCGTGGTTTTGTGTGTCCTTCCTTATTTCAGTAGTTAGTTAGGTTTACAATTCCCCATAAACATCAGGGCCTCCTGCATTCTTTCTAAGCCCAGACTCAGCAAAATACAAGAAAACTAAGGCCTCACAGCACTAACGAATAGCAAAGCAAGAAACCAAATTGAATCTAACAGCACATCAAAAATTAATATACCTTGACAATACGTGGTTTCTACCAGAATTGCATGGATAGATACAATATTAAGAAATTGATTATGGTGGGCGCCTGGGTGGCTCAGTCGTTAAGCGTCTTCCTTCGGCTCAGGTCATGATCTCAGGGTCCTGGGATCGAGCCTCACATCGGGCTCCCCGCTCGGCGGGAAGCCTGCTTCTCCCTCTCCCACTCCCCCTGCTTGTGTTCCCTCTCTCGCTGTGTCTCTCTCTGTCAAGGAAATAAATAAAAACATTAAAAAAAACTTAAAAAAAAAAAAAAAAAAAGAAATTGATTATGGGGCGCCTGGGTGTCTCAGTCGTTAAGCATCTGCCTTTGGCTCAGGTCATGATCCTAGGGTCCTGGGATCAAGTCCCACATCGGGCTCCCTGCTCAGCGGGAAGCCTGCTTCTCCCTCTCCCACTCCCCCTGCTTGCTCTCTCTCTCTCTCTCTGTCAAATAAATAAATAAAATCTTAAAAAAAAAAAAAAAGAACCTGGCTATAATAGAAATAACGTTGTCCCTGAAAAACGAACAGATAGGACTTCACCACCCAATTGTATGAATGCCCCCCCCCCACCGTAAACAAGCCTGGACTTGTCTGTGGTAGAGTGTGGTTAGTCTTGGGGAGCCCCCATCACTCCTCCTGGTTACTGGGATCTCCTTGGCAAGTGGTGCTGGGGTGTGACTATGCTCTACGGACAGAAAGCTAGCCACGTATCATGTGCCCGACGGGGGCCCCAAAGTGAGGGGGTCGTGTGAGCAGAGGGGACTGTCTGCCTGCACCATTAGCCCTGAGCTTCCCAAAGTGGGCTACAGGGAGCTCAGAAGTAGAGTTCCTCAGCCCTCTGGAGTCAGGCGTGGCCTGAGACCCTCAGCTGTCCCCTCTGACACCCTCCAAAGCCTCATCAGTTTCACCTCAGTGTGTCCTCCGGCAATTAGCAGGTTTTCTGTATGCTGTGACGAGAAAACCACTGGGGCACCTGGTCTGGATAACAAGACCCTGACATGGGAAAGCATTCTTCCAGGGGACGGGAATGCCAGGCAGCCGGCTTTCTGACCTATTTCTGGTGGCCCTAACTAGGAGGGTCAGAGGCGAGTGCTGTTGCATCTGTCGACTGGCTCTCTGGACACCCCTCAGCTGACAGTGTCCCCGCTCCTCCTGGGGACACCCAGCCCCCCGGCCCCTGTGCTTTGGCACCAATACAGACCTGTTTCTTGGGACAGCTACTGTGTGCCCCCTTTCCCCCCCATGCTTCCCAGTCCTGATAGTTAGCTGTGTTCCTCATACCCCCACTGTATTCCACGCCCAAATTCTATGGAAACATCCTAGAATCTGTCCCTGACTCCTGACCACCCCCTGCAGACCACCACCTCGGCCCCCATTGTCCTTAATCTCCCCTTTCTCTGCCCTGGGAGCCAGGGCTGATGGGCTGAAAGCAAAAGTTGAACTGAGGAGATAGGACTAACACACCCCAAACAGCTGCAGGTCATACCAGCCAGAGACCTACAGAGGAGGGTGGCCCAAATGGAGAGACCAGGATGTCCTTCCTGGAGGAAGTGGGGCTAAAGTGGATTCTGCCAGCATCTATCATTTAATGGAAAACACAAAGGAACAAACAAGGGTATTCTGGCAGCTGAGGAAAGCAAGTGCACTGTCAGGCCAGGCTGGAGCAGGATGGCCTTATTCCCACCCCACCTGAGCAGGTCATGCACATGGATCCGTCCCTGGGCAGGTTACAGACCCAGCTCGAGCAACAACTGCACAGACCAAGTCAGGCCCCAAGGGACAGCAAGCCTGGCTGGAGGCCAGGGCCCGCTCTCCTGGACCTTCTGGCTCCCACTGAGGAGGGAACTGCAGGGGACATTGGCAGAACTGGGAGGGCAGTCAGCTCTGCCCCGCCCTCCGCCGCACTGCCTGGCCAGGCCCTTGGATCAGCACTGGATCCCTCGGGGCCCCTTCCAGGTGCTTCAGACGTCCCATCTGGAGGTCTGCTCTGGGGCTGGATGCCGGTCAGACAGTCACTGTGGAGCAACCTTAGGAGCCCCCACAATGGGCTCACCCTTACCCAACCTCACTCCTAAACATCAGGGCACGTGGGGCACCTGGGTGGCTCAGTCGGTTAAGCTTCTGACTCTTGGTTTCTGGCTCAGGTCATGATCTCAGGGTCATGAGATGGAGCCCTGCATCAGGCTCCGCATGGGGCGTGGAGCCTGCTAGTCCCTCTCTCTCTGCTCCTCCTCCCCCCCCCAAAAAAAACAAAAACAAAACCAGGTCACATGTCCCTTGCCAGGCAACTCCTTCACTCCTTCTCCATATATGTGATACAGGCCTCCATTATAGACCTTACCTCATTGTGCTGCCCCTCTCTCCCACAGGGGAGGCCCTCCAGGGTAGGGTCATGGCTCAGTCAGTGCTGCAACCTCAGTGAGCAGCAGAGGGCCCAGCAGGCCACTGAGCAGGTACACCTGGACAGCAGCAGGGTCCCACCCGACTGGCTCAGCCATTCCTCCAAGGTGGTCCACCAAACTGGAACTAAAGATGTTCCAGGAGCAAAGGTGGATAATAATAATACACCTTCCTGTTCCCACCACAGTGAACTACCACCTGGGTTATATATTCTATTCTCATGGGTGTTGCAATGCATTTTTGGGTTCTCTAATTAATTGTTCTGTTGATCCATGTATCTATGCCTAAGGCGATACCATACCGATTTGATTAGAAGGGCTCTAGAATATGTTCTGATGTCTGGTAAGCTAAGTCTTACCTCACTGTTCTTGTTTATTTCTTGACTGATTTGGGACATTTATTCTTCCAGATAAACTCTAAGATTATTTTATTAAATCTTTCTCCTTCTGAAGAAAATCATTATTATTTGAGATTGCTGGAACTGCATTCAATGGAAAAAAAATTTTTTTTAATTACATTTATTTTTTAAGTTTCCCATCATTGTTAGGCTTTTCCATTTGGTCAGATCTTATTTTGCATATTCCACTGAGATCTTATAGTTTGTCTAAAATATAAGTTAGGAGCTTTCTTGTGAAATTAATTTATGAAGGTTCTTGTTACTAGAGGAGACAAAAGCCATAGATTTTGGCATTGTTTAGGTTGATTGAGCAAACTTCCCAAATTCACCTATTCCAGATTTTTTTTTTTACTAAGGTCTCTTCAGTTTTCCAATTATCTGAGAAATAGATGACTTCATTTCTTGTTCCCAGATGTTCATACCAGTTATTTCACTTTCTCATTTTCTGTTTGACTCTTGTAAACAATATTAAGTAATAACAGTTAAGTTGGGATCTGTCTCTAGGTCCCGATTTTAATTGAACCCAAGGCCCCTGGCGTCGGGGGAGCCTCGCTCAGCACCTTGCAGCCCTGACGCTGCCCAATGCCACCGCCGCCCAGCCTTCAGGCCCTGGGGAGCAGAGGGCGCCCACCCAGATGCAGCGGTAACGCCGAGCCCGCCACCGGGGTGTGCGGAGGGCACCCCAAGAGCAAGGACCACGCGCGCACAGACCCAGGAGTCCGGCTCCCGTCCATCACCAGACGCTCCCGCCCGCAGTCAGAGAGCAGCCCTCGGGGAAGGCCACCAACCGCCGCCTGGTCCTCGTGGCAACCTCCGGCGCTGCCCAGGCCCCACTCTAGCCAGACCCAGGCATCCGTCCAACCTCAGCAACCCCCGGGCCTCGGAGGCTGCTGCCGCGGCTAAACAAGGCGAGCAGGTGCCTTAGAGCAGTAACAACCCCATTGGAGAGGTTTTGCTGCCTGAACCACTGCAGTAGAAACCAACTCAAACGTAGTTTTTATAACCCAAGGGATTGACTGATAATGTCATCTGCAGGAAGAAATACATGCAAACAGAAATCTGGGGAAAAAGAAAAAAAAGAACAAGGAAAAGTCCTTGTCTTGCCAGATATAAACAAAATATGTACCAGAAAATTACTGTAATAAAATACTATGAGACTAGCAGAGGGATAAATAAACAGATCAATGGAACAGAAAAGAGACCAGAAACAGACCCACCCATCTAGTCATGTATATGTGACAGGGCAACACTTTTAAATTCTGGAAAAAGGATAGATTATTCAGTGAATGATGGTAAGCATCTAAATAGGTGATTTCGACCTATTTTAAAAAGAGATGTCGCTTTCACAAAAATCTCAGAGCAAATCTTAGAGGAAAGATTTAATGGTTTAAAAAAAAATCAGCCATGGGGCACCTGGCTGGCTCAGTCAGCGGAGCCTATGACTCTTGATCTCAGTGTTGTGGGTTCGCAAGCCCCACATTGGGGGTGTAGAGATTACTTAAAAATAAAATCTTAAAAAAAATTAGCCATAACAAAAGAGCAAAATCAAACCAACCAAGAAATTATGCAAGAATATCTTTTTAGGGGCACTTGGGTGGGGCAGTTGGTTGAGCATCCGACTCTTGGTTTCAGCTCAGGTTATGATCTCAGGGCTATGACATCGAGCCCCAGGTCGGGCTCCACAATTTGTGAGGTGTCTGCTTTGGACTTTCTCTCCCTCTTCCTCTGCTCCTCCCCACCCTGCTCTTTTTTTTTTTTTTTTAAGATTTTATTTATTTATTTGACAGAGAGAGACAGCCAGAGAGAGAGCACAAGCAGGGTAAGTGGGAGAGAGAGAAGCAGGCTTCCTGCCGAGCAGGAAGCCCGATGCGGGGCTCGATCCCAGGAACCTGGGATCATGACCTGGGCCGAAGGCAGACGCTTAACGACTGAGCCACCCAGGCACCCCTCCCCACCCTGCTCTTGAGTGCGAGTGTGCATTCTCTCTCTCTCTAATATAAATAAATCTTAAAAAAAAAAAAAAAGCAATGAACAGGCTTAAAACTCTTCAGGAGTTTCCGTTTCTAATTAGTAATGGTGGCTTATATCAGACTATCCGCTGATAACAATTCTAAATTCTGGACAAAATATTTTTAAAAGCCAACTGTTTGAAAGTATTTGAGAGCAAACAAAAGTAAGTAGAAACTGGAGAGGAGGGACGCCTGGGTGGCTCAGTCAGTTAAGCGGCTGCCTTCGGCTTGGGTCATGGTCCTGGGGTCCTGGGATCGAGTCTCACATCGGACTCCTTGCTCAGTGGGGAGCCTGCTTCTCCCTCTGCCTCTGCCTCTCCCCCTGCTTGTGCTCTGTCTCTCTCTCTCTCTGACAAATAAATAAATTCTTAAAGAAAAAAAAAAAGAAAGAAATTGGAGAGGATATGATCCTTGAAAAAAGGGAAGAACATGGAGCGAGATCCCCATTTACTCAGCTTTTCTCCCAGGTCACTCAGTCTGTGCAGAGGGGGGCTGGGGTGGAGTAGGTGTGGGTGAAAAGGGGGTGGGGATAGATCTCAAGCAGAAAGAAGCCAACATATCTGGCTGAGGAATCAGAGGTCAGGGCCTCGGTGCACCTGACATTGAGGGGGGAGCCCCTGAAAGAAGAGTGCACCAGGGGAGAACCCTAAGATCTGTGTACAAACTCCACTGAAATCCTTGGTTGACTCCTGCACTGAACATGTGCAGGGCAGGACTCCAAGGAATCCAGAGGAAGGCAAAAGCTCAATGGAAATTTCAACTGTCGTCCAATGCTAGAGAAACAAAAATTTGGAGTTCAAATCCTGTCAAGTTAGAAAAGTCTGGTAAACATTCTGGCTTTCCATTGAAACCCCAGAAGGTCCACACATTAAAAGTAAGGACCACTTCCTGGAACCAAGGACTACACCCTAGGACTAAGGGCAAAATTGAAATAGACCCACTCTAAAAAGTCTAAAACCAAGCCTTCATAGGATCAAAATGATCTGGCTGTGGTTTAAGTTCCTTCAAGAACAAAACTTGTCATTTGTAAGTGGAAGATAATGAGATTTAGAATCTCTAACTTGTATCAACCACAATATTCAGAAGCCAATAAGAATTTGCTGGCCAGGGCGCCTGGGTGGCTCAGTTGGTTAAGCGACTGCCTTCAGCTCAGGTCGTGATCCTGGAGTCCCGGGATCGAGTCCCACATCGGGCTCCCTGCTCAGCAGGGGGTCTGCTTCTCCCTCTGACCCTCTTCCCTCTCGTGCTCTCTGTCTCTCATTCTCTCTCAAATAAATAAATAAAAAATCTTTAAAAAAAAAAAAAAAAAAAAAAGAATTTGCTGGCCATGCTGAAAAGCATTCCCACAGTTCTTTCTTCTCATCTCCATCTATCTATTTAATCCCAGGTACCTTGAACCCATCAAGCTTGGCGGGAGGGTATTGTGGGTTGAATTGTACCACCCTCACCCCAAATTCATATGTCCAAGTCCTAACCCCCAGGACCTCAGAATATTTGGAGACAGTGTCTTTATTATTTTTTTTAAGTTTTATTTATTTAAGTAATCTGTACACCCAACATGGGGCTCAAACTCACAACCCTGAAATCAAGAGTCATATGCTCCTCTGACCGAGCTGGTCAGGCACCCTGGAGATAGGGTCTTGAAAGAGATAATTAAGGGGCACCTGGGTGGCTCAGCCAGTTAAGCATACAACTCTTGATTTCAGCTCAGGACATGAGCTCAGGGTCGTGAAATCGAGCCCTTGTCAGGCTCTGTGCTCAGCAAGGAGTCTGCTTGACATTCTCTCTCTCCCTCTCTCTCTGCCTCTCCCCCGCTGTGCATGCTCTCGCTCTCTCTCTCTAAAATACGTAAATAAATCTTTTTTTTTTTAAAAGAGAGATAATAAGAGTAAATGAGGTCATTGGGGTGGACTCTAGTCCAGTGTGACTAGTGTCTGTATAAGAAGAGGCAATTAGGACACAGACACACACACACTCATGAAAACAAAGGGGAGATGATGATCCATCTCCAAGCCAAAGGGAGAGGCCTCAGGATGGAAGCAAGACTGCCAAAGCCCTTTCTATTCCCTTCCATCCCAATGACAATAAATCAGTCCATTATTCCCTGAGAATGTCTCTTTCTTGGAGTATCTTGCCATACGCAGTCAATACCAACCAACAAAAGCTACTAACATTTGGTTTTTTAGACTCTTCTGCTCTCTACAAGCTTACTAGGTTCATGATCTACCTTCCAAGTAGTTGTAGGTGATGGTTTTCTCAATAGTATCAGTGTGAAACAGCTTCCACAATCAGCTTTCTTGCCCCATCAGTTGACTCCTAAGTCAAGGCCACAGAAGTCAGACTTTGTTAAGGCACACTTCATCTCTCAACATCAGTTTCCGTGTCAGTCAAAGTATGCTGACTCTCTTCTGGGGAACACGTCTGTAGGCTTTCGGAACGGTCCATCGTTTGACCTACCATCGTAAGCTGTCCTACAGGACAGCCTCTAACAAAACTAGGCTGTCCTGAACCCCTGGTAATAGAAATCATTTACCTTCGTACCAGGAAGGTCGGGAAAGCACCAAAATCTACGTGTGGCATGTGCCCAGGCCGACTTCAAGGAGTTTGTGCTGTGAGGCCTACCATTCTTATAAGCTTGTCTAAAACAAAAAAACACGTCAGCAGTGCCTAGAGTGGTTCCTTGTGTGCTAAGTGTGTGTGTGACAGGATCAAGTGTGCTTTCCTTCCTGAGAAGCAGAAAATCGTTGTGAAAGTGTTGAAGGCACAAGCTCAGAGTCAGAAAGCTAAATTTTAAAATGAAGCTTTTTTGAGTAATAAAAAAAAACCCAAAAGAAATTATGCTAGATTATGTCAAAATCTTAATGACATAAAATAACAAAACTTTCTTCCTGTTCGTGCTGTATGTCTATTGCTGGTTGCTGGGCCCCTTTCACTTGACTTTCTCGCTCTGTGATCTAGGCTGATGGAGCAGCCATGATCTTGAACATGGCCAGACTCACCAGCAGACGGATTGTTCTGGAAGGTGACAAATTGGCAATTAGATGTTTAGGTCCTGAAGTGGTGCATATCCTCTGATCAGAACCGATTGGCCAGAAGTAGCCAGGTAGTTCCCTACCCAAGCGCAAGGGGACAAGAAGGGCAAACACCAGGTGCCCTAAAGTAGAGAGCAGAAAATATCCAACGGCATCATCCAATGGCATATGAACCGTACCTGTCCTCTAGGTCTGGTGACTAGAGGCCCAACCTTACTAGAGTTGCAGCCCCAGGTAGGCCCGTTTCCATACTTAAGAGGCCCCTGACCAACTTCCACAGCACAACTGTATACTATATACCTTCCTCCTAGTCTTTCACCAAGGAACCTGTGGTGTAATTTTGCCAGGTAACCGTGCCAGGTAAAGAGGAATCCCCCCAAACTTTCAGTCACCATTGACCCTCCCTCTAAGATGGAACTCATTCCTTAATACTCAGACCACCAACTTGGCCCACGAATCAGGGACTCGACAGCATCAGGTGACACCTGAAGCTTTGACCAGGGTCAACAACAGGCCTTGTGAAGCAGCAATCATCAGGATCATGTCCCCGGTTTCTGAATGTGTAGGTAGAACAGATGGACTGGACTGACTGCCACGGAGCTGCCGTGGGCTTAAAGAGTCAGTCTCTCATCATAGGAACTGCCAAGTAGAAGCCACTGGACTACGCTTCCTGGTCAAGGGAGATGATGGCAAGGAAATTAACTCCCCAACTCCCAAGGTTGGAGGTCTTTGGGAGCTGTGTTTGCCTCATCTTCTGCACTTGAGCAATCGCCCCCATGTATCATGGAGTGTGTATAAAACTAGGGGAAGTGTACCAGCAAGAAGCCAGCAGAACCTCAGGTAAAACGGGGCACAGCCAGGGGTACCTGAGGATGGTCAGTAACCAAGGACCAAATCCAGAGCATATCCAGAAAGTTCTCCGTGTGGTCGAAGTGGGAAACCTAATCAAGAGCAATGGAAAGAGGAGTGACTTCACAAAGTAAAAAAAAAAAAAAAATAAAATGTGGAAGGACAAGGGGAGTCAGAGTCTTCTGAGGAAACGAGTCTTCTTTTGTAACTGAAAAAGCACCTTATATAACCCAATGCGTGGCAACTCCTTACCAAAATATCTCAATTTTTCCAACTTTTGCTTATCGGGAATATGTAAAACCTTTGAGATGTAGAAGAAATAGTTACGCCTAGTTTATTAACTTAACTATTAATATTTTTACATGCATATTTTATAAAGTAAAATCTCAATCTATAAATGTCTCTTCTATCCATTCCACATGTTGTGAAATGACTTTCAGTGTTTTGATGTCCCCTAGAGCCTCTTGGTGAGTCATCCAACAGGTTTCTTGAAAAACTCATTTTTTGAGAACAACAAAACCAGAAAGTCTCGAGAATTCCAATTCCCTACTTGCCATCAAGAAGATCTCAAGGCAATTGGTTTGCATGGGGTGCACTTATCGTGGGTGGAAATGGGGATCCACTTGGCCGCTCTGTGGAGGTGTGAAGTTGCTGTAACAGCCCAAAGCACTGTCTACTAAAGGGTGGGAAAAGCAAATGACCCTGGGACTTGTGACACAGTCACAACTGATTAGGTAATGGACAAAGGATCCATACTGGTTGCTTAGGTTAAAAAAAAGAGGGGAACTTTGATAGATTAAGAGAAATGTAAGAGTCATGTCACAGAATGTAGTGTGTAACTAAAACATTTGGGGGCTATCAGGGAAATTTGATCCTCGACTGGATATTGGATGTTTTAAGCAAATGATTGTTTTTTCTTTTTCTTTTTTTTTAAGATTTCATTTATTTATTTGAGAGTGAGAGAATGAGAGAGAGAGAGCGAGAGAGAGAGCACACAGGAGGGAGGGTCAGAGGGAGAAGCAGGCTGAGCAGGGAGCCCAATGCAGGACTCGATCCTGGGACTCCAGGATCATGACCTGAGCCCAAGGCAGTAGCTTAACTGACTGAGCCACCCAGGCGCCCCGCAAATTATTGTTTTTTCAAAGATGAGATGATGGTATGGTGTTTGTGTTAAAAGAGTCTTCTTCTGGGGTGCCTGGCTGGCTCAGTCAGAAGAGCATGTGACTCTTGATCTCAGGGTGGTGAGATCAAGCCCCACATGGAGTGTAGAGATTACTTAAATAAGTAAAAACTTTTTTTTTTAAAAAAAGAGTCCTTTTCAGGGAGCCTGGGTGGCTCAGTCGTTGGGCGTCTGCCTTTGGCTCAGGTCATGATCTCAGGGTCCTGGGATCGAGCCCCATATCGGGCTCCCTGCTCGGCGGGAAGCCTGCTTCTCCCTCTCCCACTCCCCCTGCTTGTGTTCCCTCTCTCGCTGTGTCTCTCTCTGTCAAATAAATAAATAAAATCTTTTTAAAAAAAAGAGTCCTTTTCTTCTAGATACATAATGTCTAGAACTTAATTTAAAATAATCCAGCAGCAGAGGTTGAGGAGGAAACAGAGAGGAAGTCTGAGAGAGAGAGAGTGTGTGTGTGTGTGTGTGCGTGTATGTGTGTGTGTGTGTGTTGGGGGGGAGAGTAAAGAGGAAACAAGATTGGCCACAATTAATAATTGGTCAAGCTGTGTGATGAGTACTTGAGGGATGATTATACGAATCTCTCTATTCTTAAGTATGACATCCTCCATTTTAAAAAATAAAATGTTTTCAAAAGTTTGTTTTTCAAACTGAGACAATTTAGAGAATATCCTATAATATGAGAGGCTTTTAAGGACTAGACTATTATTTTTGTTAACTAGGCCATTATTTATTAGTTTTTTGAAGCTTTAGGTATGTATAATAAGTATGGAATGCAGAACGAATATGGTCCCTTGCCCTCCCCTTCTAGCAATTGCAAAGAATCAAGAGGCTGGTTGACAGCTGACCACATCTTTACATTTCTATAATACCTTGGCAGAAGGTGTTGTCGTGTGTTATCAAAACCATCTGTCACCCCTTACTAAAATGCTCTACCATTTAAAAATTGTAAATAGGGATGCCTGGGTGGCTCAGTCAGTTGAGAGTCTGGCTTCGGCTCAGGTCATGGTCCTGGGGTCCTGGGATTGAGTCCCAAATCGGGCTCCTTGCTCAGTGAGGAGTTTGCTTCTCCCTCTGCCTGCTGCTCCCCCTGCTTGTGCTCTGTATCTCTCTCTCTGACAAATAAATAAAATCTTTTAAAAAATTTTAAATAAAAATTGAACGCTGCTAATAATATTTTTTTTTGTAACTAGGCTGAAATTTTAGCTCAAGAATTTTCTACACGTCTTCAAAAGTTCCTCTAGGGGTGCCTGGGTGGCTCAGTCAGTTAGGCATTTGCCTTCAGCTCAGGTCATGATCTCGGGGTCCTGGGACTGAGCCCTACATTGGGGGGGTCCCTGCGCAGCAGGGAGTCTACTTCTCCCTCTCTCTCTGCCACTCCCTCTGCTTGTGTGCTCTCTCTCTCATATAAATAAATAAAATCTTTAAAAAAAAAAAAAGTTCCTCCAGTAGAAAGAAGGCCTGCCACTCATCTTGCATAGGGACAGGGAGGAATTCCTTTGACCCCCAGGCCAGGTATCTTGAAAATTCCACTAGCTTCAGCCTGCAGCAGAAGACCCGTGGGGTCCCTTCCATCCTGGGCAGAGGTCACGGACATTTCAGAGTAGTCCTTCCCTCTGAAGCAAAATGAAGTTGTTTTATCAACAGGTAACTTCATGGTTTGGAGTCCTTCCCCGTCTCAGGATCTAAACGAACCACTCTTCCTCCCCTGCAGCAGGCCACCCAGAGCTCCCCCTCAGCATCAATGCACATTCCCTCTGGGGTTCGTTCTCCTTTCTCCAGCTTGTGAACACTTCTGTGGTAGGAGATCTTTCCTGTCTGCAGGTCCTAGTCAAAGGCGCCCATGGAGCAGGACAGGCTGTCCATGTCATAGATGTTGCGGTCCAGGGGCCAATCCAAACCACTGGAGATGTCCACCCGGGCAAAGTACTTTTCCACACAGTGGTCAGGAAAGAGGGAGCACAGGGACCCCTGGTGCGGCTCCAGAACGGCCGGCACTGTCTCCTCAGCCATATTGCCAGTCAAGTATCTCTCAGCGGGATCCACATGCCCATCATTGAACGGATTGTTTTTCTTGTCTTTCTCTACTGTGGCCAGGACGACTGCTGACTGATCTTCCAATTCAAAGCACAGAGCTGTGTTCCAATGGGGGCAACATAGCCTCCTGACTGGCGAAGGGCCACGGAGCTGGCGGGGGCATTCACGGTCATTTGCTGCCCTCACATGCTGAGCAAATACCACTGGCAAACCTTTTTTTGCAGGAATATCTACGAAGAGCAGAGAGTTGGATGCCTCCTCCCTTACCGGAGACACGCCGCCCTGACAACCCTTTAGCAGAACACACTCAATCTTAATGGAAGACATTGTCCTGGGGGACATCTTGGTGCTAATGACCCTCGGAGCGGTGGCTCAGGACTAGATTACTATTTACTCTTCTCTGAAAGAGTCTTTGAAAATGAGGAACTCTCGATACTGGTGTCTGTGTTAGTAATTCGACCAAGGTCACATACTTACCACATGGTAAAGTTGGAATTTGGTCTTTGGCTCTCTCTCCTGACAGCTAGGTGATGCTGAGTCACAGCCAATCACTTCAGAACCTCAAACTAGTTCATATGAAAGCCTTCTCATCTATCTTGATTTGGATCACTTGGTTGGTTAATGAGACAAATTTGAGCACTCATGCTGGAAAGTGGCCTACCAACCTTGGATATTCAGTATGGGCCATGGGCATTGTCAATGTGTGTGTGTGTGTGTGTGTGTGTGTGTGTGTGTGTGTGTAAGAATATGTTTTAAAGAAGGAAAAGAGAACACACATCAATCTAGAATGTCAGTTAAGTTCAGTTCAGTTAAGGGGCACCTGGCTGGCTCAGTCAGTGGAGCATGTGACTCTTGATTTCGGGGTTGTAAGTTCAAGCCTCACAGGGGGTGTAGAGATTAATTAAAAATAAGAAATCCAGGGCACCTGGGTGGCTCAGTTGGTTAAGTGTCTGCCTTCGACTCAAGTCATGATCCCAGGGTCCTGGGATTGAGTCCTGTATTGGGCTCCCTGCTCAACGGGGAACCTGCTTCTCCCTCTCCTTCTGCTGCTCCCCCTGCTTGTGCTCTATCTCTGTCAAATAAATAAATAAAATCTTTAACAAAAAAAAGAAAAAGAAATCCTGGGATGCCTGGGTGGCTCAGTCGGTTAAGCATCTAACTCTTGATTTCAACTCAGGTCATGATCTTAGGGTCATGAGATCAAGCCCCGCATCAAGCTCCATGCTGGGCATGGAGCCTGCTTAAGATTCTCTCTCTTCCTCTCCCTATGCCCCTCCCTCCTGTGCTTGCTCCCTCTCTCTCTCAAATAAAATAAAATAATTAAATAAATTAAAAATCTTTTAAAAAATACAGTTCAGTTAAGAGAGTTGCTATTGTATTTTTGAGGAAATAATGTATTAGTTACCTTTGGTGTGGTAATAAACACCCCCCCCACCCTAATCCCAGTGACTTACAATAATACGCATTTCTCATTCACATTGCATGTTGGTATCTATGATGGCTCTGCTTCATGTATCTTCTCATTCCAGAGCCAACCTGAAGGATCAGCCCCTGTTTAGGATATGCCATTTTTATGGCCAAGGGAAGCAAGCAAGAGACAGAGCCAAGTCTTCTAATGGCTCTTAAAGTTTCTGCTTGTCTGTGGTATATATTACTCCTGCTCACGTTCCACTGTCCAAAGCAGTCATACTGACAATGGGTTAGGGAAGTACATGCTACCTTCGGGAAGGCACTGCAGATTACACATATAATCCTCTTACAGGGAAGAGAACAGGTGGTTGGAATCAATAATCCAATTGCCTGCATATTCTAATATGTTAACTGTTGCTGCAGTAGAGTATAGAATATTGCTGTTATTTTTCTATTCCCATATTTTCCATTTTTGCAGTATTTACATAATTTTTATAATTCAACATCTCTTCTACTGGGGTAGGCTACAGTGTCCGTTACTTGGTCTTTAGCACATTGGAGACATTGCTGACTATGAAAATCATACCATTTATGTTGCATCAGTCAATCTCTTCACTTGATTTCTTTTTGAACAGAGCTCAGACTGCTTCACCCCTACCTTTACTTCATTTGTGATTGACTCCTGGATACTTATAAGCATTAGTGAAAATATATGTGTGAAAGAAGCTGACATGTACTAGATATTCACAAAGACTTCTTAAATCTGAATTGTGTGTTATTTGTGTAGATAAACATTTCAATGCAACATGATAAAAACATCTGATTTTATTTATAGTATTTTATTTTATAATTCAACTTTGTTACAAAAATAATAAATGTTCATTTTAGGAAATTACAAAAATATAAAAAAGCAAAAACCAGTGGGTAAAATTACTAGTCATCTCCCCACCCCAACATAACCACGGTTAGCATTTTAGTGAACATATTTTCAGTGCTATTTCTAGTATATGTAAATATATAAAAAGGGATCATGTTGTGATCGACTAGTTTCACTTCTCGTATGATGTGACTAGGCATCGATGCCATTAGGTATTATCCTACATTATTAATGGTTGCACAATATCCTATCCTATGGAAGCAGCATAATTTAACTAGTTCTCTATTAATTATCAATAATTCTATTATAAATTTCCTCATAAATGAATAATTTCAAACAGCCACAATTAAAATTGAACGAATGGGGGCGCCTGGGTGGTTCAGTCGTTAAGTGTCTGTCTTCGGCTCAGGTCATGATCCCAGAGTCCTGGGATCAAGCCCCCCATTGAGCTCCCTGCTCTGTGGGAAACCTGCTTCTCCCTCTCCCATTCCCCCTGCTTGTGTTCCCTCTCTCACTGTGTCTCTCTCTGTCAAATAAATAAAAAATCTTTAAAAAATAAAATAAAATAAAATTGAGCAAATGGTTATATGTAATTTTCAGTGCCAGCCACAGTACTGAATTATAAGAAAAATACTCAAAATCATTTTATTTTGACAAAGAAAAGAAGAGACAAACCAAAAAAAAACAGACTCTTAACTATAGAGAACAAACTGATGGTTACCAGAGGGAAGGTGGGTGGGGGGAAATGGGGAAATAGGTGAAGGGAATTAAGAGGACTTATGATGATGAGTACTGAGTAATGTATAGAATTGTTTTTTTATATAAGTTTTTTTTAAAAGATTTTACTTATTTATTTCAGACAGAGAGAGAGCAAGAGATAGAGAGTGAGAGTGAGAGAGAGAGAGAGAGCACGAGCAAGGGGAGGGGCAGAGGGAGAAGCAGACTCCCTGATGAGCAGGGAACCTGACACAGGGCTCGATCCCAGGACCCTGGGATCATGACCTGAGCCAAAGGCAGACGCTTAACCGACTGAGCCACCCAGGCGCACCTAGAATTGCTGAAGCACCATATTGTCCACCTGAAACTAATATTACACTATATGTTAATTACACTGAAATTAAAATAAAATTTCAAAAAATCATTGTATTTTGGTATCTACTATATGACTGCAGATCATCTGTGCTATTAGTCTTCTTGCATTCCTCAATCCTCTAAAGAGATACCAAGCTATTACACAATTTTAAACCAAGTAAAGAACTCTCACTTTCAGAAATAGTAAACTAAATAATTCAGAAGTAACCTCCTACTGAAGACAACTAAAATAATTCATATGAAATATAAAAAGGTTTTTCCTAAAAACAGAAAAAAGCTAACAAGTAGCAAGGGATTACCTTGCCAATTATTGGCAAGAGACAATTGCTCAGAAAAGGTGAAAATCCAGAGAGGAGAGCTCAGTTTGGGGGCCACTTTTGCAATCAGAAGAGGTGGCTAAAAAGCTGAGGGAGCTAAGGTCATGTAAGTTGGAATCTCGGGCTTTTCAAGGCAGGGTCAACTCTAAAAAACCACTCCATGCTCAGGACTGTAATCCTGAATGGCTGCACCGTGGAAGTAAGAGTAAACTGAAAATAAACTAGCTTTCTCCTGTACTTCAGTTCAGTTTCAATTACTCTGGGTGATTCAGAAAAATTTCAAGCACTGAAAATGCTTAAGGTGCTTCTGGTTTCCTCATGCCCCTACACATTTGCAAAAGTCAATGAAAACCCTTTCTGTAAGAAGATGATATTATCCTAGTCTTAAACATTACTCCAGTTAATTTTTCAAGTACAATTTTCAGCACACAATCAAAGATAATCAGACATAGAAGGAAACTGAATAAGAACAAGAGCCAGCATAAACAATAGACAATACACTTTCAACAAATGGTCCAGACAGTGGAGTCATTAGACATAAAGGAGAAAAAAACTATCTTAGTATGGTCATTAGGATACAAATTGATTTTTTTTTAAGATTTTATTTATTTATTTGACAGAGAGAGACACAGCGAGAGAGGGAACACAAGCAGAGGGAGGGGGAGAGGGAGAAGCAGGCTTCCTGAGGAGAAGGGAGCCCAATGCAGGGCTCGATCCCAGGACCCTGGGATCATGACCTGAGCCGAAGGCAGACGCTTAACGACTGAGCCACCCAGGCGCCCCTACAAATTGAATTTTTGATACAAAATTGGAAACTAAACAAAACAGAAATTGGGGCACCTGGCTGGCTCAGTCAGTAGAGCATGAGACTCTTGATCTCAAGGTTGTGAATACAAGTCCCATGTTGGGTGGAGAGATTACTTAAAACTAAAGTCTTGGGCTGCCTAGGTGACTCAGTCTGTTAAGTGTCTGCCGTTGGCTCAGGTCATGATCTCAGGGTCCTGAGATCAAGCCTCATGTCCCCTGCTCAGCGGCGAGTCCTCCTCTCCTTCCCCACTGCTCATGTTCTCTCTCTCTCAAATAAATAAATAAAATCTTTAAAAAATAAAATAAAATATTAAAAAACAACAACTAGAAATTGAAGATTCAGAAGCCAAAAAATATAATGACACAAATTAAGAATTCAAGATATGGGTCTAAAAACAGATTAGATGGGGGCGCCTGGGTGGCTCAGTCGTTAAGTGTCTGCCTTTGGTTCAGGTCAGGATCCCCGGGTCCTGGGATCGAGTCCCGCATCCGGCTCCCTGCTCGGCCAGGAGCCTGCTTCTCCCTCTCCCACTCCCCCTGCTTGTGTTCCTGCTCTCCCTATCTCTCTCTCTGTGTCAAATAAATAAATAAAATCTTCAAAAAATAAAAAATAAAAACAGATTAGAATCTATTCAGAATTAGAAAATTCACATGTATTTAGACTTTTACTTTCTGTAGGTTGTATTACGAATCATAGGTTTGTTTAATATAATTTTTCAGCTGTTCAGAGCCCCTATTGCCCCCTAAATCTTGGTACCTTTCATCAAAGATGACTTGCCTCCTTGCCTGCAGGATTGGCATCTGTCATGTTTGCTATAGTGTTTCTTATCAGTTCCTCTCCATACCCAGGCTCAGAGGTTGCCTACACCAGTGTAGCCCCATTCTCTCCTAGACCCAGCTGTACTGGTCACCCGTTTTTCCCTCCATCTGAAGCCAGACCTAAGGTGCCTCTGCTCCTGGCTTCACCCTATAATAGATAGAACTTTCCTGGGGAAGAAGAATGTCCCTTCCCTTTGTCACAGAGCTACTCCTCCCTCTCTCAAAGCCAAAATTACTCCTTCTTCTCTGGAATACAGCTCTTATCTGTTTCCCTGATCAGGAGGAAGACTTATCCTGTAACTAAAAGTCTTGCCAATCCAGAAAAAAAAAAAAAAAAAAAAGGCTTGAGGGTAGGGGCAGTTCACGGAGGGAAAACAGCATCCTCTTCTGAGATCAGAAGGCCTGGGCCCCCAGGAGGGTCAGAATGGACTTGTAACAGTATGACCTAACCCCCTCCACTTACTCAAGGCCCAGAGACGGTGTGACACGTCCAAGGCCACACACTGAGCAAGTACCACAGCCAGGACCAAGATAAGGGACTTCCCCAGCCACCTGCTGCTCACTAAGACCCAAATCAAAGGCTGACAGTCCCCATGCATTTGGCGGGTGTAGCACCTTTTGAGTTCCTGCCATACACCAGCACCGTGAGGATAAAATGGAGCAGACACAGTGCTTGCCCCCAAGTGGTGTATCTGACTGAGGAACAAAAGGACAAACCAAACAGGCGCTACACTTGCATGTACTTTACCTATCTGGATTCATTTATCCCTCCCAACCCAATGCAGCAGGTAGTTTTATTATTCCCATTTTATAGATAAACTGAGGTCAGTGAAGTTAAGTGACTTGCCTGTAGTCTCAAAACAGATAATGTGCAAAGCTGGGATCTGAATCTGGGCTGCATAAGCTAGAGATTTGTGGGGGCGTGTATGTGAGGGGGGAGGAAAGAAGGTGGTGGCTGAGCTGAGCCTCGGAAGTAGATTTTAGTAGCCTGGGAAGGGAGAAGGGCCAGCAGGACAGGGAGAAGAACCATATGCACCTGCAGCAGATACAGCAGCATGGAGCCAAGTCCCTGTGCCCAAGGATCCCAAAGGCGACGGGCCTGCTTCTCTGCCGTCCCACCCCCATACCCGCATTTTGACCTTAGCTGTGGAGTACAGGAAGGCTCTGCCAGAAGGGGATCCATCCGTCACCTTTGGTCACCTTCAACTCCTGCAGTAAGGACCCTCACCAGCAGGGGGTGGGGCGGGAGGGCCCTCGGCGAGCAGCCTCAGTACATCCGGCCTGCCGCTGGGTGGCACTGTGACTCCTCAGAGAGGGAACAGCGCCCACGGGGAGACTGACCACAAAAAGGAGTGGGAGCACCATGCCGGCCCTAATGCGCTGGGCACTGGGGTTACAAAAAAGTACAAGAAATGGTTCCTGCCTCCGAGGAACCCATGGTGGGGACAGATAGACACATGCATAACGAATTAATTGCTCCAACAACCCATTCCTGCTGTGGGGCTCAGGGAAGGAGGAGCCATTTGAGCCTTGAAGCAGGATTAGCCATTCCAGACAGGCTGGCCGTGACGGTGCTGATTCCCAGGGCACAGCACAGAGACGTGGGAAAGCGGGGGAGGGGCTCACGGAGTCCCAGCAAGGGATGGCAGGTGGGGAGTTGGGGCTGGGGGTGCCTGCCACAGCTGAGGAAGGATGGGTGTGTGTGCGCAGGGCTTCAGCGCCAACAGGCTCGGGTGCTCTTTGTCTCCATGAAGCACTTAGTTCAGGGATGTGGTGAGGCCCCTGGCGCTCGCACGACTAGAAAATGCTGGAAGTTCCTGGCAGGAGCAGAAGACTACTGGCATCCTGCCCTCTTGCTGTGCTTTTCTGGGCTCAGCCTCCAATCCCAGCGCTGGTCGCAACTTGCGGCGGGATCCAGGGTCAGACATTGCAGCTCTCAGGGCTCGGTGACCGCATGTGTAAAAGGGGGTCTTTCATGTGCACAAATATGTTGAAAAATGAAAAAGTTTAGTCAGAAGCCACAGGGTGGGGGAAAGTGAGCCAAACAGCATCAAGAACTACCCATGTTGTTTCCTGCTAACCTGGTCTTCTTTTTGCAGGTGGGGCCACTGGGGAGGAGGACTCCCTTGGCTCCCTTCAGGCCTGGGCAGGGCCCAATAGAAAGCCAGGTTGTATCTATTTGTCCTTGGAGAACAATTCATCTCCACAAAGTCTGTAAAATTTAATAAGCAGAACTTTGCAGCAGGGAAACAATTTAATATCTGGTAGATACGTTTTCGTTAAACTTTTAAAGATGGAACAAAGACTGTTTTCAAATTTCCTATTCAGGAATTAACTTATCATGGTGTTGAAATCCACATCGAAACAGCTGAACTGAAATGAGCTTCCTAAAACAAAACACAAGCAGCGCTGGACTGGCAAGTTTGAGACTAAAGGCTTCAAACCCACCCTGGGTGGTTGGCAGGGACTTTGCCTGACTCTGGTCCACACACACCCATCACCAGAAGGGGGCACCCGTTGTACCTCTTATCCCCCTATGGAATCAGGGGCCGGGCAAGGGTGCTCAGGGCTGCAGGCCAGGGCCCATAGTATCATTTCAAGCAGATACTCCCCACCTCCTTTTGTCAGTTACAAATGAAGCTGGTAAGAGGTGATAAGGCCCTTGGAGGCACCCAAAGGTTTGTCAAGAAAGGGGCTCCTCCTCACACTCCCCACCCTGGTGGAGCCCCAGAGCCAGACTTGCCCAGCCCAACTGGGGAACCCAGGTCACCTTTTAGAGAGATTATTCCCCTCCACCCAGTGGAGATTCCAGAAGAGGCACAAGGGGCTTTGCATAGCAAAGTGCATAGCACACACATCCTTTTCATTTAAATGGTGTATTACAGTTCAGTTAAATTGCAGTTTTCCAAAGATGATCTGTATACACATTTCACTGCAAACAACATAAATTTTATGTAATTATTTGAATAATGATGAGGGGAAGAGAGGACTCCTGAGGAGAGCTAATGGGGATTAAGAGTGACATAGCCCTTCCAGTCCCACCCTCCCCTGTGCCTTTGTCCATTTGCTCCTAATCTATCACTTTTTTAAAGTATAAAGAATCAGGGATGCCTGGGTGGCTCAGTCAGTTAAGCATTTGCCTTCGGCTCAGGTCATGATCCCAGTGTCCTGGGATGGAGCCCCGAGTTGGGCACCCTGCAGAGCTTCTCCCTCTGCCTCTCTCTCTCTCTCTCTCATGAATAAATAAATAAAATCTTTTTTAAAAAAAATTGTAACTCTGTGTGGTGACAGATGTTAACTGGACTTACTGTGATCACAATACATACAAATATCAACTCACTATGTTGTACACCTGAAACTAATTATATGTCAATTATCTCAATTATATCTCAATTTTTAAAAATAAAATGAAAAAGAAAAGGCAGAAACAGAACAGTGTAAATTATGGGCTACCTGGTTTTGTTGTTGTTGTTATTTTAAGATTTTATTTATTTATTTGACAGAGAGATACACAGCGAGAGAGGGAACACAAGCAGGGGGAGTGGGAGAGGGAGAAGCAGGCTTCCCGCTGAGCAGGGAGCCCGATGCAGGGCTCCATCCCAGGACCCTGGGATCATGACCTGAGCTGAAGGCAGACGCTTAACGACTGAGCCACCCAGGCGCCCCACGGGCTACCTGTTTTTGTAAGAAAAAGGGGGAGGGGCTCCTGGGTGGCTCAGTTGGCTGAGCATCTGCCTTTGGCTCAGGTCATGATCTCGGGTCCTGGGATTGAGCCCAGAGGAGGGCTCCACGCTCAGCGGGGAGTCTGCTTGTCCCTCTCCCTCTATATACTATATTAGTTTCAGGTGTACAAAATAATGATTCAATATTTGTACATATTGCAAAATGATCACCACAGTAAGTCTAGTTAACATCCATCACCACACGTAGTTACAAAACTATTTGTCTTGTGATGGGAACTTTTTTTTTTAAGATTTATTTACTTATTTGAGAGAGAGAGTGCGCTTGCATGGGGGGACGCCAGGGGGAGGGGCAGAGAGAGAGGGAGAGAGAAACTCAAGCAGACTCTGCACTGAGCACAGAGCCAGAGGCAGGGCTGGATGCCAGGACCCTGAAATCACCACCCAAGCAGAAACCAAGAGTTGGAGACTCAACTGACTGTACCACCCAGGTGCCCCATGATGGGAACTTCTAAGATCTACACTCTTAATAACTTCCCAATATGCAACACAGTATTATTAACTATACTCACCATTCTGTATATTCCATACCATATTTACTTTTATTTGCATAAATAAACACTGGGAGTATTCGCAACAAATGAATAAAAGTGGTTCTCTATAGAAGGCAGGTGGGGAGGGGGCATCTGAGTGGCTCAGTCGGTTGTCTGCCTTCGGCTCAGGTCATGATCTCAGGATCCTGGGATCAAGCCCCACATCAGACTCCATGCTCAGCGGGAAGCCTGCTTCTCCTTCTCCCTCTGCCCCTCCCCCTGCTCATGCTCTCTCTCTCTCTAATAAATAAATTAAAAATCTTAAAAAAAAGAAAAAGGCTGTTGGGGAAGTAATGGGCTGGATGGGGGCATAAGTACAAACAAGACTTCTAAGCATGAACCTTTTAATACTGTTTTGGTATTTGAGGGAGGTATTACCTTTATGAAAAAATAAATTACAAAAAACCGAACAACAATGGTATCATCAAATCTAGTAAGGATGCAATAAAATTATTTTACATACACACACACACACACGCGCGCACACACACAGAATCATCTCCATCCAAGCAAGCGTCACTCATTGCCAATGCCAGAAGTCATTTTTCAGTTGATTTTTTAAGACAATTTTTCTTTAAGGGGCACCTGGGTGGCTCAGTCCTTAAGCGTCTGCCTTCGGCTCAGGTCATGATCCCAGGGTCTTGGGATCGAGCCCCACGTCGGGCTCCCTGCTCTGCGGGAAGCCTGCTTCTCCCTCTCCCACTTCCCCTGTTTGTGTTCCCTCTCTTGCTGTGTCTCTCTCTGTCAAATAAATAAAATCTTTAAAAAATTTTTTTGTTTCTTTAAATCTTCAGGAACCCTGTGGTGCACTGCAAAGAAATGTAATGTCTGGGCAGTGACTAGCCCAGTAACACAGAGGCTGGGAGAAATCTAGGTGAAGATGGGTAAAAGGGAGCTTTGACTTTCTTTTAAGGCTGCCAAGCATATGAACTTGTCTATGACTCTTGGTGGAAGGCAGAGATGATCATTTTCCACTATGGAAGCCATAATGGCCAGATACTCCCTTTTCCAGCTTTCTCTGCACATAGGGCATAGACTCAGACTGTCTGACACAGATCAGTAGCTAATCAGCTGCGTCCTCCCCAGAACCCGAAGTGGGAGCTAATGGTCGAAGAATCCTTTCTAGGTCATCAGCAGTATCGAGGGCACCATCCACGTCCTGGGGCAGCCAAGGTGTCCAGGAACCGATGTTAATAGAGTCCAGGGCTAACAGGAGGCCCAGGAGCGGTATCCCACTCCCCATGCTGACTGACCACATCGGTGCTGCAGTGGCCTATTTGTGACTATTTTCCAGGCCTGCATCTCCAAGTCTCCCTCGATTCATTCTGTGCATTCTGTTTTCCTTACATCTGTCAGAATTGCCTTCTGTTGCTTGCAGAACCTGACTCTGGATTGCATGAGGGGTTCTCAAGCTGGAAGTCAGAGGAAATACGGGAACCAACAACCTACCCAGGGTCTCCAGGCCTTTACCTCTGGCGGAAAGCAAATAGGGAAGAGGGGAAGAGGGTAAAGCAGTGCCATCAATCTTAAAACTGTGTGTGTGTGAGTGTTACAGGGCAGTGGTAGGGGTGGAAGTCAGACGTGAGAACACAAGAGGCTCTCCTGAGAAGAGGCTGCTGGTCCTGGGTCCTGGGTCGAGATGGATCTAAAGCCTGCTGGGAAAGGGTGACAGCTACACACAGGTGATGGGTTTAGCCAATTAGCGATAAGAGGTAAAAACCTGAGAGTGAGGTAGGATGGAGAATCTGTGAGACTGAACTTTCTGCCACATAGTTACAGTCTGAAATTGGATAATTTTTTAAAATTTTTCATTTATTTATTTGAGAGAGAGAGAGAGATCACAAGCTGTGGGGAGGGGCAGAGGGAGAGGGAGAAGCAGACTCCCCACTGAACAGGGAGCCCAACGCAGGGCTCAATCCCAGGACCCTGAGATCATGACCTGAGCCGAAGGCAGATGCTTAACTGACTGAGCCACCCGGGGGCCCCGAATTGTATGACTTTTTTAAAAAATAATGATCATGGGGGCGCCTGGGTGGCTCAGTTGGTTGGGTGTCTGCCTTCGGCTCGGGTCGTGATCCCAGGGTCCTGGGATCGGGCCCCGCATCAGGCTCCCTGCTCAGCAAGAAGCTTGCTTCTCCCTCTCCCACTCCCCCTGCGTGTGTTCCCTCTCTCGCTGTCTCTCTCTGTCAAATAAATAAAATCTTTAAAAAATAATAAAAATGATTATGAATTCATATGGCGCTTCTGAATTTAAAAGACGGACAGGGGTGCCTGGGTGGCTCAGTCGGTTAAGCGTCTGCCTTCAGCTCGGGTCATGATCCCAAGGTCCTGGAATCGAGTCCTGCATCGGACTCCCTGCTCAGTGGGAAGCCTGCTTCTCCCTCTCCCACTCCCCCTGCTTGTGTTCCCTCTCTCACTGTGTCTCTCTCTGTCAAGTGAATAAATCTTTAAAAAGTAAAAATAAAAAATAAAATAAAAGACAGATGGACAAAGGACTGTGCGGGTGAAGGTATGTGTGCTTGCTCCTCTGTACGTATCCAGAACGACTTCTATTAGATCTGATTCATTTATTCATTTAACACGTGTTCACTGAGCAGATACAGAAATGAATTAAAAATGTACATCTAATTTCACTCCTCTGAAAACCTCAATAAAACTTCAATGAAGGGATTTATTTAAAAAAAGGGATTTATAACTACTTTTTTCTTTCATTTGGATCTATATATCTTTTGTATTGTAAAATATACATCATACAAATCTTTATCATTTTAACCATTGTTAAGTGTATATTTCGGTGGTGTTAAGTACATTCACAATGTTGCTCAACCATCACCACTATCCGTGTCCAGAACTTCTTCATCATTCCAAACAGAAACCCCACATCCATTGCACAATACCTTCATGTTCTTCCCTCCCTCCAACCCTGGCACTCCATTCTATTTTCTGTCTCTGTAATTTTGCCTGTTCTACATACCTCACATAAGTGGAATCATACAATATTTATGTGGGGCTTTTTTAATCTGGCTTATTTCACTCAGCGTAATGTTTTCAAGGTTCATCCATGTTGTAGTGTGTATCAGAATCTCCTTTTTAAGGCTGAATAATATTTCATGGTAAAAGTGTATCACAACTTGTTTATCCATTCATCTGTTGATAGACACTTGGGTGGGGTCTACCTTTTGGCTGTTGTGAAAATGCTGCTATGAATTTTGGTGTAGGATATCTGTTCGAGTTCCTGCTTTCTGTTCTTTTGGGTACATGCCCAGAAGTGGGATTGCTGGATCAGATGGTAATTCTATATTTAATGTTTTGAGGAACCACCATACCGTTTTCCACAGCAATTGCATCTTTTTGTTTCCCTACCAGCAATGTACAAAGGTTCCAAGTTTTCCACATCCCCACCAACATTTTCTTTTTTTTTTTTTTAAGATTTTATTTATTTATTTGACAGAGAAAGAGAGATAGCAAGAGTAGAAACACAAGCAGGGGGAGTGGGAGAGGGAAAAGCAGGCTCCCCACCGAGCAGGGAGCCTGATGCGGGGCTCGATCCCAGGACCCTGGGATCATGACTTGAGCTGAAGGCAGACGCTTAACCATCTGACCCACCCAGGTGCCCCAACATTTTCATTTTTTAAATAATAGTCATCCAAAAGAGTATGAAGTGGTATCTTATTGTGGTATAATTACTTTTTAATGCATAACTTCACTAAGCAAGGGACGTATATCCAAGCCTGACTGACTTGAGCTTTTTACTCCACATCCTGGTCTTTCTGAGGCCCAAGCACATTTGTTTTAACAAAGCAGAACGTTTCCCAAACATTCCAGGACTTAGCTTAGATACGCAGTCTTTGGTGTTGATGCCGTGTTTCTCCTCTTCAGGCCCACTCCCTGGAATCTTGCTTCAGGAACTTTGGGAAACTAAGCCTCAAATAGGACCAACTCTGATGTATAAAAATGCCCATGACAACATTTTCTTATAAAAGCAAAAGCAAAAACAATCTAGAATGACATAAATGTACAATAGAGGAATGCCAAGTAAATTTCAGCACACCCTCTCGATGGTTATTATGCAGTAGTTAAAGAATGATAATCACGAAGTCTTTGTTGAACCACTGAACCACTGAAAAACACTTAAGGGAAGAAAGTGGTCTATAGCTATACGATAATATGAAGTTACACAAACAAAGACCAGAAAACGCATTATAAAAAAAGGTACTGTGTTAAGGTGTAGGATTAGAGGTGATTTTCTTTTTAAAAAACATCATTCATGTCCTTATATTGTATTTTTAATTAAAAAGGGGGGAGGAAGGACACAGGGTGCCTGGCTGTCTCAGTCAATAGAGTGTGTGACTCTTGATCTCAGGATCTTGAGTTCAAGCCCCACATTGGGCATAGAACCTACTTTTTTTTTTTTTTTAAGATTTTTATTTATTTGACAGAGAGAGACACAGCGAAAGAGGGAACACAAGCAGGGGGATTGAGAGAGGGAGAAGCAGGCTTCCCGCGGAGCAGGGAGCCCAATGCGGGGCTCGATCCCAGGACCCTGGGACCATGACCTGAGCCGAAGGCAGACGCTTAACGACTGAGCCACCCAGGCGCCCATTTTTTGTTTTTTTAGCTTCCACACATAAGAGATATATACAATATTTGTCTCTCTCTGACTTATTTCATTTGGCATACTGTCACCGAGGTCCATCTATATTGTCACAAATGGCAGGGTTTCCTTCTTTCTCATGTCAGAAAAATATGCCGCCGTATGATACAGCACATCTCCTTTAACCATTCTTCCGTTCAGGGACGCTTAGTTTGTTGCTGTAGCTCGGCTCCTGTGCAATGACCATGGGAGTGGAGATACCTCTTCTCCATCCGTTTTCGTTTTTGTCAGGCCGCACATCTCACTATGATTACGAAATTTATTCTGAATCTTCTGCCGGCGCTTTTTGCCTGGTTATATCTTTAGATGGGTTCCAAGAAAGATGTGGTTAAAACTGTGATGGCCAGATTCCAGGAGGCCTAGGTGATTCGAGCAGTTTGGATGGGAACCATTACTGAGGTTCGTAACAGTTGGCGCGCTGGGGCCGCCCCGAAGCCCCACATTTTGTCCACGCATTAAACCACCACTAGATGCCGCTAGAGGCTGCGCTATGCCTCCCGAGCAGGCTGCGCGTGCCTCCCTCCTTCCCGGGGGAAACGACGAGCATTCATTTAAATGTTTTGTGTTAGGACGCACTCATGTGCATTTTTATGCCAAGTAAAGCTCCGTGAGTTGGAAGCACCACCTTTTCTACATCTTTTGAACAGAGCGTTGGAACTCAGCCCTACCGAGCGATTTCTCTGGGCCAGGCAGTCTTCATTCATTTTCCCATTTGATCTCTATGCCTGGCGTCTTCTGTTTGCCCCTCCAGATCAGCCTTCCACCCCTCTCCCACCACCGCGAGCCCCCAGGGGCTGAGCTGTCGAGACAGAATTAGCCAGCTCACTCCTGCTCTGGCTTCCCCTTGGGTTTGACCAGTGGGAAGCTCTGGCAGGAGGCGGCACTCGGAAGAGAGAGCACTTGAGATGTTTGTTCCCCAGTTCCCACCGCAGAGCCCCCACTGGCTGGCTTTGTCCTGCCACCCACGGTTCGGGCACCTGTAGGGTAGCCCTCCACACAGCCTGTCTCCAGGTTTTGTCCTTCGGCCCCGGGGAGGTGACAGACAGCTCAATTGTTCCTAGTCCCTCGTCCCCAGTCTTGGATTACTGCACAACCCCCCAGGGTTACTCTACACCTTATTCACACCTTTGTAAATAGTCTTCGTATTAAACTCTCCTCAAATTACCCCCATTGAGTGTGTCATCTGTTTTCTGCCAGGACCCTGGCTAATATAATCCCTAACGAGACTGGGGTAATTCATCCAAATTTGAGAGGCAGTAGGCAGCATACTGGGCTGGGAAACAGGTCTGTCTGCATCTTTTGCCAGGTCAGACTGCACTGCTCAGGAAGGGCCAGACTTGAGCAGTGGGCACATTGGACAGCCAGGAATGGGTCCAGCACTGGGCATAGGGAACGGACTCTTCTGCTCCGTGCCCTAGACCACTGCATGTCCGGGGCCCATTCCCACTTCTGTCCCTCCCGAAGTTGACGTGTGCCCTGCTCCTTATTCAGCAGTCATGGCATTTGCCCGGGGAAGCCTTTGCTTGCAGAGCCCAGAGCAGTCTCCTTCATGACTCCTGTGGCGGTTTTTAAAATATGCCCACTGGGGCGCCTGGGTGGCTCAGTCGTTAAGCGTCTGCCTTCAGCTCAGGTCATGATCCCAAGGTCCTGGGTTTGAGCCCCACATCGGGCTCCCTGCTCAGCAGGGAGCCTGCTTCTCCCTCTCCCACTCCCCCTGCTTGTGTTCCCTCTCTCACTGCGTCTCTCTCTGTCAAATAAATAAACAAAATCTTTTTAAAAATAAAATAAAATAAAATATGCCCACAAATTCTTGGAGATTCTCTCCATCAGGGGTGGTGTCTAATTCCCCTTCCTTGAATATGGGCTGTCCCTAGTAATTTGTTTCGAACCAGCAGAATACAGAAGTGCTGTGCCCTGACTTCTGAGGCTGGGTCATAAATGCAGATCAGCATCTGCCTGCCTCTCTCCTCTTGGGACATTAATTCATGAAATCCAGGCTGCCATGCTGGGAAGAAACCCAGACAACACGGGGAGGCCACGTACAGGTGAGCCCTAGCTGAGGTCCCAGCCATGAGAAAGACTCAGGCCCCAGCCATGGTTTGATTACAACTACATGAAAGATGCCATTGAGAACTGCCTGGCTGAGGCCAGTCAATGGGAAACGAGAGAGAGAATAATAATAAAATGGTTGCCATCGTTCTAAGTCACTAGGTTTTGAGATAATGTGTGACACAGCAGTAGAAAATTGATGAAGTCCCTTCTGCATAGAAGTGACAGAGCCATCAATATTGATTCTCTTTGGGGTGTCCAACGTATTCTGGGAGACTCCTCTCCTTTAATTTTCTTTAAAATTCTCCAAATTTGAGGTGCCTGGCTCACTCAGTTGGTGGAGGATGCAACTCTTGATCTCAGGGTCATGAGTTCAAGCCCCACGTTGGGTGTGGAGCCTACTTAAAAAAATAATAATAAAATAAAATAAAAATCTCCAAATTTCACAAATAAATAAATAGCTCTGAATTTCCAATTTTTATTGCATCATGAGCTTGTCCTGGATTTTGTTCCTGGATACTTGAAAAGTTGATAACGTCTTGGAATTAAATGTACCTGAATTTTTGTTCAGAACAGGTTCATGTTCTAGAATCTGCTCTTTTCACTTGATAATATATTGTTGACAACTTTCCAAATGAGTAAATATAGATATCCTGGATGCGTTTTAAACAATGGCTTCATAATATTAAGCCGCGGTTTTTATGAGTTCTCCCAAGCTGAATATGCCACCAAATAACACCCACCCACAGTAGGATAGTTTGTTAGTTCATTCGTTCTCTCTCACTCACTCATTCAAAACCCCATGAAATGCCCCTTCTCCCCGGCGGTTAGTGCTCAGAGTGTGGAGTGTGTGCTCCGGCCTCGGAACACACATTTATTATTAAAGAAATCTAAAAAAAAAAAAATCTTTTAAAAAACCCAAAAAAATTTACAAAAAATCCGCGTCTCCCCCGCCGGAGACTTTTTTTTTTTTTTCTTCCTCTTTTATAAAATAACCCGATGAAGCAGCCGAGACCGACCCGCCCGCGGCCCCGCAGCAGCTCCAAGGAGGAACCAAGAGACCGAGGCCTTCCCGCGGCCCTGACCCGACAGCGCCACCCTCGCTTCCCAGCCGGCAGCCAACAGGCAGCAGCTGGCGGCAGCCCATCGACCCCGTTCTGCGGCCGTTGGGTAGTTCTCGATTCCGGGTGATTTTTGTCCCTCTGCGCTTGCCCCCGCTCCCCTCCCCCGGCTCCGGCCCCCGGCCCCCGGCCCAGCACTCGCTCTCCTCCGCCCTGCGGGCAGCCGTGCCGAGATGAACCCCAGCGCCCCCAGCTACCCCATGGCCTCGCTCTACGTGGGGGACCTACACCCCGACGTGACCGAGGCGATGCTCTACGAGAAGTGCAGCCCGGCCGGGCCCATCCTCTCCCTCCGGGTCTGCAGGGACATGATCAGCCGCCGCTCCTTGGGCTACGCGCATGTGAACTTCCAGCGGCCGGCGGACGCGGAGCGCGCTTTGGCCACCATGAATTTTGATGTTATAAAGGGCAAAGCCAGTACGCATCGTGTGGTCTCAGCGTGATCCATCACTTCGCAAAAGTGGAGTGGGCAACATATTCATTAAAAATTTGGGCAAATCCATTGATAATAAAGCACAGTATGGTACATTTTCTGCTTTTGGTAACATCCTTTCATGTAAGGTGGTTTGTGATGAAAATGGTTCCAAAGGTTATGGATTTGTACATTTTGAGACACAGGAAGCAGCTGAAAGAGCTATTGAAAAGATGAATGGGATGCTTCTAAATGATCGCAAAGTATTTGTTGGACGATTTAAGTCTCCTAAAGAACGAGAAGCAGAACTCGGAGCTAGGGCAAAAGAGTTCACCAATGTTTACATCAAGAATTTTGGAGAAGATACGGATGATGAGCGCCTTAAGGATCTCTTTGGCAAGTTTGGACCTGCCTTAAGTATGAAAGTAATGACTGATGAAAGTGGAAAATCCAAAGGTTTTGGATTTGTAAGCTTCGAAAGGCATGAAGATGCCCAGAAAGCTGTGGATGAGATGAATGGAAAGGAGCTCAATGGAAAACAAATTTACGTTGGTCGAGCTCAGAAAAAAGTGGAACGGCAGACGGAACTTAAGCGCAAATTTGAACAGATGAAGCAAGATAGGATCACCAGATACCAGGGTGTTAACCTTTATGTGAAAAATCTTGATGATGGTATTGATGATGAATGTCTCCAGAAAGAGTTTTCTCCTTTTGGTACAATCACTGGTGCCAAGGTTATGATGGAGGGTGGTTGCAGCAAAGGGTTTGGTTTTGTATGTTTCTCCTCCCCAGAAGAAGCCACAAAAGCAGTTACAGAAATGAATGGTAGAATTGTGGCCACCACGCCATTGTATGTAGCTTTAGCTCAGCGCAAAGAAGAGCCCCAGGCTCACCTCACTAACCAGTATATGCAGAGAATGGCAAGTGTAAGAGCTGTGCCCAGTCCTGTAATCAACCCCTACCAGCCAGCACCTTCAGATTACTTCATGGCAGCTATCCGACAGACTCAGAACCGTGCTGCATGCTATCCTCCTAGCCAAATTGCTCAACTAAGACCAAGTCCTCACTGGACTGCTCAGGGTGCCAGACCTCACCCATTCCAAAATATGCCCGGTGCTATCCGCCCAGCCGCTCCTAGACCACCATTTAGTACCATGAGACCAGCTTCTTCACAGGTTCCACGAGTCATGTCGACACAGCGTGTTGCTAACACATCAACACAGACGATGGGGCCACGTCCTGCGGCGGCACCTGCTCTCCGCACCGTTCCACAGTATAAGTACGCTGCGGGAGTTCGCAATCCTCAACAGGATCTTAATGCACAGCCACGAGTTACCGTGCAGCAGCCTGCTGTTCATGTACAAGGTCAGGAGCCTTTGACTGCTTTCACGTTGGCATCTGCCCCTCCTCAAGAGCAAAAGCAAATGTTGGGTGAACGGCTCTTTCCTCTAATTCAAGCCATGCACCCTACTCTTGCTGGTAAAATCACTGGCATGTTGTTGGAGATTGATAATTCAGAACTTCTTCATATACTTGAGTCCCCAGAGTCTCTCCGTTCTCAAGTTGATGAAGCTGTAGCTGTACTACAAGCCCACCGAGCTAAAGAGGCTGCCCAGAAAGCAGCTAACAGTGCCACTGGTATTCCAACTGTTTAAAATTGATCAGGGACCCCGAAAAGAAACTCGTGCTTCACCGAAGAAAAATATCTAAACATCGAAAAACTTAAACATTATGGAAAAAAAATTGCAAAATATAAAATAAATAAAAAAAAGAAAGGAAACTTTGAACCTTATGTACTGAGCAAATGCCAGGTCTAGCAAACATAATGCTAGTCCTAGATTACTTATTGATTTAAAAACAACAAAAAACCCCACAAAAAAATAGTAAAATATAAAAACAAATTAATGTTTTATAGACCCTGGGAAAAAGAATTTTCAGCGAAGTACAAAAATTTAAAGTATTCCTTTCTTTAATTTTGTAATTCTTTACTGTGGAATAGCTCAAAATGTCACTTATGTTTTAAATAACAGAATTGATAACTGAGCAAGGAAACGTAATTTGGATTATAAAATTCTTGCTTTAATAAAAATTCCTTAAACAGTGAAAAACAAAAAAACAAAACAAAACAAAAAAACCCATGAAATGTTCACTACATGCCTAGTAGTGGTTTTGAGAATATCAAGAACTTTGTAGAACTCTAAACCTAATTTTCTAGAGATAATTTTTGCTTAAGTTAGGGGAAATGGTCATCTTCCCTGGACAGGGTTGAAGATAATTGTTACAGGCAGCCTTTAAGATGGTTCCCAAAGCTCCTCCCCTCCTGCTGTTTATACTATTGTGTGCTCTGGATCTGGTGACTTGCTTCTAACAAATAGGTGAAAAGTGATGGGATGATTAAGTTACAAAAGACTGTGACCTCCATCTTGCCCTATGACCTTCTATTTTTGCAGGCTTTAATGAAGCTGGTTGACATGTTAGAGAGGTCCAAATGGCAAGGAACTGATCCACAGTTAATAAGGAACTGAATCCTGTCAACAGCCACGTGAATGAGCTTGAACATGGATCCCTCCTGAGTCAACCTTCGGATAAGACCACAACTTTGACTGATACCTTGATTGCCGTCTTGGGAGAGACCCTGACATAGAAGATGCAGGTACACTGTGCCCTGACCCTGACTCACAGACACTGTGAGATAATAAGTATGTGTTGTTTCAATATCCTAAGTTGTAGAGTAATTTGTTATGCACCAATAGATAACGAACTGTCATTATTTAGGGATGAGAACTTGCAGGTTATGGCATGTGGTGACAAAATAAATGATTTAACTATTGTTTAGGGTTGCCTGGAATGAAACACACATTGAGGCAAGGCTCTGGGGGTCCTAGTGGCTGCCATCCGAAAACATCATAGAGGAAACAAGGAATTCAGGGACTATGGGTGAGGCCATTGCTTTGAACTCTGGGTACTTTGAGGAAGGAGATTGAGAAGCACAAGGTCCTAGTTTCTTATTCCTCTTCCACTTCTGTTTATTTTTACTCTTCTCTTTTCATCTCTTCCCTTACGTTCCTGGAAAGTTCAATCCTAAAGGCACTAGGCAGGACAGAGCAAGGAAGGCATTTGTCCCTGGAGTGGAAGGAGCACTGGAGGCACAGAGTGGGGTATTGGTGACTGACTTAGGTTCGGAGAGCGTTTGTATAGGGGAGTATGGCCTGGCCCAGTAAGTCAGAACCTGGGCTGCCCCAGGAGGGCATTACGTAGGACGTTGGCCTCGGGTAGGTGTCAGAGCCCGAGGAGGGTGAGGACAGCACTGCAGAGGGGTAGCTCAGTGAGGGCGTCACAACCTGAGCAGGGTAATGAAATTGTATTAGTTATCGGGCGCCTGGGTGGCTCAGTTGGTTGGGCGACTGCCTTCAGCTCAGGTCATGATCCTGGAGTCCCAGGATCGAGTCCCGCATCGGGCTCCCTGCTCAGTGGGGAGTCTGCTTCTCCCTCTCCCGCTCCCCCCCCCTCGTGCTCACTCTCTCTCTCAAATAAATAAATAAAATCTTTAAAAAAAAAAAAAAAAAGAGAAATTGTATTAGTTATCTCTTGCTGCATTAGAAATTACCCCCAAACCTCGTGGGGTATAACAATAATCTTTTACTATCTCACCGTTTCTGTGAGTCGAGAATTCAGAGCATAGCAGGCTTGTCTCTGTTCTGTGATGTCTCAGGCCTAGCCTGGCGGACTTGATGGCTGAGGGCTGAAATAATCTGAAGTCTTGGCCGAAGCTGTAGTGGCTCACTTCATGCCTGAGAAGTCAGTGCTAACAAGTTGATTTCTTTCTCTGTGGGCCTAGCCACACATGACTCTGTCCATAGGACTGTTGAATGTCCTTATAACATGGCAACTGGCTTCCCTGAGAGCCAGTGATCCCGGAGAGTGAGCCAGGAAGAAGTTATCTTTTCCTAATGAACTAGCTTAGAAAGTCCTATGGCATCATTTCTATCATATTTTATTCATTAGAAGTGAGTCACTAAATCCAACCCATCATCAAGGAGAGGGGAATTAGGTGACACCTTTTGAAGGGAAGAGTATCAAGGAATTTGCAGATACATATATATATTTTCAAAGATTTTATTTATTTATTTGACAGAGAAAGACACAGTGAGAGAGGGAACACAAGCAGGGGGAGTGGGAGAGGGAGAAGCAGGCTTCCCGTGGAGCAGGGAGCCCGATGCGGGGCCCGATCCCAGGACCCTGGGATCATGACCTGAGCCAAAGGCAGACGCTTAACGACTGAGTCACCCAGGCGCCCCTGCAGATATATTTTTAAACCACTACAGAAGACATGGAGGGGCAGCCTGGTTGGGGATGGGGGTGTCTCAGACCCCGAGCAGGGTGAGGAGGGCATATACATAGAGGGGAAGTGTGGCATGGGCTGGCAGAGCCTGAGCAGGATGAAGAAGGCATTCATGTGGGAGAGAAAGACTGGCTGGGGAGTTAGAGCCCAAGTGTGTTTGAGGAAAGCTTCTGTGCTTGTGTGGGGGTGGGAGTAGTGCTGGAAGATGGTTTGCATACAGGGGATTGATCACATAAGTAAATATATTAAGGACAATTAGAGCCAGAAGAGTAAGTTACAAATATGGAAAGAGAGAAAAATAACATAAATCCTGTGATGTTGGATTGGGAACTGTAGGTATGAGTGTGAACTTGTGGCTTTCAAGATGGAAAGGTGGTTAAATAAACAGGGTGTGTGTTTGTGTGTGCATTTCCTATCGTTGTCCAGGGGACCTGGAAGAGCAGAATCCTAATAGCAATGAGCACACATAGCACCGAGGAATACCATTTCTCCTAAAAGGAACCAATGTTCTTTAGAGAAATGGCAGATTCCAGACTTAGAGCAGGGAACAAACAAGATGAGCCCAGAACACCTTTTTAAACCAGAAAGCAAGGACTTGCTCAGGAATGTTTGGAACATTAGCCAGCATGAGGGAGCTCCCACTGACCAAATCTGGGACAATCTGAGCCAGCCAAAATAAAAAAAAATGACATTAATAAAATATATCCCGGGGCGCCTGGGTGGCTCAGTGGTTAAGCGTCTGCCTTTGGCTCAGGTCATGATCCCAGGGTCCTAGGGATGGAGCCCCGCATCGGGCACCCTGCTCAGTGGGAAGCCTGCTTCTGCTTCTCCCACTCCCCCTGCTTGTGTTCCTGCTCTCACTGTCTCTCTCTCTGTCAAATAAATGAATAAAATCTTTTAAAAAAGAAAAAAAAGAAAATATATCCCATTGAAATAAAATAGGAAAGCATGAGTCTGTACTAGTATTAATAAATGAGTAAATTGATGAGGAATGGGGTATTTACAGGGTTTCAAAATATCCACTGAATACTTAATAATTTCAAAGGGAAAACAGTGCTTTACAGTGGAGAAACAGGCACCATGAAGCAGTCAAAATGAACATCACCGGTAATGTGACAAATCAAAATCATATACCACCTGATTGGATGCAAATAGAAATGCACGGTATAACTTCTGTGATAACCTGCATCTCGTCATGAGGAAACAGCAGACAAACCAAAATTGGGGGCTACAGAATAACTGGACTGTGATCTTCCAAAGTATCAAGGATATGAAAGTTAAGGAAACACTGAAGAATTGTTCCAGAGTGAGGGGCATTAAAAAGACATGAAAACTAAAAGCAAATCGCCAGTGTGAAATGGATCGTAATGTTCTAAAGGACATTTGGCAAAACTTGAATGAGATCTGAGGATTAGATGGTAGTAATGCTAATTTCCTGATTCTGATGTAGGTTGATTCTTTGTAGGAAATACACACTTACTGTTCTATCAGAGAAGTAAGCCCTAATATCTGAAGGCACCCCAAATATAATAGGAATTAACTCTCTCCTTAGCATAATGCTGCTAATTATGTACCATCCATGGGAGAATTGGAATAAATAGTCCCTCAAATCATTTTCTTCTCTTCTGTCATTCACTTGAGGAACCCCAATTGAGAAGGCCTGCACTTTATTTTTTTTTTTTAAAGATTTTATTTGTTTGACAGAGAGAGAGAGCACACAAGTAGACAGAGCGGCGGCAGAGGGAGAGAGAAAAGCAGGCTCCCCGCCCAGCAGAGAGCCCAATGTGGGACTTGATCCCAGGACCCTGGGATCATGACCTAAGTCAAAGGCAGACACTCAACCGCTCAAGTAAATGAGCCACCCAGGTGCCCCCTACACTTTAGTATTATAGGATGATCATGTCAGCAACTTACTCTCAAATGGTTCTGGGGTGGGGAGAAGAAGGAAGTCTGAGGTTGTTTCAAGGTTAAAAAGAAAGAAAGAGAAAGAAGGAAATGCTATAAATTCTTTTTTTTTTTTTTTTTTTTTAAGATTTTATTTATTTATTTGACAGAGAGAGACACAGCGAGAGAGGGAATACAAGCAGGGGGAGTGGAAGAGGGAGAAGCAGGCCTCCCGCCGAGCAGGGAGCCCGATGCGGGGCTCGATCCCAGGACCCTGGGATCATGACCTGAGCCGAAGGCAGACGCTTAACGACTGAGCCACCCAGGCGCCCCAGGAAATGCTATAAATTCTTAATCTAAGACACAGCCCAGGGACTTTCTATAATTATGCTAAAAGAATCGCTAACCTCTTGTAGCCACAGGGCTGAGGGAGCCAAAAACCAGACCCAAAGTTTGAGCAGTACTTTAATAAATTACGGTATCAGTTGGATTCATATCTTTTAAAGATTTTATTTACTTATTTGCCAGAGAGAGAGAGTACAAGCAGGGGGAGGGGTAGAGGGAGAGGGAGAAGCAGGCTCCCCGCTGAGCAGGGAGCCCGGTGAGGGACTCAATCCCAGGACCCCGGGACCACGACCCAAGCAGAAGGCAGGCGCCCAACCGACTGAGCCACCCAGGCGCCCTAGCCTCACCACTTCTTTAAAAAGATTTATTTATTTATTCATTCATTCATTCATTCATTCATTCATTGATTTGAGAAAGAGCACAAGAGAGTGCATGCACACACAGGCAAGCATAAGAGTTGGGGAAGGGGCAGAGGGAGGGAATCTTCAAGCAGAGACTGCAGAGTGTGAGCCCAATGCTGGGCTTGATCTCACTACCCATGAGGTCATGACCCGAGCTGAAACCAAGAGTTGGTCACTTAACCAACCAACTGAGCACGTGGGCACCACAGCCTCACCGTTTCTTAGGTGAAAGTTAAGGCAGTGATAAGGGAAGAACAGGCTTCTCACAAGTGCAGTGAGGTTTACAGTACTCCTAACCACACTCAGCCTCATGTGTCTGAGGAGTCAGCTTGTGCTTGAAGACCCCTTAGAGACTCTGGAGCCAGTCTCCTGCAAAAGGAAGCCAATCCCACTGGTGGTGGCTCTGGGCCCACTACTGGAACTGTGGCTCTCAACCTTAGCTGCCCACTGAAATCACCGAGGGAATCTTCAGGCTCACTGGATCTCTGGATTGCATGCCCAGAAATTTTGATGTAATTGGTATGGGGTCCAATTTAATTTGGGCCTTAGCAGCTCCCGAAGAGATTCTAACTTGCAGCCAAGACTGAAAACTACATACTGAATTAGAGATAAAACCCAGGATGCCCAAAGGTCAGATTACAACATAAAACCCAGGAGCAGCCTCATATGCAAAAGGAATTGCAAGATTTAGTTAATTCACACCAGCAACATACATTATTTGGAATTCTTCTGCATGGGAGATTTGTTTCTTCTTTCCCATTTATTTATTTTTTCAATCACTTATATCAGTATGATTCATGGATATTTACTTTATATTTGGGGTTATAACCCGATACCACTCTTATTGCTCAGATTGCTCCAGTTTTAGCCATTAGGAGCTCTTTCAGTCGGCTTCTGTGTCTTTGACACCCCCAGCATTGAGGGGGTTTGTTTTTCAGTACTTCCTTAACTTACCGGCACTACGAGATGCTCCAGGCTTATTGTCACCAGCTAGACCCCAAGACCTGACCTTTACTGCCCACCTGCTTGTATTCACTGACCCGTGTCTCACATCTTCCCTCAAACTCTTCTTTCTAGCTTACCTCTTAACTCAGGCAAATGGAAAGCGAAACTGCCCCTCCAGCCACAGCAACTGCCTTGACAAGACCCCTAGACAACCCAGACCAATTTGAACTTAACCCCTGACTCACACTTGTGCAGATGGACCATGGAATGACCTGTAGAATGACCGACAACTACCTTTACGTCATTATAATACTAAACTCTCCACCCAAGGAGGAGCACAAGCCTCATTTGCATAACATACACCGTGTATAGAAGCATGTTTCCTTAAGACGCATGCACAACCTTATGTCTGTCTCTACATGAGATGACAAGGCTTCCCTATCTAAATATTCATCCTAACCCTAAATAAAAGGAATCCACTCACCCTTGCTCGGGAAGTCACGGCCTTGGAAGTCATTCTCTGTGATCTTCTGTTTTTTTTTTTTGAAGATTTTATTTATTTATTTGACAGAGAGAGACACAGCGAGAGAGGGAACACAAGCAGGGGGAGTGGGAGAGGGAGAAGCAGGCTTCCTGCGGAGCAGGGAGCCGGATGTGGGGCTCGATCCCAGGACCCTGGGATCAGGACCTGAGCTGAAGGCAGACGCTTAACGACTGAGCCACCCAGGCACCCCATGTGATCTTATTTGCTGCAAATAAAAGGGTTTTTTGGTGTAACAACTCAACCTGGTGCAGTTTCTGACTCACCACGAGGCAAGCTCATGTTGGTTGGGTTACATTATCTTGCACATTTCTTGTCCCAGTCTTAGAATCACCCATTTCTCCAAGGGTCCCTCGTTCCTTTTATTGCAGAATGGTATTTGAAACCAAGATCTGAGAGCTAGGTGTAATTTTTATATCCTACTACACTACAAAAAAAAAAAAAAAAGACCCAAATAAAAAAATCTGTTAGAGGGGCACCTGGGTGGCTAAGTCAGTTAAGCGGCAGCCTTAGGCTGGGGTCATGATCCCAGGGTCCTGGGATCGAGCCCGACATCAGGCTCCCTGCTCAGCAGGGAATCTGCTTCTCCCTCTCCCTCTGAGAAAACACAACAAGCCTTGAGAGCAGCTCAGGAAGTACTGCTTGAGAGCAGACGCCATGGCTGACATGCTCTTGGTACCCCTAACCAACCTGCTGCCTGGCCAACAGCAGTCCTCCATCAGCACCTGCTGGTGGTTCTACTGCACTGAGCTCAGAGCAGGCCACAGAATATTTGCAGAGCCCTCAGTTCGGAATGCTTGAAATAGTTCTCCAGCCCTGCTGCTTGTTCTAGGCAAAGGAATCCTGCAAAGTTTCTGATGCTTAAGAATTTACTCTGTGTGCCAGGGAGCCTGGCTGGTTCAGTTGGAAGAGCATGAGACTCTAGATCTCGGGGTGGTGAGTTCGAGCTCTACATTGGGTGTAGGGATTATTAAAAATAAATAAACTTTTTTAAAAAAGAATTTATTCTGTGTGCCTTCTGCGGGGTGTGGGGGGGATTTTTATACCATTCTTGGTAGCACTTAAGCAGCATTTGAGAGATTATTTTGGAGGTGAAGTCGTCAAATGGGTCCTAAAGTCACCTATGCAACCTGATAAACTCTGGGAGTGAGCTGGACTAAAAGGATGGAGAGGGTACAGAAAAGAGCTAAGTCAAGGCCCTCAGTCATGGGGACTGAGACAAACCCAACCAAGACAAAATCTGGAGCAGCAGGCTCCAGGTCAGAAGGTTCAACCAGTTGCTGTAGCAGTTGGGAGGTGATGACCTCTGGCTGCGGTGGAGGGTGGAAGGTGTGGGGAAAGAACTTTAAGTTCTTCATAGGAGGCACTCCTGTAAGCAGCTGACCACTAACAAAAACACTAATGCTGCATAGCCCAGATACCTGCTGGGGAATAACAAGTAAGCCAGCTTGGCAGGAGAAAGGAGAATAAGCAGGTAACTGGAGCCTGGGAAGCTTCTGGAACAGGACTCTTGAACCTGGGCCTGGACAAATTTCATAGCCTGGAGCCTGAAACCGGGTGCAAAACTGGGAGATCGCGTGCATTTTTCAGGGCACAGAATTAACAGAGCATATCTTTTTCTCAAAGGTTGACCCTACTGTGGAGTCTCTGCAAAGTCAGGAGACCCACTGCAGCTTCTGGGCAGAGTGAGATAAAACTGAGAAGCTGCCTGGGATCAGACCTTGCAGTTTATCAAAAGAGCCCGAAGTGGCGTGGCCCCTAACTCACAGCTGCCTCCTAAAACCCTTTTGGGAGGGGGAGAGGGACTGGTATGAATTGCCCTCATTTTACCAAAACTGACACATAATTCCCTTTCCACAATCCCAGGGGTCCTCCGGGAGGTATCTCTGTGATTCCAGAGGAGAGGATGCACAGCCTGAGGTGAGTATGGGAGACTGCCTGCAAACATTCACTCTGTAGGGAAGACCCGGGACCCTGGACCATGGGCCGCGGGAAGCCACGGCCTGGGGAAGCCAACGGCGCACAGCTAATTATAAGTGCGATTACTACTTCATCGTAGAGTGCTGCTAGGGGTAGCCAAGGAATCTGGGGGCGGGGAAGGGGTTCCGGGCTCAGAAGCCTCAGGTTTGTTGTGTATATCCGCTTCAGCGAGACGGAGAAAGCAAAGCAGAAGTGAGCGCGGGAGACGTGAGCGCAGCAAAGACGTGCAGGAAATCGTGCATCTGGCAGCAAAGGCCCGGGTAGCGCGATGCGTGACTGGGTGGGCACCGCAGCTCGGGACGCGCCACCAGGCGGCCTTGGGCGCCCAGAGCCCGCTCCTGACCGCGGGTTCGCGCCCACACTTACTTCCTGGAGCTTCACAGGCCGCACCCCGATGGACTCAGCGGGCGGGAGGCGTGGAGGCGCCAGGTGTCCACACCATTGGGGCAGGCGCAGTGCCGGCTAAGCCCTTTTGGACTCAGAAATCTCAGATAAAGAGATCAAAGCCCAGGCGGGGGTGGACGGGCCAATCCTGCCGCCGCTAGCGGGTCCCCAACGGCTCGAGAGCTAAGCGCGGGACAGCAGAGCCGGTGCGCTCAGGGGAAGGCAGCCCCCACGCACTCTTGGGCCGGGGCAGCTCCTGGACGGTCCTTTGCTCATCACCCCACATCCGCTCCCCGGGCCGCTGCCGGACAGCCCCGCTTGGCCCCCGGGCCATCGATCAGTCTTGGAAGTGCGGGCGAGGTCATCCGCACAACAAAGGCGGCCCCAAGCGGCGCCTTCTGTCTTGTAAATATCAGGTCCCGCCCCCAGACAAAGTGGAGCCCCGGGTAGAAGCTGCCGGAGGCACCCGCCCCCGCGCTGCTCCCCACCCCCACAACTCCCGAGCTCTTTCATTTGAAATGTTAATGTTTCGAAGCTTCCTTCTAGGCCGGGATCTGTCTCATTGAAAGGCGGCTGAAACCTCTGGGATTAATAAACAAACCGGCATTTGGCTTGGGTGGGAACAGGGTAAACATTGGTCGGTCTAAAAGAGAGAGGCAGGTGTGCGTAGACAAACGCGGGTAAATTATTACACAGCCCCGGCTACTGGCTTTAAAAAGACTGCTTTGTGCACCAATTCCAGGATTTGGAGAAGTTTTCCCAACGAAGAGACCCTTATTTGCACCCTCCAGGCTGAGGGCCCCGGCTGCGCTGCCTTCCGCCCCCGCCTGGCAGTGAGAAATCCAGGTCGCAGGTGGAGAGCCAGCGGGGCCGCGCTCGGGCGGAGCCAAGCCCAGGCCCCGCCCAGGTCCTCCTACGCTGTCGTCCTGCTGCGCTGGAGCCCCGCCCTCAGTTCCACCGCCAAGCGGCCGCTAGGGTTCCGGGTGTCCTCGGGTAGCCCTGACCACCGCGAGGTTGGGTGTCTCTGGCGGGTAGGCTTGAGTGTAACACGCTCGGCTACCGCGCCTGCGGAGGACCCAGAGGGGTGTCATAGCGGGTGCTTTTCAGAAGTCTTGGCGTGAGTTTCCCTGTCCACATTCGATAGTTCGTCAGGGCTTTTGCCAAAATATTATCAAGTCGGATTCCTTGCCCAGCCCAGCTGCTAGCGATGATAATAGTACCCGAGGTCACTTTGGGAGCGCTGACACTCTGCCATGCACCACTGTTCCAAGCCCTTCACATGGAGTAAGCTGTGATGATACAAGCCATCGACTTGCTCCTTTCTAGAACGGGGACATCATGTACTCGCCACCCGTCCTCGCAGGGTGAGAGCAAATTGGAGCATGTGCCCCCACGGGATTTGGGGTCCCAATTGTGCAGGTCTGACTCCACGTGCCCCGGGAACCGTGGGTGCTGGGGAGGGGCTATGGAGGTGACTGAGGCAGAATTGTTGGCCTGGAACACAGCCAGGTCCCCACAATTCCCCAACTTCAGTATTCTTTAATCCACTAAATCCTCCCAGGCACAGCCTGGTCTTCCAAAAGCTTTTGCCTCAAGCTGGGAAAACCCAATAAAGGAATGATCATTTTTCAACCACGGGAGCCAGCAACACTCATACATAATGAAGCAAGTCACACAAAGGAAAGAATTCTTTCCCATTCTCCTGGGAGAGGCCCCTCAGCCCAGGGAATCTTAAGAGCTGCCCAATTGCCCAAACTATGGGCAGCCTGGGTGGGTATACAGAGGGGTGGGGGTTCACTGAGGAGCCCTCCTACCCACCCAAAGCCTGGAGTTGTCACCTGAAGAAATGCCAGCCCAGGTTATTCCTAAGCATTTCTTACAAATTCCAATTCCTGCATTTTCTCTGCCCTGAGTGCCAGTTGTGGATCCCCTGGGCCAGATGAGTGACACAGAGAAGGGAGGAGGAACAGCTTATAGTAGAGGACCACCCCTCTGGATAACACCTGGATGCTGTCAGAGGACCCAATGGACAGGGTGGGAAGAGATTGTACATCACCTGGTTAAGACAAGGTGCTTTGGCCTTCGATTGGTAAATAAGCCTGACGTTGTAAACACCCATCTGCCCCTCTACCCTCAGTGCTCAGAGATACATGATCTCCCAGGTTTGTTACACCTTCCCGCAGGTACTAGACCATTCTGACTCCAACCCGATCTCTTCCTCTAAACACCTCTGAGGTCTCAAACAGATCCTTACTCCTCCAGGCGGGCCTAGACCTCGGGCAGGAAAGGACAGCAAAAGAATAGGGTTCCTCTACCTGGTGTGATGTTAAAGACCCAGGGTAGCATATGCTTCATGCCTGTGACCTGTGGATAAAAACAGTTACCTGTTAAGTACCTGAGTGATCTTGGGCAAGTCATTTATGTTTGTTCAGTATTCCTTAAGTTTCCATTGGCAAAGTGATCAGAAGTAGAACATTCCTGGGATGCCTGGGTGGCACAGTTGTTTAAGCATCCGACTCTGGATCTCAGGGTTGTGAATTCAAGCCCTGTGTTGGACCCCAGCGTGGAGCTTACTTAAAAAACAATAATAATAAAATAAAGTAAAATAAAATAAAATGAAAGAAATAGAACATTCCTGGAAAGGAGACATGGGGAAATCTGCATTGTAAACTCAGCACCCGGAAGCCTTCTCACACGTTCTCCTGAGGCTCCACTGTATGACGGTAGAGAGGGAACTCTCCCTGCCGCGCTGTCATCTGGCCTGGAAGTGAAATATCTGAAATTGAATCACCCTGGCATCCTGGCTTGGGTGAGCGGCAGTCAGAGGCAGATTGGCTTTCAGAGCAGGTGACAGCCCAGTGGCCTGTCTCCTATCACTGGAGGCAGGCAGTCAGCTAACACCACCTCACTGCTGGGATGGATCTTGCTCCCAGCATGGTATCCCACCACCTCTTGCCTGGGAGATGAGCCCAAGCAGATCTTCACTGACATTAAATAGCCTTGTTCTGCTCCCACTGTTTCCGTCTCAAGGATATCAATCCCTAGCCTGCCTGTGGCTATCAGACTTCTTTTTCAACATTTCCATATCCATTTTCCAAACTTACTTAGAAAGAGGCACAAAGCTCCAGTATGACCAAACCTCCATATGCCCGGTTTTCTGTATCTACTTTTATTTATTTATTTATTTGTTTATTTAAGATTTTATTTATTTATTTGACAGAGAGAGAGAGACACAGTGAGAGAGGGAACACAAGCAGGGGGAGTGGGAGAGGGAGAAGCAGGCCTCCCGTGGAGCAGGGAGCCTGATGCGGGGCTCAATTCCAGGACCCTGGGATCCTGACCCGAGCCAAAGGCAGACGCTTAACGACTGAGCCACCCAGGCACCCCTTACTTATTTTTTTAAAAGATTTTATTTATTTGAGAGAGAGAGAGAGAGAGTGCAGGCACGAGCTGGGGGGAGGGGCAGAGGCAGAGGGAGAAGCAGGCTCCTGGCTGAGCCGGGAGCCTGATATGGGGCTCCATCCCAGGACCCTGGAATCATGACCTGAGCTGAAGGCAGATGCTTGGCCAACTGAGCCACCCAGGAGCCCCTGTACCTACTTTTAATTTGTAATTTATAGAAACAAGGAATAGAGGATGATTGACTACATGGGAGGGTGTATGACTTGCTGGGTTCCACAAGTGGAGAGGGAGAAGGACTTTCCAAGTCGAGGGGGCTACATGAGTCAGGCAGTGGAGGCCTAAGACCATTGGCTTGTCTGGTATAGCTGGAGAAGAAGTGAATTGGAAACAGGGGCGAGGTAAAGTGGCAGCGACTACAAACACCAAAGCCAATCCCAGTGGATGTGAACTTATACTGGTAGACAGTGGGGAGTCACGGAACTCGTTTTAAAAGAGGAAAGTGGTTTGTTAAATTTATGTTTTAAGTCATTTTGGTAGCTGTGCAAGGGTGAATTCATTTTTTTTTTTTTTTTTTAAAGATTTTATTTATTTATTCATGAGAGACAGAGAGAGAGAGAGGCAGAGGGAGAAGCAGGCTCCCAAGGAGCAGAGAGCCCGATGCGGGACTCGATCCCAGGACCCCGGGATCATGACCTGAGCCGAAGGCAGACGCTCAACCATCTGAGCCACCCAGGCGCCCTGAATTCATTTTTAAAAATAGATTTTTTTTTAATCATAGTTTTAGGTTCACAGAAAAATTGAGCATGTAATAGAGAGAATTCTCATATACTTCCCTTCCCTTCCCAAGTTTATTATTATTGTCTTGAATTAGTGTGGTATATTTGCTACAGTCAATGAACCAGTATGATGCATTAACTAAAGTCCATAGTTTACGTTAGGCTTCACTCTTTGTACACTTCTACGGGTTTTGACAAATGTATAATATCATGTACCCACAATTATGGCATCAGACAGAATCATTTCTTTCTTTCTTTTTTTTTTTTAAAGATTTTATTTTATTTATTTGACACAGAGAGAGAGACAGCTAGAGAGGGAACACAAGCAGGGGGAGTGGGAGAGGGAGAAGCAGGCTCCTGGCCAAGCAGGGAGCCTGATGCGGGGCTCGATCCCAGGATCCTGGGATCATGACCTGAGCTGAAGGCAGATGCTTAACGACTGAGCCACCCAGGCGCCCCCAGACAGAATCATTTCATCTCCCTAAAAATTCCCCTGCACTTCACTATTCATTGTTCCCCCCTTGTTCCCTGTTAAGGTCCTTGGCAACCACCAACTGCTACAGTGTTGCCTTTTCCAGAACATCATATGGTACATGGACTTTTCAAACTGGCTCCTTTCTGTTAGTGTGGGATTCAATCCCAGGACCCTGGGATCATGACCTGAGCCAAAGGCAGATGCTTAACCAATTGAGCCACGCAAGCGTCCCTCAGTAAGCCTTTAAAAAATCTTTTCCTTTGATAAATATTTGCTGAAATTCTGTATCAGTATTGTCTGATAGAAATATAATCAAGGTCACAAACTTGCTTTTTCTAGTAGCCACTTTAAAAAAGGCAAAAAGAAACAGATAAAATTAATTTTAATAACATATTCTACTTAATATATTCAAAACATTATCATTTCAGCATTTAATCAGTGTAAAATTGAGATACTTTTATTCTTTTATTGTGTGTGTACTAAGCCTTTTAATACGAAATTCAGTGTGCATTTTATATTTTCAGCACATCTCCACTTGGACTAGCCACATTTCCAGCGCTCAGTGAACACACGAAGGAGGACAGAGCAGTACTGTGCTGGGTGCTGAGGATACAGCAGGGAACAAAATGGACAAGGTTTCTGTCCTCACATAGTTGACAGTCTAGTATGGGAAACCCGTAACAAAGAAGTAAACAAATCATTTTAGAGAGTGGTTAGTTAGTCTGTGGTATCATAGACTGGGAAGCTGAGTTAGTTTGCCTGGGTAGTCAGGAAAGCTTTTCTGAGGCTGAGAACCAAAGGAGGAGGCATTAACCATCAATTATCTATTGCCACAATAATGCAGTATAACAAACCACTCCAAAAGGCCGAGGCTTAACATAATAACTATTTATTATTGCTCATGAGTCTAAAGTCATCTGGGCAGTTGGTCTGGCCCGAGGTGGGCTCACACATGCATCTATGGGCAGCTGCAGGTCAGGTAGGTGGGTATGCTAATCCTGGCTTGGCTTGCATGGTTTGGGGTCTGGTGGCTAGTGACTGGTGTAGGATGACCTCAGCTTTTTTCCATGTGGCTTCTCATCCTCCAGCAGGCTAGCCCAGGCCTGTTCTCCTGGTGGAGGCAGGGATCCAAGAGAGAATGTGGAAGCATTCAAGTTTTCATAAGACTCAAGCTCAGAACTGTATCACTTCTGCCACGTTCTTTGGGCCAACCCAAGTTATAAAGCCAGCCCAGATTCTGCGAGGAGCTGCAAAAGTCACATTACAAAAGGTGTGCATACAGGGAGGGATGGAAAATTCAGGCGATTTTGTGATTGATCTTCCATATTACTTAAAAAGCTTTCAATTCCACCAGGAAGCTATAAAAAAAATTCTAAATTTCTACGTGCCCCATAAAATATCCTCAAAATATAAAAATGAAAATAGAACTACAGGAGGAAATTGACACAATGACTCTTAGAGTGGGAGGCTTCAGCGTACCTTTTGCTATTATTGATAGGTCAAGTACACACAAAAAATTATTGAAGATATAGAAGAGTTGAACACATTTCTGAGGTATTTAGTCAACAGATGTTTACAGCATACTTTCTGTGTGTGAGGCCCTATTCTAGGTGTGCTGGGCATCTGGCAGTGAACAAGTCAACAGTCCCTTCCTTGGAGAGTTTATACTCTAGTGGAAGGAAACAAATAATAAACAAATAGGTAAAACAAACATGAAGACAACCATGAAGAAAAACAACAGGGCAAGGGGATATGGAGTGCTTGGCTGTTAGGGTGAGGGATTTAACTAAAATAGCACAGTCAGGGTAGGCGCTGCCGAGGAGACACCTGAGTGGAAGCCTAGGAGGTGAGTGAGTGAGTCAGGTGCTTATCTCCAGGACTAGTGGAGGGAACAGAGGCCCTAAAGCAGGAGCTGGTTTGGCAGGTTCTAGCAGTAGACCAGGCAGGCTTGGTAAGGTGGGAAGGGATAGGAATATCGGGGGCCCAATCACCCATGGCTTTATAGGCCACAAGATGGATTTTGGATTTTAGTCTTGGTGATGGGAAGCCCCAGGAGGGTTTTTGTTGGGGGGAGGAAGGATACCGGCGAGCATTAGGGGTGAGGACCCCAGGGGGAAAGATGGCTGCTTGGAGATGATGGTCAGGTAGCCAGACTTTTAGAGGTTGCTGGGTACCAGTCCTTGTTAGGCAACATGTCCCCAGGGAATTCTCCTTGCTTTGCCTTTCAACTACCTAGACAGCAGGTTATTCCCCAAAGGATGTCACAATCTCCAGAGAACATATTCCAATTATGCTGGAAAACAATGTAATTGTGATTAAAGTAATATTCATCTCCATTCTCAGAGTGAAAACCTATCCAAAGCAAGAACAAAAGGTAACTCCAGAAAGCACTCCTCCCCCCCCTTGGGAAAACCCAGTCACCTGTAGCCTGGTGCTACAGGTTATGTGAAGTTATTGTCAGTTTCAAGTCTCTCTCAAGATACAATCTTACATGGAAGAGGGAAATAAATGGGGAGCAGTTAAACAAGTATTTGTTGAGCACCTACTATGTGCTACACACTCTTCTATGTGCTAAGGTTTTAGCAGGAAACAATGATCCCTCCCCTCATAGGGAAGAAAAATATATAACATAAACACAAAAATATGTGATATATTAGATGAGATAAATGCCCTGAAGAAAAATTAAGTAGAAATAATGTGCATTTTTGGACTAGGGTGTTACAATTTATTTTTTATTTTTATCTTTTTAAAGACTTTTATTTATTTGAGAGCACAAGCAGGCAGAGGCGCAGAGGGAGAGGGAGAAGTATGCTCCTCACTGAGCAGGGAGTCCGGCGTGGGGGGGCTCAATCCCAGGACTCCAAGATCATGACCAGAGCCCAAGGCAGCCACTTAGCCGACTGAGCCACCCAGGCGCCCTGATTATTACAATTTAAATAAAATAGGCTTGGGGTGGGGGGTTGGAATAGACTAATTGAAAAGAGAAGGGTTGGGGAGTGTCAGGGAGGTAAGGGCAGGGCTTGGCTCTCATCTTGTAGGGGCCCTGTAACACAACCACTACAGTGTGCAAGTTTACGATTTATAATTTTACTCCCCATCCTAAGACAAGGAAAAATTTCCTGTAACCAATGTGGTAATTTCTGACTTCTAGTTCTCTGAATTCTGTAAATTGGGATACATTTTACTACCCATTATCAGAAAAAGATTACACAGCTCCATTTAGCAACTCCAGTTGTGACAAGTCCCATGCCTGGGCTAGAACAAAGACCCAATGATGGCAGGACAGATTCTTCGATTAGTTTCCTTGGCAGGATTTTCTTTTTGCAGCTGAAGCGAAGTATTAGTCCACCCGAGGGGAGCTGCCTGAAGGCCCAGTCTGGACTTCCTCCAGGAGGGGGCCCTAGAATAGGCAGTCTTTAGTGTGAGGCTCAGGAGAGCAGAGAGCCCTGGCACAGCTCTGTTCGGGATTCATATACTAGCTTCCACAGATTAAACACACATGCACTATTTTCTCCTTTTCAAATCATGTACCATTTTCTATTAGATTCAACAGTGTCTATAAGTAATAATGGGTATCCAGTGTTTAAGAAAATGGGGATGTCTGGGTGGCTCATTTGGTTGAGCATCTGCTTTCAGCTCAGGTCATGATCCTGGGGTCCTGGGATTGAGTCCTGCATGGGGCTCCTTGCTCAGTGGGGAGCCTGTTTCTCCCTCGGCCTGCTGCTCTCCCTGCTTGTGTGCTCTCTCTCTCGCTGACCAATCTTAAAAAAAAAAAAAGAAAATGTTTGATTTCCTCATTAGTTACCATAACTTGAGCAAATGCCAACCCCTCAATTTCCTCATCTGTAAAACAGGGATAACAAGCAGGGATGCAAATGAAGAGCCTGGCATCATACCTGATGTATAATAGGTTCTTAATGTTCTCTCCCTCCCTTCCCCCATCTTAACAAAAAAGATTAGAGTTTAGGTATACTTATAGGTATCCTTTAAAAAATAGGGCTTGTCAACCTTTAATGTGTGGGCCAGTTACCTGGGGAATCTTGTTAAAAGTGCAGATTCTGATTCAGTGGAGTTGGGGACAGGCATTCTGTATTCCCAATAAGCTTCCAGATTATGCCATGCTGCGGACCTGGAATCACTCTTTGAGTAGCAAGAATTAACACTGAACAAATTCCAATAACACAGCTACTGCACAAAAAGCCCCTAAACGGGCTGTGGATTGTCTCTTTCTATAAAAAATTAACTCTTCTATTTGAGCCTCATGTGGAGTCACTGACCCAGCCAAGTTACCAGGCCAGGTCATAAAGAATACATCCTTTGGTCCAGGAGGGTTCACAGCACCACTTCTGCAGGAAGATCCTGCAATTGTCTCTCCTCCACTTTTGGCTTTTTGATCTTAGCCTTTGCCTCTGATGATAATTACCCCTTAATTAGCACCCACCACTCTGTCATCTAAATAATTATGGTAAGTGCGGCTTGCACCTCTGCTGGCAATCTCTAAACAAACTGATAAAATAAGATCCTATGCTGATTTTTTTAAAAAGACAAAACTGACCCAAATACAAGTCATGCACATACTGCCCACAGTGGAATACATAGACCTGTTATAACTTCCAGTCACATAAGCTATCAAAAGTTGATTTATTTAGAAACAATCAAGAGAAAGTACTGTTGTGATATCTGGGAAATTGTAAATGTCAGAATATAAATTTTGCAAGGAGTATTGCAAAAGTAATACAAGTCAGCCATGCTAAAATCCACCTTAAATTCCTATTGGGAAGGGCTGCATGATCTCTGAACTATTTTTTCTTTATTCGGAGTTTCCTGAATATATTGGAGAAATCTGGTTACCTTCTGGGTGCATTCAAAGCAAATTATCCTTTTGTGGAAGAAGGGGCGGGGTTTTCACTAGAAGCAATTAGTTTTCTAATTTCCCAGGTGTATCTCCATTAATCATGCACCGAACAGCAGGGCTGTCCAAGCCAGATGAATCATGCACCTCTCTTAGCACGAACTGATTGTACTACTTTTTAGAACGCTGTTTTCCCACTGCAGCTTTTAAAAAAAGACAGAAACTCCCAAATTTCCAACTTTCTGAATAGGTAATACATTGATCTGGAAGAAGAACCCAAACAGCACAAAGGAGTGTACAGTGTAAAATAACACTTTTCTCCCTTATCTCCCACCTCCCTGTCCTCCCCAGAGGCAATCACTGGTTCATTTCTCTAAACTTTTCATTATGGAAAATTTCAGAAACATTAGAGAGACTGGAATAATAAGCCCTTGTGTACGCATCACGCAACAGTGGAAAAACACCCCGCTGGTTTGTTTTATTCTCCCTCCCCCGGTATTTGTATGAGTTATTTTTCAAGTAAATCCCAGACTTGAAATCATTTTACCCGTCAAAACTTTAGTCTTTTTTTTTTAGTTCTTACATAACCACATTACCGTTATCACACCCAAGAAGGTTAACGATAATTCCTTAATACCATCCAGTATTCTCGGGGTCACTTTTAACCGGTGCGGGACAGAGCCGAGAACTACGAACGTACGGGCCGAGGGGTCGGAAGGGGAGCATTTAAAGCTGGAACGGACGTCACTCGCCGCGTTAGGTGCCCAGCGCTCCGAGCTTCCCGGTTCCCGCAGTCGTTACCTGCGCCGGGCCAGCACCCGCCAGGCCGGGTTGGAGAGCGGTTCCGAGGCGCGAGCTCCCCGCCTCCCCGCTCTCGGGCCGTGGCCCGAGCAGGCCTGGCGCAGCTGCACAACCCACCGTCCCTAGACACCGGCCGGTCCCTGGGGGGGAAACGATTGACACAGCTGCCTGCACTGCGCCCCCCGGCCCTCCCCCGCGGCACCTGCGTCTCCCGGCGGGGCCGGGAGCTGGAATTGGCTCCCGAGCCCAGGCGAGTCAGGCCCGCCACGACCGCTCCTCCCGCCACCCGCTCCCGCGCCCGGTTCCGAGCAAAGCGACCTCGCGGACCCGGACTACAACTCCCGTCGGGCGCCGCGGCCGGGCCAATGGCGGGCGCCGGAGCATGCGGGGAGCGGCGCCTGCGCGGCGGTTTGAGTAAGCGGCCGCGCGATTGGCTGCGGGGTCGGACGGCCGCGCGGGGCCTGTGGGAAGCGGAGTGACGGAGCGAGCGGCTGTTGGAGGAAGGAGGTGGGGGCCGGGAGTGCAAATGGCGTTGAGATGGTTCAGGGCCCTGTTCAAACTCCAGCGCTGACCATTCACCGGCGGAAACGGCGGCGCAGGAGGCGGCGGCGGCCTAGCGGGGGCACGTAGCGGGCTCCGGTACCGGCTCCGGCGGCGGCGGCGGCCAGGGAGGCCTAGGCCCGGGCCCCGCCGGTGGCGCTCAAGGCGGGGAGGGAAGTTGCGGTGCCGCCGCTCCTCCCCCCCTCCTCCACCGGGTTTCCTATTTACCCAGAGCGGAGTCGCGGGTTCTGACGGTGGCGGAGCCCCTTGCCTCTCTTACCGCACAAGCCGGCCCTGTTCTCTCGCGCGGGGCTCCCGCGCCCGTCCGTGGGCCGTTGGGAGCAGGAGAGGCGGAGGCGGCCCGAGGCCAAAGCACCCGCCAGGCGCCGAGGGTAAGTGAGGTCTCGGGCGGCTGCCTAGGCCCGGAGGGAGGGTGGGGGAGGCAGGGGTCTGGAAGTCTTGCTGTCTCACCCACACAGCCTCTGGGGAAGTTGGGCAGGGGAACGACCTGAAGAACTCTCTTTTCCCTCTTTTATTTTTCCTTTTTCTGAGTTCCTCCGGGCGGCTGCTGATTTACTTCCCTCCCCAAGCGCGGTCAAGTGCGTTGGTTTCAGCCCTGAGTCCTTCGCCGTCTTTCCTCCGCCCCTGGCCTCCACCGAGGCCTTACACTGCCTTGGGGATTCAGTGGCAGAGGCTTCCGGGGCGTCGGAAGCTACATCCCGTTCCTGGCGGTGGGGGTGGGGAGGAGAAAAGTTGCGTGAGCTTCCAGTCGGAGGGGGCCGCCTCTCCCGCTACCTCCGGGTGCACCGACCGCCCCCAGGTGAGGATTTCTGGGTGGTTAGCTTCGCCCTTTCCGGCTTTCACTCCTTAGTGGAAGCCTCTAAGCCCTTGGGGATCCTAAAGACGTTGCACTTGGTTGAGGGTTAACTGTGAGGACTTTTTATCCCAGCGTACTTTCCTGAAAATTCAACCTGGCTTTAGGCAGAAGGAAGGGCCCCACGACCGAAAAAGACTTAGTTGTGAATCATTCTTTCCTTTTTCGTTAGGAAAGTCTTTGGAGTTTGAAGCCTGAGCAAGACAGCCTGTGTATTTGAGATATACTTAAAATATAATGTCAACTGTGTCTGCACACTTACTTGAATTTATACGTACTTTACACCCTAGGCTTAGATAATGCCATCACAATTGTCTGTCTAGTGACTTTTCCAAAAAGACATGGAAAACTTTAAAGGAAGTCAAAAGTAGGGGATATTACGTAATGAGCACCCATGTATTAATCGTTAAGATTCAACAGTTATTTATTCTTAACTAAGTGTTTCTCATCTACACACTTTCCGTTCCACACCCTTTAAAGCTAGAGAATTGCTTACGTTATTTCATTAGTATTTTAGTATATATTTACAAAAGATACGGACTCTTAACAAAAGCGTGATTTTCTTATCGCTTAATATATTTAACTCCTTTATATCAAGTGTTTGTCTGCAGACTTTCAACTTGCAACAGTGAATGCTTTGTGGTTCCAGGACCATTTTCCTCCTGGGTCCAAAGGAGCTCAAGTCTAGATTTTTGGTTTTTAGGTGATTACTACATTTTTAGGTGATTACTACCGTGAACTGTATACAAAACGTTCCAGCTTTGTTGGTGTATATGTAAATGTAGGTCTGTAGATCAGGGCTTTACATTCTTGGAGGAATGAAATGACTTCATTCTGTTGTTCTTACAGATACCAAATATACTTAGTTTTGTTTAGACTGTATGTAACAGGAAAGACAAAGATTCTTTAGCGTAAATCGTAAATCGACAGTAGATCGGGAAATAGATCTCTCTCAGGAAAAGGTTTTGTGTCATGTTAAAAGGTCTTCACACTATTTTCTCTTAATGAAGATCTGTATGATAGTTAACTTTGTCAAATTAGAATTGGTTTCTAACCAAATATGAGAGAGAAAAATCCTCTACTGAATATATATAAAATTAAGTTTATAGTGATATAAGTTGCAAGAATTTAAGTTAGTAAAGGAAAAATGTGTTTAAAGAATAGACCAAAATGTATTCAAAAGTAGAAGTCAGTTGTATTTTAAATTTCAAGGTATGAAGATTTTCTTTTCAAAACCTAGACAATTGTTCTTTTTTTTAAAGGTGTATTTAATATAGCGATATTTAAACTTTAGAAGGTTGAAGTGTAGGAAATGGATAGGAATTGATAGTGTTTAAAAAGGACTGTAACTCGCTTTAAAAACGTTTTACTCTTGATTTACTGTCCTGAATTTTTTTGTCATGGTATTTATTATTATGTAGACACATCAGGTGAGTACATTTATCTCTTATAAAGCAAAGAGGAAAATAAAGTTACATGTTTCTGTGGCTTCGTTTAATAATCAGCAGACCAGTCTAATATGCTGGAGTTCACCAGCTTCAGAAAACGTAACTTCAGCAAATGAGCACAGCACTATAGGGACAAGGAAGATAGAATAAGGAGATGACAAACTAGGGAATATTTTTCAAGTCACAGTTCAAACTACATTAGACCAAGAATCAGAATCTTTAAGATTGTTTTAAAAGCTGTAGATTCTAATACATGAGAAAATAGTACCATTTTTCTGACTTTTTTCCCTTTTTTCCCTTCATTTGAATAAATGCTCTGAAGTTTCAAAGACCTGATTTAGTCAGTTATTTGATATTTCTGAGATCCTGAAAAATAACATTTCGTGTTTAAGATTTTATATTAGGAGTAATAACCCTATTCAGATTATTTTTTTAAGGTAACACTGATATTTATAAGAATAGTGCATAGATTCATTTGAAACTTAAAAAAACTGATGTTCCGCTCTTAAATTGGGTTTTGGGGATAAGTTGGTTAGTCATTATACTTGCTTACTTTGTAAGTAGTTTGTGAATATGTACTCATTGAAATAAGGAAATTGAGATCTGGAAATCTATAGAATAAAAAATGAGCCCCTTTCTTTATACACCCTCCCCATATTTATTTAACCATTTTTAAAGGTTTATATCTTGAATGTTGAAAAGCCCCATGGGGAGACTCCCTGTTTCTTTTTTTTATATTCAGTGTTAACATTTATTAAGTATTTGGTGATTATATACTTACATTTTTTTTTTCCACAGAGAATATGAAACAGGTGTCAAAATGACATCCAGATTTGGGAAAACATACAGTAGGAAAGGAGGAAATGGCAGTTCAAAATTTGATGAAGTCTTTTCCAACAAACGGACCACCCTTAGCACAAAATGGGGAGAGACCACGTTTATGGCTAAATTAGGGCAGAAGAGGCCCAATTTCAAACCAGATATCCAAGAAATTCCGAAGAAACCTAAAGTGGAAGAAGAAAATACTGGAGATCCTTTTGGATTTGATAGTGATGATGAGTCTCTACCAGTTTCTTCAAAGAATTTAGCCCAGGGTAAGGGTTCCTCTTACTCAGAATCTAGTGAAGCTGCTCAGCTGGAAGAGGTCACTTCTGTACTTGAAGCTAATAGCAAAATTAGTCATGCAGTGGGTGAAGACAGTGTTGTATCTGATAAATGCTTACATTTGGAAGAAACTTTGGTTGGGAAAGAAAAGAGCACAAACCGTATCGTAGAAGATGATGCAAGCAAAAGTAGCTGTGCTAAATTAATGACTTCAGGTAAGGTTTTGAATTTTTTTATTCTGAGCCAGAAAAGCTTTGTGTAAGCCATTTAGTTACATGCTTTAAATTCTAAAATACCATGCTTCTTGGGTTTTCTTTCTGCATTTGTGATTAATGGGGACTATAGATAATTTTGTAGAAAAGACTTAAGAACTTTAAAGAAACCAATTGGGGGTTGAAATTTTACTTAAGCAACTTGGATATTAATGTTTCCAGGCTGTTACTCATGGTACATTTTGGGAATCGTTTTTCCAACATCCCTAACTCCATTTCCAGCAAGAAACATTTCTTTTTGTTGTCTTAGGATGACAGGATCTCATTTCTGTTACTGTGGAGGATTTGTATTGTTAATGATAATGGAAATGAGATGAGCATTTACAATGAGGATTAAGTTTAGGAGTGTTAGGCTTTCCTTCAAAACTAGTTTAGAAAGATTAAGGAGGTATTGTGGAAACCTTGAAGAATTGAACTTCATTGCAATCTGAGATTTGTTTGGAGTCTGGTGCTGGTAGCAACTTGTGTTAATAGATTTTAATCCACAAAACCAGTTGTATTTTTAAAGTGTTAATTTGTAAATCTGGCATCTAGAGTTCATTCAAAAAACAATATATTTTGTCCGTTTTACCCCTAGTCCTTTTGTAAAAGACTTGAGACTTACAGTAACTGGTAAAAGTGCAATTAATTAAAAGACCAAAGAACTGAGATTGGAGGTAGCAGGAAAGATAGCATGCTTGCTTTATTAGCAGTAGGACAAGGATGGCACTGTGGTTGAAAACAGACCTTAGATTTCAACTTCCTGGCAAGGTTTGGTGATACAAAAGGTTATATAGATCTCATATTTTGAAAGGAAGTAAAGACAAAACTTCCTAGTACTGAATTCTTTTTTTTTTTAAGATTTTTTTTTTTTTTTATTTGAGAGAGAGAATAGAGAGAGAGAGCACATGAGAAGGGGGAGGGTCAGAGGGAGAAGCAGACTCCCCGCTGAGCAGGGAGTCTGATGCGGGACTGATCCCGGTACTCCAGGATCATGACCTGAGCCGAAGGCAGTCGCTTAACCAACTGAGCCACCCAGGCGCCCCTAGTACTGAATTCTTAAGAGGAGTTTGTCCTTGCGGCTTAATATAAGTGCCTCAAACAGTATAATAAAAGACTTTGCCTTGCATAGTTTTACTAAAAATGCTGAACATTTTTCACTCTTTTTCTCACCCTTGGATGAGAGGATGAGCCAGCTGTTACTGTCATTCCCTTGATTCTCCCGGTTAATTCTGATTTGGCTGTCCTTATGCTTTGCCCACATTTTCTTCTGAAGCATTGTTCAAAACTTAAGGTTAGGATAAACTTTCATTAAAAAAATAGCTTAAAAACTGTTTCCCAGATCAGCTCCTAAAAACATAATCATAGGACTGTTGAACCAAAATAAACTAACTCAGGTCTCTTTACTTTATAGATGAGGCTCAAAGAGGTAAAGTGACTATCCAAGGGTGGCTAGTGGCACAATTAGAATGAGATTTATTTATCAATTTTTACCATGTTGAGCACATACTGTGTGCCCTGCACTGTGATAGGCTGTGGGAGTGCTGTTCCACTTCAGTTATCCAGTGTTCTTACTGCTGTGTCTTCACCTCCGATAGTTAATCCACAGTGTGGGGTACATAGCCTGGAGGAAGGAAGATGAGGCTGAGGAAATGGCGAAACTGGTCAAGGAAGGCAGACACAGCTTCCCCAAGTGCTGTCTTTTTGAGAACAGGGCATCACTGGCAGGCAGAGGGTAATGGGATGAATGTTTAGGTAGAGGGACAATACAAACTTAGAAATTAAATATACGTAGACAGCAGTTGCTTATATAGTTTTGCTGATGTTAACATCTGTATCTGTCCACACTGCCATATGAAGTTGTTAGGTGGGAACTAGAAGCAGTTTTCTGTAGAAATGAGATATTAGCTTCCCAGTCTGATACAGCTAAATTGTACTACTGCTGCTGCTAACTGTGGACTGAGTGGGAACCCAGACTCCATTATAATAGTTTTGTGAGGAGAAAATGTGTACTAAAATACAGATAAATAGATGTTTGAGAACATTTTGTCCCTCTTCCTTCTTCATGAGGTATCCTTAGTGGAAAGGGCATGGGGCAGCACTATGAATATTTTTTTTTTCTCTCTTTTCCCTTGACCACCCAGAGCTGCAGCAACCCTGGCAGCCCCCTGTAGGATAAGAAGAGATCTTTGAAGGAGTGCTTTTAGTTCTCATGGTAGTCTTCTTCTAAGTTCTTAAAAACCATTTATAGGTCTGTATGTTTATAAGTTGATTATAGTTTTGGAAATACTTGTGTATGTTATAACCGTCCTTTTCTTTACCCCTATCCTCTTAACATTTGGGCATTTCCCTGTTTCTAGACTTCTCGCATTATGTCTGTCAGATTGTCATCGCCTTTACTCTCCTTGAGCAAGCCTTCTGGTTTTAGTTGAAGTTTAGAAACCCAAACTTAAATTTTTTATAAAGGGGGTCTTTATAAATCGAAAGTGGTTGCTAACCTTTTTTGAACTAAAGATCCTTTGAGAACGATAAAATTTTGGACTCAAGATAAAACTGTATGTGTTAATGTCTCAGAACTCCCTTGCAGGTCATTTTTACACACTTTATTCAAGAGCCTTTGAGAAATTTTGTGGTAAAGTTTGTTCAAAGTGCACTAGCTAAATTCCATAGTATCCTTCCAGTGGAATTCAGACCATTTTCACTGTAGAATTATATCACATCAGTGAAAAGGGCTTATCCAAGTTCAAATTTACTGTATCATTTCTCCTGGCATTAAGTTTAAGGTGCATCTCTTTCTCCAAAGGGGAATATGTAGTTAATTTTTAGCTACTATTAAAATTCTTTCATATATATAATATTTTATACCAGGTAGCACTTTTAAAAACTGTGGCTTATTTGGAGAGGAAATGCAGAATGAGGTCATGATAAAATGTATTATTGTTACCATTTTCCAAATAGATGTTTGATGGGAAAGAGAATTAGAAGCAAGATTACAAACTGTGAATGAGAACTGGAAGGAAGGGTTGAGTTGCTAAAATGTCCCTAACTTTTCATTTAAAAAACAAAACACTTAGGGGCACCTGGGTGGCTCAGTCGGTTAAGGGTCTGCCTTCGGCTCAGGTCATGATCGCAGGGTCCTGGGATTGAGCCTCCTGTCAGGCTCCCTGCTCAGTGGGGAGTCTACTTCTCCCTCTTCCTCTGCACCCCCGCCCCCATTTGCTCTACACTTTCTCCACCTCCCATCCTGGATGATGATGATTATTATTTTTAAAGATTTTATTTATTTATTTGAGAGAGACAGAGATAGCATGAGAGAGCATGAGCGGGAATGAGAGGGAGAAGCAGGCTCCCTGCGGGGCTCGATTCCAGGACGCTGGGATCATGACCTGAGCCAAAGGCAGACGCTTAACTGACGGAGCCACCCTAGTCCCTGGATTATTTTGAAGATTTATGTATTTATTTGGGAGGGTGGGCAGCAAGGGAAAGAGAGTGTGTGTGCATGGTGAGAGGGAGAGAAGCAGACTCCCTGCTGAGCACGGAGCCCAGATGTGGGACTTGGGGCCTTAATTTCATGACCCTGAGATTATAACTCAAGCTGAAATCAAGAGTCAGTTAACCAACCTAACCACCTGGGTACTCCTCCTTGGATTATTACTATGTTTTATTTTGTAAAGATTTTATTTATTAGGGAGAGAGAGCGAGCACACACGCAACAGAGGGAGAGAGGAAGAGGGAGAAGCAGATTCCCCGCTGAGCAGGGAGCCCGATGTGGGGCTCCATCTCAGGACCCTGAGATAACCCGAGCCAAAGTCAGATGCTTAACCAACTGAGCGCCCCAGGCACCCCTCCCTGGATTATTTTAATTTAGATTCAGGACTTGTATTTTATCTGCAAATACTTAAGTTGTAATTGCTGTTAAAGTGAGTTCTCAGACAGGTGTGCCACTTAAAATGGCCCTTAGGAGGATCTAAAGGTTTGCCCTTCTAAGAGGTCTTGGAATATTCTTTAAAGTGTTGAATCCAGGGCTGTGTGCATTAGGGGCAAAAGAAGGCTTCTCTTGCTCTTTGTATGAGGCTACTTCCATTTTCCATCTTTGTGCTTTCTGCTACAGGATTTTAACCTGGACTCTAGAATAAAGTATGTAAAGACTTATATTTCTACTTGGCACACTTTCCTTGCCAGCCAGCTGGGATTCAGTCTACACATCCTGCCAAATATTGAGATAACTACTGCATAGTCTCTTAATTTGCATGACTGGTTTTGTAGCCAGTACATTTTTTCCATTTGCTTAAAGCTGTACCGAGTGTTTGTGTGTTAGAGGGATGTTATTGTCAGGAATTTAAGAACTTTGATTTGGAACTAAAGCTGATTTTTAGAAAGGGATGCATTGTTCTATTCCTGAAAGCTTAAAGTAGGCCAGGAACTTGTGAAGTGAGATGAGATTTTCATCTGCTTACTGGATAAAGTATAGGTGATTAATGAGGATTATTAAAGAATTCTGAAAGTATAGTATCATCAAGAGTTTTTAGCTTTCATTTAGGTATTGAATGTATTTGTTTAGAATATATTTAAGTCATACCTAAAATTCTTTTAAGAGAAGTAGATAAGAGACCTGTTATTTATTTAGCTCCTACTTTATTTTGAGCCCTTAATATATCAGTCTGTCCTTAATCACAACTATATAAGCCAGGCTTTATTTCCATTTTATAGAGGGTAAAGCACAGGTCAGTGAATAATTTGAATTATTAGTAGAAGATCTGAAAAACAACCAAAATGTTATTTTCATGAATGAACATAATTTTATCATATTTAAAGACTTACATTTAAAATAACATGTCACTGGGGCACCTGGGTGGCTCTAGATTTTGGCTCAGAGCAAGCCCGGCATCTGGCTCCTTGCTCAGCGGGGAGTCTGCTGGAGATTCTTTCCCCCCCCCCCCCCCAACTCGTGCACTCTCTCTCTCTCAGATAAATCTTTAAAAAAATAAGTGTCACTGTACAATCAGTTTTATCTTGATGTTGCAAATGACTGATCGGAACATATTATGGATTCCCTCCTGTTGCTATTTAAATAATTTTCTTTTTAATAAGAATTGTGGTCTAAGTAATTATAATAGTGAATAAAACTGACCTTATTTTTATAAGTAATAAGTATCTTCTATTTTTAATTTTTTGTGTTATATACAAATGGAAATGCAATATGCAAATTCTGAAAGACATTGTAATTTTATTTTGTCCTAAAGTAGAACTTTTTTAAGTTTATTTATTTATTTCTCTTGAGAGAGATTTTATTTGTTTATTTGACAGACAGCGAGAGCAGGAACAAGCAGGGGGAGTGGGAGAGGGAGGAGCAGGCTTCCCGCCGAGCAGGGAGCCCGTTGCGGGGCTCCATCCGAGGACCCTGGGATCATGACCTGAGCTGAAGGCAGACGCTTAACGACTGAGCCACCCAGGCGCCCCTATTTATTTACTTTTCTAGTAATCTCTTTACCCAACATGGGGCTTGAACTCACAACTCTGATATTAAGAGTTGCATGCTCTTCCGACTGAGCCAGCCAGGTGCTCCAGAACTTTAATTTCTTGTAAAATATTTTCTTAGTAAAAGGAGGATTATTTTCAAGGTCTGAGCAATAACAAAAGTGTAGTTGACCACTAACAAGTTTCTTCTTGGATCCAGGTTGAATACCAGCCATAGGAGAGTAGTACATAGAACCTATAAGCATAGTCTCTGCCCTCTGGGAATGGAGGTATTGATTTCTGCTGGTAATAATAAGTAACTGCTTCTAAAACAGTGACGACACATTTTTATATAATACTTGGTGCTTTTCAGAGATTTTCCGTATGCCATATTTTTAGAATTTAGAGCCAGACGATACATATATTTTTCTGGTCCAATCTCTGACTCCAGGAAGCAGTCCGCAACTTTCCCAGAGCCCTGATGGTAGAAGAGGATGAATTTGTTCATAGGAAGGTCTCGGGGATGCCTGCCTTCCAGCCATTCAGCTATTTCAGTGTCCTCTGTATGCTGAGTGCTCGTTTATGTCAGTGAACAAGATCTTATTCACATTCTAGTGGGCAAGACAGTGATTGAATAGAGAATAAGAAGTGTGCTGAAAATTACAGAAAAATAGAAGGGTCTGGGATGCCTGGCTCGCTCAGTCAGAAGAGCCATGTGACTCTTGATCTTGGAGCGCTGAGTTCAAGCCCACCCATGTTGGGTGTAGAGACTAATAAATTAAATAAGCTTTTTATTTTTAATTTTTTAAAAAAATTTATTCATTTGAGACAGAGAGACAGCATGAGCAGGGGAGGGAGAGGCAGAGGGAGAAGCAGACTCCTTGCTGAGCAGGGAGCCCCGTGCGGGGCTCCACTCCATGACCTGGAGATCATGACCTGAGCCAAAGGCAGACACTCAACCATCTGAGCCACCCAGGTGCCCCAATAAATAAACTTTTTAAAAACGAAAAGAAAAATATAAGGTCGTATGAGAGTGTATAATAGGCTGAATACCTGGTCTGAATGAGGGGTAGGGACAGGGCTGACATTTAACTTGGGACTGGCTGCTATACTGAGCAAGGATAAAAGTGGCAGAGCTTAGTGGCATGGGAAGTGAGGAAGATGGAGACATTAAGAATGATTCTCAGGTATTTAATGTGAGCACCTGAGCAAATGGTAATGTCATTCATTGAGATAAATGGACATTTTGAGGGCAAGTTCATCAGTTCAGGTTTGTGCACATTGGATTTGAGGTATTTGTGAGGGATAGGATATGCTGGTATGGAACTTAGATAAGAATTTTTGGTTGGAGATAATACATTTGAGATTCAGCATATAAATGTTATTTGAGGGGTGCCTGGGTGGCTTAGTTAAGGGTCTGACTCTTGGTCTCAGCTCAGGTCTTGATTTCAGGGTCATGCGTTCAAGCCTTGTGTTGGGCTCCATGCTGGGTGTGGAACCTACTTAAAATAAATGAGTGAGTGAATGAATGAATAAATAAATGTTATTTGAAATTATAGGATTAGATGAAGTCATTGAGGAGAATATAAGAGGAAAAAGCACTGAGCTATGAAGAACTTGTAATACTTGATGGAGACAAGAAGAAGAGAAACTAGATAAGGAAATTGAATAAGAGTAGCTAGAGCATCAGTAGGAACATTGAGTCAGTGCTATTTTATAGAAGCCAGCAGAAAGGTGTTCATGAAGGATCAACTGAATTGGAATGCTATTGCAAAATCAACAAGAACGAGGACTGCAAAGCTGGCATTGGAGTGTGCAGCTTGGGGTGGAACAGTCTGAGTAGTGAGTACATAGTGAAGGTAGGGGTAGCAAGAGTGTACACAACTTGTTAAAGATGTTTGAAGGGGAGGAGAGAGGTTCTGAAAAGTTACAAGGTGATGAGGGGTTCCGGAAGGTTTGATTGCATGGGAGAGCCTTGCAGCATAAGCTTCAAAGCATAGCGGGGAGAGTGGTCTTGGGAGAAGGGATGCCGAATTTTCTGGAGAGGAGGAATGACGGATGACAATGTGAGCTTACTGAGAGGTGGAAGATGAGGTGGAAGATAAGGTAGTTTATGGAGGAAAGCATTTTTCCCCCATGAAATGATAGAAGAGGTTATCTCTGAAAGCGGGAAAGAAGGACAAGGAAATGTGAGGGCCAGAGTGAAGAAACAAAGGGTTCAAACTGGTGTTGCAGAAAATGGAAGGAAGGAGCTGTGTAGAGAGAATTTCTGGACATTAATGAGGCCTTAGTGAAGATTATATCATTAGAAACTCATGGTTTCTAACTCACCTCATTATGTTAGTGCCCCTCCCCCCACCTTTATTAGGTCCTGTTAGCCAGAACCTGCACAGAATATAGAATATTGGATAGGAAAATTAGATTATCCTGGATTGTCATTTTTGTCTGACAAGATGTGGCATGACCAGATAGAGAAGAAAGGATTTAGGGTATTGTCCAGAGAGTGACTGAAATGATGGACTATAGAATTTAAAGTATTTAGGAACTGGACAAGGCTGGTGGGTACGAGAAAGGAGAGAAGAGGGTCAGTATCCTGAGAGTCTTATTAAATAGAAGTCAAGAATGGGGTTACTGGAACAGGTTGGATAGTTGGTAGGTTGTGATTGAGAAGTGGGTTATCTGATTTTAATATTTAAGAGGTGAAGCGTTCTAGGACAGGACTAATTTCTGCATGAAACTGAGAATTGGTGTCTGAGCTGGAATGTAGAAGACTATGGATGGGAGAAGGTTAAAGAACCGTGAGGTCAGGAGATTGGGATTTGGTGGAATTCAGCATGATAGCAAGACTGGCATGAGGGGTAAGTTATAAATCCTGTGTAAAACCCTTAAATGAAGAATAAGAGGTTGTTAGATGACAGGTAAGGGGAAGATTAGAGGGTAACTAGCTAAGTGGCACAAGCTTCAAAAGAATAGGCCTTTATAAGAGGGTGGAGTAATAATAGTTTTATAAACAGGCTCTGGAGAGCCAGCATACCAGTGACCCCAAAGCATCCTACTCTCAGATACTTAAAGGGGTTGCAGGAGAACAGGCACGTGTAGTCAGGGTTCAGCTAGGGCATGGAAGTGGTAGAGGGAATTAATCCCCAGGTATATGTGAGTGTCCTGATCACCTGCGTGCTTTAGACTTAAGGGTTTGGGTGGTGGTGGTGCTCAGTTGTTGGATTATGAGATTGGAAAGAAGTACAGATACATTTTGAGTATTGAAGTTCAGGAGAAGGTAGATCACAAGATGTGTTTACATTTTGGATCCTGACCTAGAGAAACATGAGAAGCATGGTGGCTTTAAAACCAAATTTTCCTATAGCAGTTTAAAACCATATATATGTGTAAAAGATTTATTGAGAGACAGCGCACATGCGTGTGCACATGGGGGGAGGGGCCCAGGGAAAGAACCTTCAAGCACAGGCCCCCTGCTGAGCACAGAGACTGACTCTGGGCTCCATCCCAGGACCCATGAGATCATGACTGGAGCCAAAACCAAGAGCTGGATGCTTAACTGACTGAGCCACCCAGGCACCCCTCCCCGTATATTTTTTTTGTTCCAGTCTTGATTTATCAGTCAAGGTCCCAACTGGAAATAGGTGGCATGCCCCAATTAGGCTAATGCCAGGAAAGTATATTTATAAAGGAGCTGTTTACAAAGGTGTGGGGAGAATGTTAGGGGAAGCACAAAGGATGGTGTCGTAGGCTTGGTTAGCTGCAGTGAAGCTATTATCACCCATTTTCACAGGGACAAGAGATCATCTGAGCCATAGAGAGGAAGCCACCTTAAGAGGAGCAGTATCCTTCTTTTGAGGGGCTTAATAAGCAAAGTGCTGGAGGGGTAACGTACCCTGAACCTAAATTTCCTCTTTCCCTCCTTTGTACTGCTGGGGCTCCTCATGGGTAGAACCCAGTGGAAGAAGTAAGGAAACCTTGATATACAGATCAGCCGCCTGAGAGGGCTGAGATCAGGGTGGAGAGTGGATCTGGAAGGACAAGTGGAAAATACCTGTTGTAATATCTTAAAACAAAACTGTAAAGTTCTATGGAAACACACATGATTGTGTAATTATTATCAAGGTACAGAATATTTCTATTATCTCGAAAGTTTCTTCATGCTCCTTTTTGGTCAGTCCCTTCTCTCACTTCCAACCCCTGGGATCCACTGATCTGTTTTCTGTCTCTGTGGTTTTTATCTTTTCGAGAATGTCATATACATGGGATCATGTGGTATGTAGCCTTATCAGTCTGGCTTCTTTCAGTTAGCATAATGGTTTTAAAGAGTATTCCATGTAACAGTAGTTCATTCCTTTTTAATTGCTGAGTAGTAGTCTATTATATATGTACTGTAATTCATTCATTAGTTGAAGGACATTTGGATTGTTTTTAGTTTGGGGCAATTATGAATGAAGCTGCTATAAACATTCACATTTAGGTTTTTGTTAGACATATGTCCTCATTACTCTTGGGTAAGTACCTAGGAGTGGGATTGCTGGTCATGAAAACATTGATCTTAAATTTAAATGCTTTCAAAGGGTATAATTTCCTATAAAATAATTTTAAAATAACACATTTAACTTGAGTGTCAGTGATTTTTTTTTTAACCTTTTTATTGTAAAATAAAACATGGATACAGAAAACCAGACAATATAATGTATAAAAATGTTTAGTTCAATGAATTATTTATAAGAGCAACACCCTTATAACCAACACCCACATTAAGAAATAGAATTTTGGCAACCATTCTAGAATCTCTTCCATCTGTCCCTTCACCCCCACAATAACTGCTCTCCTGTCTTTTATCATAATCCCTTTCTTACTTGCAAGTGCCATAATTATTTACTGTTCACTTTCATACATTAAAAAAAAATAATAAAAGAACAAGTTCTTTAACAGCCAGAAGATTTTACAATACTCCTTTTTCTTTTTGAAATTGTATTTCTATTCCACTTCCCCTTCAGAATTTTATCCTAATGAACATATTTATGCTTAGTCTTTTAATGGCCATCCTTTTCATAATTCTTTGTACAAAAATGTGTATACCTATTTAAATTTAAACTTCTAAGAATTTTCTGTGATTATAATGCTCTAAGTATTTAAAAATTCTTCTAGATTATTATGAGCACGGTTATTAGTGCATAATTGATCAAATATGAATGCTATACGTTTCAAAGGCAAAATTTATTGGAAATGTACATCTTAATGACAGGTGGGGCTTTTTCCAATTCATGCGTATGACTACCATTGCTAGAATAAGAAAAAGCTTTGGCATCAATCTGTTCTTGTTTTTTAATACATGTAAGTGTTGAGAAACCATATTGACAAAAATAAGAATGGGAAGAGTTGTTACACCAGTTTCTATTTGGAAAGCAGTAATTGGAAACTACCTGACATACAAGGGATGTTGCCCAGATATTACAGTTACTCAGGTAGGAAGCACAGAAGCCAGTAATCTATCACGTTGTTTCTTTATAGGTTATGCCAGAATTGGAGCAATGTATCACAGTAAGATTAGGGATGGTGAGCAATATGCCATTATTCATAATGTGGGAGAATGATTAAACCAGGTGGGTTGGCACATCAGTTTTTGGAGCAGAGTAGAATTGAGGATTTGGAAATGAATTTCATTAAACCTCAGTTGTGCCTATATATATTTTTTGAAAGGTTTTAGTGTAACTTCGGGGGTCTGTATATTTAGTTTGAAGAGTTAATTGCCACCTGGAAGGTTAGGACCACTGGTTGAAGAGTGACTGGGGTATGTAGTACATTTCCTGTCTCCTGGTGGACAGAGATGGGCAGCTTGAGCAGGAGCCACGGTAGCAAATAAGCTCCTTGACTTGCTGGTAGGTTGTCACAGTTAACACAGGTTTATTGATTGGGGAAGCGGGGAGGTTGAGTTGATTTGATGTATCTTTGTAGTGGGCCCAGCTGAGTAGTACTTTTGAAGTTATTTTATATTTACTGCCTTTTTTTTTTTTTTTTTTACTGTTTTAAAGTACATGTAAATTTGGTGTTTGATAGGTATGTTTATAAAATATTAAAAATGTCTTAAATGATCAGTTAAAATGCTCTTTATTTTTTTAAGTACCTTTTACCATTCAAATCTTGAGTAAAATCGATCCACTGAAGAAGTGCCATATTTTTCCTTTGGCTTCTTAGGTGCCTCTGATAAATAGCCACATATTCTTGTTGACAGTGAAAAAAAATCCATTCCCTTCCACAGAAGCAAATGCTGTTTACAATTTCTTTTTCTTTTTTTTTTTTTAAAGATTTTATTTATTTATTTGACAGAGAGAGAGTTAGTGAGAGCAGGAACACAAGCGGGGGAGTGGGAGAGGGAGAAGCAGGCTTCCCTTGGAGCAGGGAGCCCGATGCGGGGCTCGATCCCAGGACCCTGGGATCATGACCTGAGCCAAAGGCAGACGTCTAACGACTGAGCCACCCAGGCGCCCCTGTTTACAATTTCTTATATAGCTTTTCACAGTCTTCAATATGCACAGCATATAAATCTATGTATTCTTTTTTTTTTTTTTTTAAGGATTTTATTTATTTATTTGACAGAGAGACACAGCGGGAGAGGAAACACAAGCAGGGGGAGTAGAAGAGGGAGAAGCAGGCTTCCCGCAGAGCAGGGAGCCTGATGCGGGGCTTGATCCCAGGATCCTGGGATCATGACCTGAGCCGAAGGCAGATGCTTAATGACTGAGCCACCTATGTATTCTTAAACACATACACACACACAAATGGGAACATGATACATGCATATATATAGCATATTGTGCCTTAAAAAACACTTAAAGATTTTCCCCTAAGATGTACACTTACCAGTATTTATAGATCTATTTGTTTTTTTGTAGCAGTTTCATGGTTTTCCATTGTATGAATGTACCATACTTTAAAATTAGTTTGTTGGGGATATTTTGAGTGTTTTAGTCCTTTGCTGTTACAAATAACTGCTATGTTGAACATCTCCCTACTTGTGTTTTTGAGCATCATGTCTCAGTATAGTGGTAAAAGATGTTTGTAGAAGTGGATTGAAAGGGCTTATACATGTAAATTTTCAGTTGATGTTGCCAAATTTCCCACTACCAGTGTGGCTTTTTTGCGGGGGGAGGCCTCATCCTCCTGTCAAACTTTGGACTTGGCTTAGCTGAAAGAATACTATTTGGGCGGGGAGGGGAGGTTAAATCTTTTTCATTTTAGAATATGTACATCTTTTTTAAAAATTTAAATAAAAAAATCTTAATTGTGCATGGTAATGGTTGAAAGCTTCCCAGCTCTTTTCCCCAGTCACCCCAGTTCTCCCTGAAGTGACCATTTATTTGTTTCAGTCTTTCTGACATATACTATGCAGTCCTACACAGTCAACATACAGTCAACACAAGTAGTTACGCGCGTGCACGCATGTATCTGTGTGATTTAAATCCACAAATGTTAATGTGCTGTTTTGTACCTTGCTCTTTCTCTTAATATATCTTGGGTGGTGATGGGGGGATAATTATATTGTAGTATATAAAAGTGTTCTTTCCGGCCTCCCTTCCTTTTTTATTTAAAATACTACTGCATGGTGGGGCGCCTGGTTGGCTCAGTTGGTCGAGCATCTGACTCCTGATCTCATCTCAGGTCTTGATCTCAGGGTCATCAGTTCAGGCCCCGCATTGGGCTCCGTGCTGGGCATGGAGCCTACTTAAAAAAAAAAAAAAAATACTGCTGCATGGTTATGTCAATATCTTCGTGTTGTAAATTCCTTAAATGGTTCCTTGTTGATGTGAGACTTTTCGGTTGCTTTCAGTATTTTTGTTACCTTTTTAAGTTGCTTTATTTTTCAAATACCACTTAATAACTGTATGACTATCAGCCAATAACATACCTGTTTTACTTCATCTGCAAAATGGGGTACAGGTTCACGTTTCCTTATCTGAAACCTTTGGGGCCAGATTTGTCTTGGCATTTAGGATGATTTTGGAATATAGAAAGTGGATATATTTTACATTAATATCCCATCAGAGTCTGAGGCGGTATTCTAATCGAAGACAGTGTTCAGAAAAAGAAAATACATTCCTAAGTAGGATAAATAAATAGCCTCACTTAGGTGAAGTCAGGTTTTGCTTCAGAATGTGTTATGAGAAAATTTTTCATAATTTTTGAGAGCTTTTTGGGTGTTGGAATTGTGGATAAAGGCTTATGAACTTGTAATAGTACCTACCTCAGATGGTTGCTTTGAGATCAAATGAATTAAAAGGTAGAAAGTATTTAGAACAGTACTGGACACATACTGAGGGCTTAGTAAGTCTAAATATAGTTCAACTTTGCTTTTTTCTCTGCTTTATTGAGATGTAATTAACATGTAACATTGTGTACTTTTTTTTTTTTTTAGGGAGAGGTGGAGCAGGTGTGTGTGTGTGGGGAGGGGCAAAGGGAGAAGGAGGGAGAGAATCCCAAGCATGCTCCATGCCCAGCATGGAGCCGGATGCAGGGCTCTATCTTAGAACCCTGAGATCATAACCTGAGCCAAAATCAAGAGTCGGACCCTTAAGCAACTGAGCCACCCAGGTGCCCCAAATACTTTATTTTTTAATTTTTTTGTTTTTTTTCTTTAAGATTTTATTTTTATTTTTTAAAGATTTTATTTATTTATTTGACAGAGACATAGCGAGAGAGGGACACAAGCACGGGGAGTGGGAGAGGGAGAAGCAGGCTTCTCGCCGAGCAGGGAGCCCAATGTGAGGCTGGATCCCAGGACCCCGGGATCATGACCTGAGCCAAAGGCAGACGCTTAATGACTGAGCCACCCAGGCACCCCTGTCTTCTCCCTTTTTATAATGGATTATTTTGAAGCAAATTCCACACATTGTATTTCATACATAAATATAATTCTTTATTTTTTTTTTTAAAGATTTATTTATTTGACAGAGACAGTGAGAGAGAGAACACAAGCAGGGGGAATGGGAGAGGGAGAAGCAGACTTCCTGCTGAGCAGGGAGCCCGATGCGCGGGGCTCGATCCCAGGACCCTGGGATCATGACTGGAGCCGAAGGCAGCCGCTTAACGACTGAGCCACCCAGGCGCCCCATAAATATAATTCTTTAAAAATTAAGGACTCCAGGGGCACCTGAGTGGCATAGTCGGTTGGGTGTCCGACTCTTGGTTTTGGCTCTGGTCACGATCTTGGGGTAGTGGGATCCAGCCCTGTGTCTGGCTCAGCATGCAGTCCACTTGAGTTTCTCTCTCCTTCTCCCTTTGCCCCCCCCCCCCGCCCCTGCACTCTCTCTCTCTAAAATGAGTAAATAAATCTTTAAAAAAAAATAAAAGATAAGGACTCCAAAAAAGGTAACTGCAGTACCATTGTTACTCTTTTTGTGGGAGGCAGGGGGGAGAGAGAATCTTAAGCAGTGGGCTCAATCTTAGGACCTTGAGATCCTGACCTGAGTGGAGATCAAAAGTCGGATGCTTAACTAACTGAGCCACCCAGGCACCCTGTACCGTTGTTATTCTTTAAGGTACTTAATATGTACCTTTGCTAGTTTTTATTATGTTTTAAGCTTTTGAACAGACTGTTTTTAGACAGTATATAATTAAAGAGATAGGAAAGTCTTTTCCATCATTCCCATCCCTCAGGGCAACCGTATCTGTACATAATGTAGAGCTGCCTCATTCTTTTTTTTTTTTTTTTTTTAAGATTTTACTTATTTGACAGAGACACAGTGAGAGAGGGAACACAAGCAGGAGGAGTGGGAGAGGCAGAAGCAGGCTTCCCTTGGAGCAGGGAGCCCGATGTGGGGCTCGATCCCAGGACCCTGGGATCATGACCTGAGCCGAAGGCAGACGCTTAACGACTGAGCCACCCAGGCGCCCCTGCCTCATTCTTTTTTAAGAGTTACATATTATTTAGATATGTGGCTGTATGATAATTTAAGTAGTTCTTTATTGATGGGTGTTCGTATTGTTTATGAAGGCAAAAACCAGGAAAGTTGTAGTGAGTTTCTTATTACTTATTTTATAACTATTTATAGAGTAAATGGTTATAAATTAAAACTGCTTGTTCAAGGGTAAGTTCATTTCTTTGACATGTACATTTTTTTTTTTTTTTAAAGATTTTATTTATTTATTTGAGAGAGAGAGAATGAGAGAGAGAGAGCACATGAGATGGGGGAGGGTCAGAGGGAGAAGCAGGCTCCCCGCCGAGCAGGGAGCCCGATGCGGGACTCGATCCAGGGACTCCAGGATGATGACCTGAGCCGAAGGCAGTCGCCCAACCAACTGAGCCACCCAGGCGCCCTGTACATTTTTAATTTTAAAAGATATTACCAAATTGTCCTTTGTAGTGGTTATACTAAGATATGCTTCTACAGAAATGTAGTTTTATTTTTGTTGCTTTTAAGTATTTCTTTGTATAAGCAGACCACTTTATTGACTGGCCTGTTAATGAATATTTATATTTCATTGTTTTGGAATGATGTTGGTACACATACATCTGTTTTGCTGAACCAGGTGGAATTGCTAATATTCGATTATTTTTATTCATTTATTTGAAAGATTGAGAGAGAGCGAGAGAGAGAGTGCGTGCACATGAACGGGAGGGGCAGAGGCAGTGGGAGAGGGAGAGAGAATCCCAAGCAGACTCCTCGCTGAGTGTGGAGGCTAGCTCAGGGCTCTGTCCCACAACTATGAGATGATGACCTGAGCCGAAAACAAGAGTTAGACACTCAACCCCTGAGCCGCTCAGGTGCCCCTATCTATCTATTTATCTATTATCTATTTATTTAGAGAGTGTTCAAGTGGGCGTGGGGCAGAGGGAGAGAGAGAGACTCTTAAGTAGGCTCCACGCCCAGTGTGGAGCCCAATGCGCCAGGCTTGAACTCATGACCCTGAGATCAAGACCTGAGCTAATATCAAGAGCCACACAGGGCGCCTGAGTGGCTCAGTTGGTTAAGCGACTGCCTTCGGCTCAGGTCATGATCCTGGAGTCCCAGGATCGAGTCCGCATCGGGCTCCGGGCTCAGCGGGGAGTCTGCTTCTCCCTCTGACCCTCCTACCTCTCATGCTCTCTGTCTCTCATTCTTTCTCTCTCAAATAAATAAAATCTTTAAAAAAAAGGGCCACACAGTCTCCCTTGTTAAATATCCTTTTTTTTTTTTCTTTTAAATATTTTATTTATTCATTTGAGACACAGAGACACAGAAAGAGAGAGCACAAGCAGGGGGAGAGGCAGACAGAGAGGGAGCAGCAGGCTCCTCGCTGAGCCAGGAGCCTGATGTGGGGCTTGATCCCAGGACCCTGGGATCACGACTCGAGCTGAAGGCAGACGCTTAACCATCTGAGCCACCCAGCTGCCCCTGAATATCCTTTCTTATTGAGTGACTGGTCAAGTTTCTTGATCATTTTTTTATTGGGCATCTTTTTATTAGTTATAGGCATTATGTATGTAGTGTCAATAACCTCCACTCTGGTTTGTCTGGTAGTTCTCTTAAATAGTGTTGTTTTATGGACAGATTTAATTTTGATGAAATTAAATTACTTTTCCCTTATGGTTAATGCTGTTTGTATCTTGTGAAGAAAACTTTCCCTGCCCGAGGTCATAAAGATACACTCCTGTATTCTAAAAAAAAAACTTTGATTTTTCTCCATATTTAGGTCTCTAATTCATCTGGATGTGTAGGAGTTCTTTTTTATTTATTTATTTATTATTTTTTATTTGAGAGAGAGAGAATGAGAGAGCGCACACATGAGAGGGGGGAGGGTCAGAGGGAGAAGCAGACTACCTGCTGAGAAGGGAGCCCAATGCGGGACTCAATTCCGGGACTCCAGGATCATGACCTGAGCCGAAGGCATTCACTTAACCAACTGAGCCACCCAGGCGCCCCTTAATTTATCATTTAAAGATTTTTATTTATTTACTTGAGAGAGAGAGAGCGCGCGCGTGAGAGAGCATGAGCAGGGCAGAGGGAGAGGGACAAGCAGACTCCCTGCTGAGCAGAGAGCCTGACACGGGGCTTGATCCCAGGGGCTTGATCCCAGGACCGTGGGATTATGACCTGAGCAGAAGGTGTACTCGTAACCGACTGAGCCACCCAGGCACCTCTGTAGGAGTTCTTTTTAAATTAAGGAAATTGACCCCATTTTTGGTAATATTAGTTGCAATTATGTTTTTCACATTTTATTGTTTCCTTTAACTTAACATGCTGAAATTTTATATTTTATGTAGATTAATATAGATTATGGGCTTAGAACTTCCCCATTCCAGGGTAATGTATTTTTTAAATTTTTCTTATATTTTATAATATGTGTTTAGTTTTATTTTCTATATTCAAGTCTTAATCTAGAATATATTTTAATATTTGAGGTAAAAAAAAATCAACTTTATTTCCCCCATATGTTCCAGTACCGTTTATTGAATAATCCATCTTTCCCATAGATACTTGAAATTCCACAATCAACATACACTGATGTCCTGCATATTTTCCTCCTTCTCTTTGTCCTTTAAACCAATAAAAATATTTTTTAGTTTGAAAACTTGCTGGAACTATACATACGATAGTATGAAAATGTATGCACATTTTCATACAGTTTCACAAAATATGAAGAACCTATGAAACCCATTCATGAATCTCTGGTCAAACTTACCTTCCCAACTTCTTAAATACTTCAAAGAGTATACTCACAGAAGCCTTAAATCATCCCACCTATTTATTCCTTTATAAAACTATGTATACTCCTAAGAGAGACACAGCGATAGAGGGAACACAAGCAGGTGGAGTGGGAGAGGGAGAAGCAGGCTTCCCATGCAGTAGGGAGCCCGATGCGGGGCTCCAAGCGGGGCTCGATCCGAGGACCTTGGGATCATGACTTGAGCCGAAGGCAGATGCTTAACGACTGAGCCACCCATGCGCCTTTGTTTTTATTCTTAAGGGAATCGTCCATTTCCTTTCAAACGTAAGAATCCTGTAGGGAATAATGGGCATTTAATTAATCTTTTATGTGAGGTTGCTTACTGTGCTTTAGATAAGCAGTATGAGGCCTAGGGAGAGAATATGGCTTGCCAAATTTTTACATATCTAGTTATTGGTTTGCTTTTCAAATTCCATGTAGTTTTCTTAAGATAATTCTCTCCCTTACCTACCTAACATATAAAAGATTGAGTAATTATCTAGCGATGCTAAAATCTAGTGATGTTGGGGCGCCTGACTGACTCAGTCGGAAGAGTGTATGACTCTTGATCTCGGGGTTATAAGTTCGAGCCCCACATTGGGTGTAGAGATTACTTAAATGAATGCATTTTAAAAATAATACCTATTGATGTTAAAAGGCATTTATTAAGTATCTGATAGTAGATGGTGCTGGCTAAGTCTTGAATTGAGAACTTTCTACACATCCAGTCTTGACCCTCTAGCTTGAGCAACAGTAGGCCTTAGAATGTGGTTTTGGATTCCTTGCATGAAGCTGGTAGACACAGGACACACAAGGGAGTATTGATGAACTTACATATTAGAGCCCACTAAGAAAAGTCTTGCTAAAAGATTATTAAAAAATATGTCCTATGTTGTGGCAAAGTAGTAATAGCTATGATAATTTGCATTCATGTGATGCTGTATAACCTGTAAAATATCCTTAAATATATTACCTTCTTTTATCTGTTCAACTCACCCTTCAGAAAGATCTTATTAGTTCATTGTTTTGCTGAAGATATGGCCTGAACTTCTTAAGGCCTCATTTTAGCCAGAAAGTGGCAGAGTTGGCACACAATTCACTTAACTCCTAAACTTAGCTAAGAATACATTTCTGTTGATGTAAGTTGATTTAGATTAAAACAGAGTAATGCTCAGCTTCTCTGGAAGAAAATAACTATTTATCTCTTTTTCTTTACTACTTGATGTTTTAAGATACTAAATGGATTTATGTGACAGAGAAGCTGGGATATTTGAGGGAGGAGGGCAGTTGAAAGCAATTGTTCTGCATTTTAGGATAAGGTAACCTCGCTCTCTTTTCTGAAGGTATAGTTGTAAATATTTGTTGCAGAGCTTAAAAGTTGAAGGACTATGGAAAGTGTTTATTTTATATATTAGAATACTGTTGTAAAGAACTTGGACAGCATTTCTTAGGCAGAGCTCTGTTGGTTACATTGGCTTTTATTTATTTATTTATTTATTTTTTTTTTTTTTTTTAAAGATTTTATTTATTTATTTGAGAGAGAGAGAATGAGAGACAGAGAGCATGAGAGGGAGGAGGGTCAGAGGGAGAAGCAGACTCCCTCCCGAGCAGAGAGCCCGATGTGGGACTCGATCCCGGGACTCCAGGATCATGACCTGAGCCGAAGGCAGTCGCTTAACCAACTGAGCCACCCAGGCGCCCTACATTGGCTTTTATTTATGTAATGTATTTCAGAAATTTAAAAATACATAATGTACTTTAATATTCATCTGTAGGATTGTTTTTGTTGTATAATTGAATAGATGAGTAGATTATACTTGCTAATGAAACTTATAGCTTTTATTTATTTTTATTTTTATTTTTTTATTATTTTTTTTTTTTTAAAGATTTTTTTTTTATTTGAGAGAGAGAGTGAGAGAGAGAGAGAGCACAAGAGGGGGGAGTGGGAGAGGGAGAAGCAGACTCCCCGCCGAGCAGGGAGCCCGATGCGGGACTCGATCCTGGGACTCCAGGATCATGACCTGAGCCGAAGGCAGTCGCTTAACCAACTGAGCCACCCAGGCGCCCGCTTTTATTTATTTTTAAAAAGGTTTTATTATTTGAGAGAGAGAGAGACAGAGAAAACACGAGCAGGGAGGGTGGGGGACAAGCAGACTCTGCCCTGAGTGCAGAGCTTGACACATGGCTTGATCCCAGGACCCTGAGATCCTGACCTGAGGCAAAACCAAGAGTTGGGTGCTTAACCAACTGAGCCATCCAGGTGCCCCAATTTATAACTTTCAGTGAGAATATTTTCCATAGGGCTCTTTATTACTTTTTGCGCTTAAAATAGATTACGTGGTAAGCTCACAACAAAGTTAGGCATTTGAAAGATGGCTTATTTATGAGAATAGTAACAACATGTATTCTCTCTTATTGTAGGAGAAATGGGAGTTATTACTCCCATTCACTTTTATTAAAGTGAAACTTGAAGTAGTTTTTAAAAATAGGGATACTAACACTGTTCACATAAACTTTTTAAGTCAGAAAGATATTTATTATATAAAACAATTAGAAACAGCCTAAATAAATTTTGTGACATTAAGACAGCAGAATGCTCTGCAGTTATGAAAGTGATGTGTGGGGTGCAGGGGGGCTCGGTTGGTGAAGCATCAACTCTTAATTTCTGCTTAGGTCGCGATCTTGGTATTTTGAGGTGGAGCCCAGGGCTCCCGCTGGGTGTGGAGCCTGCTTAGGATTCTCTCTCTCCCTCTCTCTCTGTCCCACCTACCCCCCACCTCCCTCTCTTAAGAAAAAAAAAAGTCATGTAATACAACATTTAATGACATCTCACAGACCTTTGTTGTAGCTAAGCATACTAAGTACTCCCATAAGCTATTTATTAGGAAATATTTCCTTCAGTAATGCTGTAAAGTAATCTAGGTCAGTGGCTTTCCTCTTTGAGGGATATGGAAGCCCTCAGGGAAACTCCCAAAGTTAGGGGTCTTGCCTGAGCTCTGAAGAGCTAGTTTAGCCAGGGCAGTCTCCAGACTCTGCTACCACTGCTCTTTCCACTTGTTAGTAAAAGTAGTGGTGGTATTTTTTCTGGTTTGGTTTTAGACTTGGTTTTGCTTCTATCCCTTTTAAGGTATCAGATGTCAGAGTTAGCTTTTAATTTTTAGCTTTTCAGTATTTTAGGATTAGCGATTGGTACTTCTGAGATAATGAAAACTGTAGTTCCTTGCCTTCTGTTGGGAAAAGTCTAAGAATAAAACAGGTATTAGATGCCTTCTAAAGGTAAGTAAATATAAATCTAACAAGTTAAATTATGTTTAAACCCATTGGGTAGCATTAAAAATTGTGCATTGAATTTATATAATCATCCCTTTGCCTATACTTAATGGCTTGTTAGTTGAGATCTGTTATTGGCTTTTCTTAAACGTAAGTGCACTTTTTAAGTACTTTTATTGTTTGGCATAAACATTTTGCCAGAGTTTTTCTACCACTAAGTGCTGGGAGAATTAATCATAATACCGATTTGAATCATATTTTCATCTCTCATTTAGAAAGGTTAACAAAAAATGTTTCTGATGATAAAAATTAAAGATAGTAAAAATGAATTCCCCAAGTACAAAATGGATAGGAAGTTTGAGGTTTGCTGCTCACTGATATGCTTATGCATAAGCCACTATAGCCACTTAGGCACCAGAGCCACTGTTAAAAAAGAAAAAAAAATCTTTGAAGTTATATGGTGTTTAGGATTAGGAGAAAGATTGGAAAGTAGAAATAGCAAAAGAAACCTGACCCTGAGACAGGTTTCTTGACCTAGCTGGCATGCCTTATGGGCAGCCTTACCCCAGAGAAATACATTGCCAGAATGTTGTCATTTATTGTGTTATACTCTTTATTTTTTTTTAAGGTTTTAATTTATTTGTTTGAGAGAGAGCGTGCATAAGCAGAGGGAGAGGGAGAAGCAGACTCCCCGCTGAGCAGGGAGCTGGTGGGGAGCATGATTCTAGGACCCTGGGATCATGATCTGAGCCGAAGGCAGACGCTTAACTGACTGAGCCACCCAGGCGCTCCCTGTGTTATACTGTTTCGATTCTACTAAATAAATTTCAATTTAAGGATTTTTATTTGCAGAACCAATAATATTTCTGAGAAGATTTGGCTGAGTCATTTAATTCTGAATTGATCTAGTTGCTTAACACTGTTGAAATCTCTTGAATTAATTTTAACAATTTTTAGGGACTTGAATGACTAGGGAGAGGTTACTAAAAGTCGAGGGAGCTCTATGTTAAAAAGCCTGGGTGGCTCAGTCAATTGAGCGTCTGACTCTTGATTTCGGCTCAGGTCACGATCCTCAGAGTCATGAGATCGAGCCCAATGCAGGGTCCCGGGCTGGGTGTGGAGTGCCTGCTTAGGATTCTCTCCCTCTCCTCCCCACTTAAAAACAAAAAAGGTGGAAGGGGAAATGTCAAATATGTAAACATTCATTAATTTATTTAACATTACTGTAGTTATTTTAAGATTTTAAGATTGATTCTATATTCTTAATTAGCCAGATGTTCCTGTTATTTGTTAACTTTTACATTGATGTCACTTATCTTTTTATCCTTGACTTATTTTTAATTTTTACAGATAAAATGGAGAATTTTAGTGAAGAATATGAAAAGAATAGTCACCATATTTACAAAAATGCTGAAGATAGTACTAAGAAACCCAATGCAGAAACAACTGTAGCTTCTGGATACAAAGCTGATGAAATCAAGGAAACAAATGATACTTGGAACTCCCAACTTGGAAAAAGGTCAGAATCTCCATCAGAAATATCTCCCATTAAGGGATCTGTAAGAACTGGTTTGTATGAATGGGATAATGATTTTGAAGATATCAGATCAGAAGATTGTATTTTAAGTTTGGATAGTGATCCTCTTTTGGAGATGAAGGATGAGGATTTTAAAAACCGGTTGGAAAATATAAATGAAGTCATTGAGGAAGACATCGTGCAAAGTGTTCTTAGGCCAAGCAACTGTAGGACGTACTGTAGGGCCAATAAAGCAAAATCCTCACAAGGAGCATCAAATTTTGATAAGCTAATGGACGGCACCAGTCAGGCCTTAGCCAAAGCAAACAGTGAATCAAATAAAGATGGCCTGAATCAGGCAAAGAAAGGCAGTGTAAGTTCTGGGACCAGTTTCAGAGGGACAGTTGGACGGACTAGAGATTACACTGTTTTACATCCATCTTGCTTGTCAGTTTGTAATGTTACCATACAGGATACTATGGAACGTAGCATGGATGAGTTCACTGCATCAACCCCTGCAGATTTGGGAGAAGCTGGCCGTCTAAGAAAAAAGGCAGATATTGCGACTTCTAAGACCACTACTAGATTTCGACCTAGTAATACTAAATCTAAAAAGGATGTTAAACTTGAATTTTTTGGTTTTGAAGATCATGATGAGACAGGAGGTGATGAAGGAGGTTCTGGGAGTTCTAATTACAAAATTAAGTATTTTGGCTTTGATGATCTCAGTGAAAGTGAAGATGATGATGAAGATGACTGTCAAGTGGAAAGAAAGACAAGCAAAAAAAGAACTAAAACAGCTCCATCCCCCTCCTTACAGCCTCCTCCTGAAAGCAATGATAATTCCCAGGACAGTCAGTCTAGTGCTAATAATGCAGGTAAGACTTTAAAAAAAATTGTAAGTAAATGCTTTTCAGGTTTAAATCAATGGATACTTAGTTTCTGCCTAGATACTTAATTTTAACTTGTTATGTTCAATTTTAATAGAAGTACTGTGTAGGACCATAGATTACATTATCCAGAGGTACAGCATTTTAAATGTTAATAATTAAGTTCCACATTGTAAGGATCAGTTTATAGATTGGAGTCTTTTCATATTTGTGTTTTAATTCTGCTGTTAGCACTTGAGAATTTTAAGTGTCTGTGTGTATAGGGGTACTAGACATCTTGATGTTTCAACTTTGAAAATCTAAATGCAGTGGAGACTTAGGGTAGATTTTGGATATTTAGGACTACACTGATAATAGATGGTTTGTAATGAGGGAAAAATTAGAAAATTAAAATTGATAAAAAGCCTTTGTAGTTGGCTCAAAACTGATCAACTAACAAATGTTTAAAGCATTCTCAAGAAATCTTAAGTTTAAGTCTTAATCTTAAAAATCATCTTTTTGAGTTGATTTAATAAAATTGAAAAGGGCTAGTTAAGTATTTATTCACTCTTAACGGTGAAATTTAATTTGTCTCTTAGATTATAGGGCCAGTAATGACTAGAGGCTCTCAAGTCTCAAGTTGATAGTCTACTGTGAGAGACAAACAAAAGAAGTAGGTTAGCTTTGCTATAATTAAGTCATTACCTGACAAGGGCTTTGTGAAGTGGATTGATTGATGGGTGAGGAAGAGTAAGTGAAAGCCTCTGGGATACAGGGGCTATGTTTATATATATTTAACCAAATACATAGTTTTTCTGTATCGGTTTACTTACTAAATAAAGCTTTTGTCCTATTAAGTCATACAAGATGTCATTATGGTGAATTAGAATTCTGGTAGTATTCTTACATATAGATTCCCTTGTACACTGTAAGTCATACTTGAGACTACCGACCATTTTATTATATTTGGCCTAAAAATAGTTTTGTTAGGTTAGAGTCACTCTTCAAAACTAGAATTATATGGGAATAGTCCCTAAGGGCTCACTCCTTACTCCCCACTGCAAAAATAAATAAAATAAGGGTATTGTCAGAATTCATCTAATGCTGTCTGGAATCTCTTCTGGAGAATTGAAGTTTGCAGCAGGCTTGCTAGTCACATGAGATCTGACTGGGCAGATAGCTTTACAGTTGCTTTCTCTGGAGGATAATAAGTAATGATGCACAAAACCTGAGCTCCTGTCTCCCTGAAATTTACTTAGCTCTTACTACTAACCTTGATATCAAGTTATCTTAATCAGCAATACAAAATCTGTGGCAGAAATTTACATTTTGAGGTAACATAACTTTTTAAGCACTGAAATGTGAAATCATTAGGCTCCCTTTCAAAAAATTCTTGTTGATACCAAATAAAATTTAAAAATTAGAGACCATTTGATTGATATAGCCAAAGTTGGAATTTGGGTCTTCATATGATGTATGAAATAGCAAATATTTTTAAGGGTTGGGCTAGCAAAAAGCCTTCCTGTTTTTCTTTTTTCATTTAGGCTAGAAAAAGTACAACCATTTAGCAGTTAATCTAATTCTTCGGTTATTTTTGTATGAAGACTCACAAATCATTGAGCTACATTGTACTAGGTCATTTTCTATCTTTTGCCATGAATAGCTGTCTTTTTTTTTCCTTTTTGTTTTGTTTTTTTTAATGTGGTTTTTGTAGATGTAAGCAGACATTCTTTGAAGGCCAGCATAATTCAGTATACTTAAGTTCTAGAAAAATGTTAAAGGTGGATACCACCTGATTGTGTGTGTGTGTGTGTGTTTAAACTAGACCATTCTAATATCAGTGTCCATAGATACCCAACAGTTGTTTTACTAAAGAATTGATTTTGCCATTTACACAAAATAAAACTGAAGCACATACACAGTAACTAGGTTTCTGATTCTCTCCTAGAGTAGGGAGCAAGCAGGAGGGTGAGAATGGCAAAATGAAACTTTATACTGTTAGGAATATTTTGTCAACTGAGTGGTGCTTTTATTCCTTTTAACCTTTTCCCCCACAATATGCCACACCCCCAAATGTTCATAGGTTGTTTCGTAGATAATTTGAAGTATTAGAAAGCTAGCTAGTTTTGATTACCATTTCAGAAAACTTGGATTTTACAGAGGACTTGCCTGGTGTGCCTGAAAGTGTGAAGAAGCCCCCAAATAAACAAGGAGATAAATCAAAAGAAAACACCAGAAAGATTTTTAGTGGTCCCAAACGGGTAAGTAAAGCATTATCAGTGCTTTGTATTACTTATTTTTATTGGAGGGTGCAACTCTAACTTTTTTATTTGAAAATTGCTAACAAATTTTTCTTTTAAAGGATGTAAGTCAATTTTTTAAGCATTGTAACCATTTTTTTGAAGTGTGCAAAAATATACCTAACATAATTTTTATTATATGTACAGTTCAGTAACATTAAATACATTCACAGTATTTTGTAACCATCCCATTATCTATATCCAAAACATTTAATCATTTCCAGCAAAAACTCTGCACCCTTTGAACAATAACTCCCCCTTTGTCCTCCCAGCCCCAACTCCTGGTAAACACTGTTCTATTTGTCTCTATGAATTTGCCTGTTTTGGTTACCTCATATAAGTGGAATCATACAATACTTACCTATCTGTGTCTGGCTTATTTCACTAAGAATAATATTGTCAGGCTCCATCTGTATTGTGGCACATACCCAAAATTTCATTCCTTTTTTATGGCCGAAAAACATTACATTGTGTGTATATACTATATTTGTTGTTGTTCAGGGGTATTTTATTGATGAGAAGACCAGACTCTGCCATCCACTGGTACAACTCCTCTATTAGGTGGTATAAATATATTGAAAGTTACTGTTTGTATTAGTTTAAGCCATAAACTGGCTGACTTAAAGCATACTTATTCTGTTACAGTTCTGCATTCCAGAAATCCAAGTCAAGATGTTGGGAAGGCTGTGCTTTCTCAAAGCCTCTAGGGGGAAATCTTTTCTTGCCTCTTCCAGTTTCTGGTGGCTCCAGGTGTTCTTTGGCTTGTGCTGCATAACTTGCAGTGTCTGCCTCTGTACATGGCCTTCTTTCTCTTTCCCTTTGTCTTCTTTTAGAAGGACACTTTGTGTATATCACATTTTGTTTATTCATCATTAGGGTTGTTTTCACCTTTTGGCTATTTGAGTCCCTGCTTTCAGTACTTTTGGATATCTACTAAGAGTAGAAGTTTTGAGACATAGGGTAGGTCTTTGTTTAACTGTCAAACTCTTTTCCACCTTAACTGAACCATTTTACATTTCCACCAGCAATGCACGAGGGTTCCATTTTCTCCGTGTCCTCACCGACACTTATTTTCTGCGGTTTGTTTTGTTTCGGTTCTTGTTTTTGTTTTGTTTTTAAAGATTTCTGTATTTATTTGAGAGAGACAGTAAGCACACACGTGTGTGCGGGAAGGAGCAGAAAGAGTAAGACAAGCGGACTCCCCACTGAGCGGCGAGCCTGATGCAGGGCTCCATTCCAGGACCCTGAGATTATGACCTGAGCCAAAACTAAGAGTCAGACTCTTAACTGACTGAACCACCCAGGTGCCCTGTTTTTGTTTTTTTTAAATAGCTCCCATGCCCTGTGTGGAGCCCAACGTAGGGCTTGAACTCATGACCCTGAGATCAAGACCTCAGCTGACATTAAGTTGGAGCTTAACAAGCTGAGCCACCCAGGCGCCCGTGTTTTTTTTTTTTTTTTAATAGCTCTTCTAATGGGTATGCAATGGTATCTCATTGTGGTTTGATTTGCATTTCCCTGACTAGTGATGCCGAGCAACTTTTTCTGTACTTATTGGTCATTTGTGTATCTTTTTTAGAGAAATATCTATTCAAGTCCTTTGTGCATATTTGAGTTGAGTTGTTTATCTTTTGTTGAGTTATAGGAGTTCTTTACATATTCTAGATATTAATTTCCTATTAGATAAATAATTTGCACATAGATCCCTCATTCTGTGACTTGTCTCTTCATTCTCTTGATAGTGTGCTTTGATTCACAAGTTTTTAATGTCAGTGAAGTCCTAATTTTTTTCTTTTGTTGCCAGAAAATCCTTGCCAAGTCAGATGTCATATGGCTTTTCTCTTATGTTTTCTCCTAATGGTTTTATAGTTTTAGGTCTTACATTTAAGTCTTCCATCCATTTTGAGTTAATTTTTGTATATGGTATAAGTTAAAGGTCCAGCTTCGTATACATTATGTAAGTCATTTTAATATGGTCCAGCAGGGTATTCAGAATAATTTGCTTGACTTTACCTGTTCATTAAAAAAAACTCTTCACGAGCACTGGGGTGGCTCAGTCAGTTAAGCGGCTTCCCTCTGCTCGGGTCGTGATCCCAGGGTCCTGGGATTGAGCCCCACATCAGGCTCCTTGCTCAGCAGGGAGCCTGCTTCTCCCTCTGCCCGCCGTTCCCCCTGCTTGTTCTTGTTCTCCCCCCACAACATGTCAGATAAAAAAAGAAATCTTTAAAAAAATTACTTATATAACTTGTTATGTGTTAAATAATTTTGTTATTAAAAGGTAGTTACAGGACGCTGGGTGGCTCAGTCGGTTAAGCATCTGCCTTCAGCTCAGGTCATGATCTCAGGGTCCTGGGATCGAGCTCCACGTCGGGCTCCTTGCTCAGTGGGGAGCCTGTTTCTCCCTCTGCCTGCTGCTCCCCCTGCTTGTGCTCTCTCTCTGACAAATAAATAAATATTAAAAAAATAAATAAATGGGCGCCTGGGTGGCTCAGTTGGTTAAGCGACTGCCTTCGGCTCAGGTCATGATCCTGGAGTCTTGGGATCGAGTCCCGCATCGGACTCCCTGCTCGGCAGGGAGTCTGCTTCTCCCTCTGACCCTCCTCCCTCTCATGCTCTCTGTCTCTCATTCTCTCTCTCTCAAATAAATAAATAAAATCTAAAATAAATAAATAAATAAATAAATAAATAAATAAATAAATAAATAAAAGGTAGTTACAAGTTGTCAACACCAAAGCAGATGGAACTACTTTTAAACAGCTAAAGAATAAGCATGTCCAAGAATGAATAAGGCCAAGTCTTACAGCCTCATTTTATTTTTATTCTTTTATCTAATTGGGACTCATTTCAAAGTAATTGTGCTGTACTTTTGTACCCCCATGTGCCCACCCCTCACCAAAAAAAAAAAAAGTGCTTAATGCTAATTTCAATGAACTTAAGATTGCCCTGGGGCGAGGAGCCAGGGCCGTGTGGAATATAGGTTGTATGGACTATATAACTGTAGTCATTAGTGCTTAGGTGAGGTTTTTGGTGTATATGAAATTGCGTATGGCATATATTGATTTCCAGAGCAATAGTTACCAATTTCTTTGGTCTCAGGATCACTTTACAATCTTTAAAAATTTACTGAGAATCACAAATAGCTTATTTATTTATTTATTTAATTTTTAAGACTTTATTTATTTGACAGAGTGAGTCCACAAGCAGGGGGAGTGGGAGAGGGAGAAGCAGGCTCCCAGCTGCGCAAGGAGCCCAATGCAGGACTCAATCCCAGGACCCCGGGATCATGACCTGAGCCGAAGGCAGATACTTAACTGACTGAGCCACCCAGGCATCCCAAAAGTTTTCATTGGCAGAAAATACTTCAAGGAAAATGACTGGCAGTGATAGGCCCACTTTGTACATTTTTTGAGAAAATGTCTGCCTAAAACCCAAGTCTGTATGAGAAGCATAGTTTGTCAGTTAGTCTTTCAAGTAAAGATTGGTGTTCCAGACAAAAAGTGAGTAGTTCAGTTTGCAACTTGAGCAGTTATATATTTTTCTTTGATATAACCACTGTACTTTGTATGCAAAAGAAGTGTTTTATGCATACTTTTTTGTCACACAGAATATTAGTGCATTTGATGGTTGTAACTTAATAAGATGAGTAATTTTTACTCCTTTTCAAGGGCTTTTTCTTATATGAAAGTGGCAGTTTATTTTTTGTCTGTGAAGTATATGGCAGTAAAAAATAGGACTACTTACACAGTTTGGACCTCCCTATCTTGATTCATGCTAAGTCACCAACAGCTTTATCCATTATTTTTTTTTTAATTAATTTTTTAAAATTATTATTAAGATAAAGTGTATTATTTGTTTCCGGGTATAGGTCTGTGATTCATCAGTCTTACACAATACACAGTGCTCACCACAACACATATCCTCCCCCGTGTCCATCACCCAGCCACCCCATCCCTTCCACCCCCCTCCGCTCCAGCAACCCTCTGTTTCCTGAGATTAGTAGTCTCTTACGGTTTGTCTCCCTCTCTGGTTTCATCTTGTTTCATTTTTTCCTCTCTTCCCCTATGATCCTCTGCCTTGTTTCTCAAATTCCACATATCAGTGAGACCATATGATAATTGTCTTTCTCTGATTGACTTACTTTGCTTAGCGTAATACCCTCCAGTTCCATCCACATCGTTGCAAATGGCAAGATTTCATTTTTTTTTTTTTTGATGGCTGCAAAATATTCCATTGTATATATATATACCATATCTTTATCCATTCATCTGTCAGTGGACATCTGGGCTCTTTCCATAGTTTGGCTGTTGTGGACATTGCTGCTATAAACATTGGGATGCAGGTGTCCCTTTGGATTACTACATTTGTATCTTTGGAGCTTTATCCATTATTGATTGCTTTTGCATCATCTGTACAAATGACAACACAGTGAAAAAGGCAAATAACATCTTATTATTGTGAAATGGTTGAAAGAGTTCATGGGTCCCTAGCACACACTTTGAGAACTGCTGATTTATAGCATTCTGCTTTATTTTCTTCCCTCTCAACTTTTTATTATGAAAAGTCAAAATATATAGAAGATGTGAAAGACAAGTACGATGAATACGCATATCCCTCTACCTAGATTGATTCCCAGTTAATATTTTGATTTAATGGCATATACATGATCTCTTCCCCCTACCGTTCATATAATTTTTTTCTGTCTTATTTGAAAGTTAGTTGGTCAGTTGTAGAGTTATGGATAACATTCTTTCTTTTTTTTAATATTTTATATTTAAGCAATCTCTACACCCAGTGTGGGACTTAAACTCATGACCTCGAGATCAGGAGTCCCATGCTCCACCTACTGAGCCAGCCCGGTTCCCCAAGATAGCATACATTTCTTAAGCATACATACCCAACTGTGGTTATATGCTTATAGTACTTAAAAACATCAGCAATTCTTTGATATTATCTGATGTCTAGTCCATACTCCATTTACCCCAACTATCTCTGAATTGCCTTTTAGTGTTTTTATTTTTCTTCCAAACCATAATCATTTAGTTGTTATATCTCAAGTCTTGAACAGTCCCCTTGTCTTTTAAAAATTCTTTTGGCACTGATTTTACTTTTTTTTTTTTTTTAAAGATTTTATTTATTTATTTGACAGAGAGAGATAGTGAGAGCAGGAACACAAGCAGGGGGAGTGGGAGAGGGAGAAGCAGGCTTCCTGCCGAGCAGGGAGCCCGATGTGGGGCTCGATCCCAGGACCCTGAGACCATGACCTGAGCCGAAGGCAGACGCTTAATGACTGAGCCACCCAGGCGCCCCCGCGCTGATTTTATTTTAAAGAGCCCATGATACTTGTAGAATATTCGAGTTTTTCCTGATGATGTCCTTTAGGTAATTACTGTATTAAAGTAGTATAACGATAGGGCGCCTGGGTGGATAATTAGGTTAAGTGTCTGCCTTTGGCTCAGGTCATGATCCCAGGATATTGGGATCAAGCCCCAGTTCAGGCTACCAGCTTCTCCCTCTCGCCCTGCTTGCACTCACGAGCTCTCTCCCTCTCTCTGTCAAATAAATAAATAAAATCTTAAAAAAAAAATTAGTGTAGTGGCATAGAACACTGGAAATTAGGTCTGTAAGCTTGGTTAGGTTCAGGTTAAACATATTTTGGCAAGAATAAGTCAAAGTGATGATTGTGTCTGTTGCTTTACATTAGAAGCTACATAACACCTGGTTATTCTGCTCTTAATATTGTTTGACTACCAAGTGGAGGTTGTGATCACCAGCTCTCCAATAAGGGCATATTTTTCCTTTCATAATTCAGTAAGTAAGCTTCTCAGTGCTACTTTGGCACCATGTGAATATCCTGTTCCCTGTTACTGTTTCACTTCATCGTTTTAGCATCCATTGTTGATCTTTGCCTGCATCATTTATTACACTGACAGTTGCAGAAGGGTGAGTTTTCTAATTGCTATTTCTTCTATATTTAGTAACTGGAATTCTGTAAAGAGTTTTCTTTTGCCTTTCCCCACCACCTTGCACTCTCTCTCCCTCTCTCTCTTTCCTACAGTATAGACTCAATAATTTTTACTTTTTTTTTTTTTTGAGATTTTTATTTATTTGACAGAGAGACAGTCAAAGAGGGAACACAAGCAAGGGGGAGTGGGAGAGGGAGAAGCAGGCTTCCTGCTGAGCAAGGAGCCCGAAGTGGGGCTCGATCCCAGGACCCTGGGATCATGACCTGAGCTGAAGGCAGATGCTTAACAACTGAGCCACCCAGGCGTCCCTAATTTTTTACTTTTTAAATGTATTTATAAGACCTCCTGTGTGGCTCAGTTGGGGGTCCGATTCTTGATTTCAGTTCTGGTCATGATCTCAGGGTCATGAGATGGAGCCCTGTGTCGGGCTCCATACTGGGTGTGGAAACTGTGTGGGATTCTCTCGCTCCCTCTGCCCCTCTTCCCAACCCCTGTGCACGCGTATGCATGTTCTCGTTCTCTCTCTCTCTCTCTCTCTCTCAAAAAAAGAAATGTACAATAGATTGGGCCAGTGTGAGCTATTTCAAGGTATCTCTTGTGTCCTTTTGGTATAACTGCAGCATCTTTTTTTTCGTAAGATTTTATTTTTTTAAGTAATCTCTACACCTGGCATGAGGCTTAAACACAACCCTGAGATCAAGAGTTGCTTGCTCCACCATCTGAGCCAGCCAGGCGCCCCAACCCCATCAACTTTGAGTATTTCCCTTGCTTTCTGCACAAAAGATGACTTACCTGTTTCAGTCATGGAACCATTCATTTATGCAAGGATCCTTGGTTCTCTGGGTGGGAATAGTTTTTAGAAACCGAGATCTGCTAGGTGTGTTCGTTTCTTCTAGGCTCTTTTGTTGGACAGAGCTATGAAATGTCGAAAAATAAACTGTGCGTTCATATTGATAGTTCCATTTCAAATTTAAGATTACAGAATTTTGTACTAGTTTACTTTATCCTGTAGTACATATTACTTTTATAAAAGTGTAATACCAATATTATTATTTTAAAGATTTTATTTGTCAGAGAGATAGAGATTGAGAGCATAAGCAGGGGGAGTGGCAGGCAGAAGGAGAAGCCAGCTCCCCGCTGAGCAAGGAGCCCAGTGTGGGACTGGATCCCAGGACCCTGGGATCATGACCTGAGCTGAAGGCAGACCCTTTATTTTTTTTAAACTTTTTTTTTTTTTAATTTATTTATTTGAGAGAGTATGAGCAGGGGGAGCAGTAGAGGGAGAGGGAGAAGAAAGCTCCCCGCTGAGCAGGGAGCCGGATGTGGGGGCTCGATCCCAGGACCCTGAGATCATGACCCGAGCCGAAGGCAGACGCCCAACCGACTGAGCCACTCAGGTGTCCCCATACCAATATTATTATGGACAATAAGTACACTGAGTGAAGTTTAAGATTTTTCCAGTTCTTTTTGTCTTTAGATTATTTCATTGAGGATGAAGTCATAGTAATGTGTTCACAAATTTTTAAGTAATTTTATCTTATATGCTTATGTTAATTGATATTCATTTACATCCATTTGTATTCATTTGTGTTCAGTTTTTTTAACTTAGTTTTAAACTTAATATTGGAGTCATTTCTTTGCTACTAATGTGGTTTAGAAGGCAGCAGTGTATAGGTACTTGACCCGATTATGAAGCAATCTCTCTGGCCTAAAGTAAATCAGGTCATATAACTTAGTAGGCAGACCTATTTACTGTTGATGGATAATGTCTGAGAAAAATTAAGAAAATGATTGCTAATTTATAAAACCAAAAGAGCTGTGAAATTGAACTTATTTGAAAAATGTAATATGGGTAAAGCCCTGCCTTAAAACAATAGTCCTAAATAATATTTTATTCCCTGAAGAGGTTGAACTTCAGTGTTTTAATTTCCTTTTTAACCTCCTACTGAAATATTTGCCAAAACCCTTTTTATTTTAAGTGGGATTGTGTCAGAATTTCTTTACATATCTTATTAATATTTAGGTGGGTTGGTAATTTTCAAAAATGAAACTTTGATCAAGTGTTACTGTACTTCAATAAAAATAATAAAAAATGCTTTAGATCTCATGGAAGATATGTACCCTTATAAAAATATCTAGGTAAAGAATTTAGAAACCTACCTCAGGACGAGAGCAATAAGAACTTAAGCAGCATAAAATAGCTCATAGGAAATAGGTCAACCATTTGCCTTCAAGACAAAGACTACTTCAGAGTTGTTAAAAAGGAGAATGCCATTGAGAAACAGAAAAAGAAATTTTACCTATTGAGTTTTGATGAGTGTAATGGAATAGAGGAAATAAATCAAAATTTTAAGCATTTAAGTGGTATGTATAAATTAATATAATGGAAATGATGTTTTATATATAAGAAATTAGGATTTGTGTTATCTGTGTAAAAAAAGTAGATAACCTCAATTCTCAAAGGAATTTTTATGTAGGTTACCCCCAAATCTCCAGAGAAAAAAGAAGGGGGGGTAAGTAGGTGGGTGTAGGAAATGTTCTCAGCAGTTGTTCCAGTTCTCCATTATAATAGAAACACCCTCATGTAAGCTGATAGGTCAGTGGGAGTATCTGGGTCTTCTCTAATCTGATTAGATTTAAAGACACTAATGACCTCATTTCCGCGTGGTGAAGAGATAGCCCATGGCTTGTGGTGGCAAGAGTTTCCCTCCCTACCTGTTAGACTTTCTTAGCCCCAATACTGTAGTTATTTTGGACTGAATAAATCTTTATTGTGGGGTTGGCCCTAGTAAATTGGAGGATATTTAGCAACACATGTGGCCTCTACCCATTAGATGCTAGTAGAACCTGCCCTCCGCCTCCCCGAAAACAAACAAACAAACAAAACAAAAAACCCACCACCAGTTGCTTCAACCAAAAATGTCTGCAGACGTTGTCAGATGTCTTGTGGGGGTCAAAGTGGACTTCCTCCCATTGGTGTGTGTGTGTCTTGAGAATAAGTTGCAGATTTGATGCCCGTTACTCCTAAATATCTTAGTCTGTACTTTCTAAACAGAAGAGCACTCTACTCTGTAGCTGCAGCATTCCCATCAAAACCAGGAAATTGGTTTGACATTGATAAAGTAATACAGTCTAGGCCCCAGATCCCATTCAGATTTTACCAGTTGCCTCAATAATGGCTTTATGGCATAACAAATACCCTCCTCCCTCCCAAAGAGCCCATGATCGAGTCCAGAATCACATGTTGTTTTTAGTTGTGACAAGTCTCTATTCTCCTTCGATCTGGAACATCTCTGTCTTTCCTGGTCTTTCCATGGCTTTGACATCTTTGCAGAGTTAGGATCTACCGTTTTGTAGTTGTCTCTCAATATGTGTTGTGATTTAGATTATATGTGTTTGGTGGAAATACCACAGAAGAGATGCTATGTTCTCATTGCATAATATCAGGTGGCACACAGTTGCCACTTTGTACCATTACTGTTGATGTTAACTGATCCCTTGGTGTCTGTCAATTTCCTCAGCTCTCCTCATCAAAGTTTCACCCACTAGTTTTAACATTCATTCTTGCCCAAATCAGTTTTTTACTATGATGGTTGTTGAATGTTTTTTCCTAATTATATCATTCCTTCTACAGTTATTAGCAGTTGGCCTTCTACTTTAAGGTAGATCTTTTTCTCTAAGACTGTGTGTATTTATGTATTTATATATTCATTTCTTTATGTCAGTATGAACATGGATTCCTGTTTTATTCAATTGTTTGTTACTGTTATTTAAATGATAATACTATCGTTCTTTCAATGCCCGGATTTTTAGGTTTGGCATTTGGATGTTTCTTCAAACTGCCTTTTGATGGGTCCAATTCTTGGATTTCTTTACTTAATGACATACTGAAATGTTCAGTACTCATCATATACCTTCTTAGCCCTGGAATCAACCATTTATCTAAGGACCCCTGTTTTCTTTTAGTGGAAAATGGTATTCAGAAATAAAGGTCTGGGGGCGCCTGGGTGGCTCAGTCGTTAAGCATCTGCCTTTGGCTCAGGTCATGATCCCAGGGTCCTGGGATCGAGCCCTGCAACGGGCTTCCTGCTCAGCCAGGAGCCTGCTTCTCCTCTCCTGGTGCTTGTGTTCCCTCTCTAGCTGTCTCTCTGTGTCAAATAAATAAATAAAATCTTAAAAAAAAAAAAAAAGAGAAAGGTCTGGTAGGGGTGCCTGGGTGGCTCAGTTGGTTAGGCATCCAACTTTTTTTTTTTAGGCATCCGACTCTTTTTTTTTAAATTTTTTTATTGTTATGTTAATCCCCATACATTACATCATTAGTTTTAGATGTAGTGTTCCATGATTCATTGTTTGTGCATAACACCCAGTGCTCCATGCAGAACGTGCCCTCCTCAATACCCATCACCAGACTAACCCATCCTCCCACCCCCCTCCCCTCTAGAACCCTCAGTTTGTTTTTCAGAGTCCATCGTCTCTCATGGTTCGTCTACCCCTCCCGATTTCCCCCCCTTCATTCTTCCCCTCCTGCTATCTTCTTTTTTTTTTTCCTTAACATATATTGCATTATTTGTTTCAGAGGTACAGATCTGAGATTCAACAGTCTTGCACAATTCACAGCGCTTACCAGAGCACATACCCTCCCCAGTGTCTTATCACCCAGTCACCCCATCCCTCCCACCCCACCCCCCACTCCAGCAACCTTCAGTTTGTTTCCTGAGATTAAGAATTCCTCATATCAGTGAGGTCATATGATACATGTCTTTCTCTGTTTGACTTATTTCGCTCAGCATAATACCCTCCAGTTCCATCCACGTCATTGCAAATGGCAAGATCTCATTCCTTTTGATGGCTGCATAATATTCCATTGTATATATATACCACATCTTCTTTATCCATTCATCTGTCGACGGACATCTTGGCTCTTTCCACAGTTTGGCTGTTGTGGACATTGCTGCTATAAACATTGGGGTGCACATACCCTTTCGGATCCCTACTTTTGTATCTTTGGGGTAAGTACCCAGTAGTGCAATTGCTGGATCGTATGGTAGCTCTATTTTCAACTTTTTGAGGAACCTCCATACTGTTTTCCAGAGTGGCTGCACCAGCTTGCATTCCCACCAACAATGTAGGAGGGTTCCCCTTTCTCCGCATCCCCGCCAACATCTGTCATTTCCTGACTTGTTAATTTTAGCCATTCTGACTGGTGTGAGGTGGTATCTCATTGAGGTTTTGATTTGGATTTCCCTGATGCCGAGTGATATTGAGCACTTTTTCATGTGTCTGTAGGCCATTTAGATGTCTTCTTTGGAAAAATGTCTGTTCATGTCTTCTGCCCATTTCTTGATTGGATTCTTTGTTCTTTGGGTGTTGAGTTTGATAAGTTCTTTATAGATTTTGGATACTAGCCCTTTATCTGATATGTCATTTGCAAATATCTTCTCCCATTCTGTCGGTTGTCTTTTGGTTTTGTTGACTATTTCCTTTGCTTTGCAAAAGCTTTTTATCTTGATGAAGTCCCAATAGTTCATTTTTGCCCTTGCTTCCCTTGCCTTTGGCTATTGTTTCTAGGAAGAAGTTGCTGCGGCTGAGGTCGAAGAGGTTGCTGCCTGTGTTCTCCTTTAGGATTTTGTTGGACTCCTGTCTCACACTGAGGTCTTTCAACCATTTTGAGTCTATTTTTGTGTGTGGTGTAAGGAAATGGTCCAGTTTCATTCTTCTGCATGTGGCTGTCCAATTTTCCCAACACCATTTGTTGAAGAGACTGTCTTTTTTCCATTGGACATTCTTTCCTGCTTTGTCAAAGATTAGTTGACCATAGAGTTGAGGATCCATTTCTGGGCTCTCTTTTCTGTTCCATTGATCTATGTGTCTGTTTTTGTGCCAGTACCATACTGTCTTGATGACGACAGCTTTGTAATAGAGCTGGAAGTCCGGAATTGTGATGCCGCCAGCTTTGCTTTTCTTTTTCAACATTCCTCTGGCTATTCGGGGTCTTTTCTGGTTCCATACAAATTTTAGGATTATTTGTTCCATTTCTTTGAAAAAAGTGGATGGTATTTTGATGGGGATTGCATTGAATGTGTAGGTTGCTCTAGGTAGCATTGGCATCTTCACAATATTTGTTCTTCCAATCCATGAGCATGGAACATTTTTCCATTTCTTTGTGTCTTCCTCAATTTCTTTCATGAGTATTTTATAGTTTTCTGAGTACAGATCCTTTGCCTCTTTGGTTAGATTTATGCCTAGGTATCTTATGGTTTTGGGTGCAATTATAAATGGGATCGACTCCTTAATTTCTCTTTCTTCTGTCTTGTTGTTGGTGTATAGGAATGCCACTGACTTCTGTGCATTGATTTTATATCCTGCCACTTTACTGAATTCCTGTATGAGTTCTAGCAGTTTTGGGGTGGAGTCTTTTGGGTTTTCCACATAAAGTATCATATCATCTGCAAAGAGTGAGAGTTTGACTTCTTCTTTGCCGATTTGGATAGGCATCCGACTCTTAATCTTAGCTCAGGTCTTGATCCTAGGGTCCTGAGTTTGAGCCCCACGTTGGGCATAGAGATGACTTGAATAAATAAAACTTTAAAAAATTTAAAAGCAAAGAAATGAAGGTCTGATGATGAGGTATGGTCCTTTATTCTGCATTGTCATTGCTTCTAGGCCTTGAGTTCACAGAGCTAGGAAGCATGTAAATATATGCATCTGTCTCTCTCACACACACCCTTATTTTGTATCTATATTTAGAACCATGAATTCACACTGATACCTCTAATTCAAGTTCAACACCATGTTTTATTCTAGCCTTTCCACATTTTCACTTTGCTGACAACGAGAGATCTGGTTTCCATTATCCTCAACATATTTATGTAGTTTTTCAATCCTCATGTATATAACCAGTTTACTGACCACGCAGGCCATGTCCTCAGTTCTAGTGCAACTAGCCAAGAGGTCCCTCTTGCCTCTCCCAATCTCTCCATGTTAGAAAATACTAACTTTTTTAAGCATGCTGCTCTAATAATCTTCCCCAGTGTGTAACCAGGGATACAGAAAAGGGTTGTTCATAACAGGATTGGGGATTGGCTAGGGGAACACACGTGGCAGAACGATGAGAAGGGTGAAAAAAACTTCTGGTAAGAATGTAGTTGAGGGCATCTTGGGTGGCTCAGTTGGTTAAGCATCCTGACTCTTGATTTTGGCTCTGGTCATCATCTCAGGGTCATGAGGTGGAGCTCCACGTTGGGCTGTACGCTCAGCCGAGAGTCTGCTTCTCCCTCTCCCTCTGCTGTTCCCCCTGCACTTTCTCTCTCACTCTCTCTCAAATAAATAAAATCTTTTTTTAAAAAAAATCTAATTGAAAGGATTAGAAAAGTTGTAACTTGCTAGGGAGAAAATTAGAGTTTGAGGGATTAGGTTGGAACATATCTGTATTTAAGTGCCTGTTTCTCTATATGGTTTTATTGGTCATTTGGCAATTTTGATGCCTTTCTCTTTTCTTTTCTTTTCTTTTAAATTTTGATGCCTTTTTAAAAAATGCCATCCTAGTGTACCTCTGTGGCTCAGTTCGTGTTAAGCATCTGCTTTCAGCTTGCGTCATGATCCCAGGGTCCTGGGATTGAGTCCCGCATCGGGCTCCCTGCTCCACAGAGTGACTGCTTCTCCGTCTGTCCCTCCTCCCACTCGTTCTCTCAGTCTTTCTCTCTCTCTCTCAAATAAATAAAGTCTTTTAAAAAAAAAAAAAAGTAAAAAGTGCCATCCTATTTTTGATAGCTAGGTATCGTTTCCCTGCATTGTTATTTGTTGTTGTCATATATGTGCTGATGGACTTAGATCCATCTATTTTTTGCCTTCCCTGCTTTTTGTTTGATTTCTAGCTTTCCATTTAGCTGCTGCCTTTCTGCTCTTTCTTAATGTATTATCTATGTAATCATCTTAACTAACCTTCAGTGCTTGGAGGGTTATATCTTACCTGGGACTTTGGCCATCTTATTTTGCTGGTTAAGACTGCTGCTGGGTCACTGATGAAGCTAACCATATTTGTCAATCTCTGTTTCAATTCTCAAATACTTACATCTTCATTTTTATCATTTTCCTGTAGTTTAGTGTTGGGCCCATCTGGCACTATCTTTTGTCTGACTCTCAAAGGAAATTCTGGACTTTATTTTTTTTCTTCTTTTCTGTCATTCAGTAGGACACTGGCTAGTGGGCTCCTGGGTAATCGAATTAAAATTTGATTATCAGTGTAAATGATGGCTATATATTAGTTGTAATTTATTAAGATTACATAAAGCTGCAGTTTTAAAGTATAACTTTATAGTTTTATAAACTTTTTTTGTTTCATAAAATGAATTATATGGGTTGTCAACTTAAAAACAATCTTAAAATTGAAAAGATTTTAAAGGACAAGTAATCCCACCTCCTACCCAAGAGCAGATGTTCCTTCACAGTATCCTTCCTTAGCAGTTAACTCATTCTCATGAAGTAGCTTATTTTTTCATCAAATTGTTTTACCCATGATTACCTTTGTTCTGTGTCTGGGTATTCACTGACCATCCTGGGATCCAGTTATCAAGATGGCAGTGTGAAATTTACTCTATCTCTAGGACTAGAAACCTGAGATAAAGATGGATATGAAGCCTGAAAAAAAAAAAAAAAGAGGGAGAGACTCTAGCCATTGGTTTGCTATTGAGGGAAACTGCCCAAAGTGTACCAGTAAAAAGCCACAGCTACCCATTTATAGCTCCTCGGTTGCTGATCCAAAGAGTTGTTGAAGCTGAGCATGTCTGGCTGAGCCAGGGTTTGGAAGAGGCTCAGTTTTAGTTGGCTTTTCTTTGTGATTTTTTGTTTTTTTTAAGATTTTATTTATTTGTCAGAGAGAGCACAAGCAAGGGGAGTGGGAGAGGGAGAAGCAGGCTCCTCGCTGAGCAAGGAGCCCGATGCGGGCGGGACTCAATCCCAAGACCCTGGGATCATGACCTGAGCCGAAGGCAGATGCTTAACTGACTGAACCATCCAGGCATCCCTGTTTTTATGCAACATGAACTACTTGGTTTTCACTGTGCTAGGTGCTGGGAATTAAAAAAAGAATGTGTCTTTAAAAGGCTGTCTGGTGAGGAAGAATGTTTTCCCCCCTATGGAAACTTTTGGGTAGTCTTACTATTTCCTCAAGTGTGTTTATTTCAAAGCAGAAGCATCTGTCATCTTTTGTTTTGTTTTTTAAAGATTTTATTTGAGAAGGAGAGAGAGAACACAAGTGGGGGGAGAGGGAGAGGGACAAGCCAGCTCCCGGCTGAGTGCAGAGCCAGACGTAGGGCTCAGTCCCAGGACCCCGAGATCCTAACATGAGCCGAAGTCAGGTGCTCAACCAACTGAGCCATCCAGGAGCCCCTCGTCATCTTTTTATATAGATAGAATTTAACTGAAATAGTAAATCATGTACTTAAATTGTTGCTATGAATAACGTAAAGACTTAGGAAAATGTGAATTATTTTCTTGATTAATTTTTAGAAGGTATTTTCTTATATATTTTTTAAGATTTTTTAAAAGGATTTTTTTTAAAAGATTTATTTATTGGGGTTCCTGGGTGGCTCAGTCAGGTAAGCATCTGCCTTTGGCTCAGGTCATGATCTCGAGGTCCTGGGATCCAGCCCCCCATTGGGCTCCCTGCTCAGCAGGGAGTCTGCTTCTCCATCCCCCCATCCTCTGCTTGTACACGCTTGCTCTCTTTATCTCTCCCCCCCACAAAATAGTAAATAAAATCTTTTTTAAAAAAGATGGATTGATTTATTAGAGGGTGTGTGCGTACAAGCTGTAGAGAGAGGCAAAGGGAGAGGGAGAGAGAGAATCTCAAGCAGACTCCCTGCTGAGCGCAGAGCCTGGCACAGGGCTCCAGCTCACAACCCTGAGATCATGACCTGAGCAGAAATCAAGACTCTAGAGGCTTAACCAACTGAGCCACCTAGGGACCCCTGGAAGGATTTTAATAAGGAATAAAAGTACTATTAATCTTTTTCATTTTCTTTCATTCAAGTGCCTTTAACGTTTGAAATTTCAAAATATTTTTCTCTAATTTGTTTCTCAGAAAATGAAGTTTGAAATGAGGCAGTGAAGGCATAGGTTAATCAAGAGCTGAGAACTTTGACGTATATTTGACACTTTGCCAAACAGTGTACCTGCGTATATTAGGGTGCTTATTTTTTGGAATTTGTTTTTCCATTTTTTAAAGTATATATTTAATTTATTTATTTGAGAGAGAGAGAGATCATGAGCAGGGGGAAGGAGTAGAGGGAGACGCAGACTCCCCACTGAGCAAGGAGCCTGCTGCAGGGCTCAGTCCTAGGACCCCAGGATCATGACCTGAGCCAAAGGCTTAACCCACTGAGCCACGCAGGGGCCCCTGTTTTTCCATTTTGTAATACATTTTATTTAGAGTTGATCAGGATTCAGAAATCCAGAAAACTCACTAGACTTTCTTTTCAATTTTTTTTTTTTTAATGATTTATTTATTTTAGAGAGTTGAGCGTGCGTGCACGCATGTGAGTGTAGGGCAGGGGTGGCAAGCAGAGGGAGAGAGAATCTTTTTTTTTTTTTTTAAGATTTTATTAATTTATTTGACAGAGAGAGACACAGCGAGAAAGGGAACACAAGCAGGGGGAGTGGGAAAGGGAGAAGCAGGCTTCCCGCCATGCAGGGAGCCTGATGTGGGGCTCGATCCCAGGATCCCGGGATCATGACCTGAGCCGAAGGCAGACGCTTAATGACTGAGCCACCCAGGCGCCCCGGGAGAGAGAATCTTAAGCAGACTCCCCACTGAGCATGGAGTCTGCTGCAGGTCTCCATCCCACGACCCTGAGATCATGACATGAGCTGAAGTCAAGAGTCAGATGCCTAACCAACTGAGCCCCCTAAGTGCCCCAGACTTTGTTTTCTTGATACTCTGATGACTTCATGCTAAAGATGACCACAAATTAACATAAAATGTATAATTTTTTTGAGGATGGTGACCTTTTTTTTTTTTTTTTTTTTACCTTCACATTCTCAGTGTCTGAGATATAGAAGGCGTTCATAAATGTTTATTTTTGGGATTCTTGGAAGTATCTTTTAGCAAGGAATCTTTATTGAGTACTGAGTATATATTTAATATTTAATGATTGGTAAACCTATCAAATTTGGAAAAATTTCAGCCAATATTCTTCAGATACTTCTGTCTGTCTCCCTTTTGGTATTCCAGTTACACTTGTCCTACCTCAGTCAGCCAAAAGTGAACCGGTAAAACCTATAGTCTTACAGAAACAGGCTTATTGACTTAAGTGCAATAAAGCATACTGCACACCAGAGGAGTGATGGGGCATCTTACCAAAGAAAAGTTTTTGTAGGATTTTGGGGGGATAAGGGAGTTTGGGTGAAATTTAAGTGGAACAGTCTTTGAGAGGCTCAGAGCAAAGCGGTGTTACGTGTAAAGGGATCAGTATCAAGGTTTGGGCTGCAAAGTGGACCCAGGGGTCCAATTTGCTTGAAACTATGAAGTTAAAGTAATTATGGGATGTTGTGTCAAGAAACTCTATTTGAAGCTTGTGTATCTCTTCAAAATAACTTAGATCCTCCAAGCAAGAATGGGATAGTTTCATGTTTGTTTATTTTTTTTATGAATCAAAAATCTGTGTTTTTTCTTTTTTTTTTAGTTTTAATTCCCTTATAGCTAACATAGAGTGTTATATTAATGTCAGGTGTACAGTACAGTGATTCAACAATTCTATACATTACTCAGTGCTTATTGAGATGAGTATACTCTTAATCCCCCTTGCCTATTTCATGCATTCCCCCACCACCTCTCCTCTGGTAGCCATAAGTTCTCCATAGTCTTGTCTGTTTGTTTTGTTTTTTTCTGTTTCATATTGGATTGTTTCTGTTATTACATTTTGAAGTTGTTTGACAATGTGTAGTCAGCTATTAATCCCAACCATTAAAATTTTCATCTCTGAAAGTTTAGGTCTGTTTTATATCTTTATTGTCTGCTTAACATATTCAGTGTTTCCTTTACCTTAAATATGTGGAATATAGTTACAGTTATTTTAATGTTCTTGTCTGATAATTCTATCATCTGTATTGTTTCTGGGTCTGTTTCTTATTATGGGTCATATTTTCCTGCTTCTTTGTATGCCTATTTTTTATTGAATCCTAGACTTATACTTTGTTGGGTTTTGGATATTTCCCTATAAGATTTGTTTTTGTTTTAACGATTTTCTTTATTTGAGAGCATGAGAGGGGGGAGGATCAGAGCGAGAAGCAGACTTCCCTCAGGGCAGGGAGCCCGAGGTGTGACTTGATCCCGGGTCGCCAGGATCATGACCTGAGCTGAAGGCAGTTGCCCAACCAACTGAGCCACCCAGGCGCCCTCCCTAAAAGATTTGACTTATTCTGAGATGCATTGAAGTTATATTTGATCCTTACAAGGCTTTTAAATTTTAGGTGGGTGAGAGCCTTTAGGGTCACCTGATTCCCCTGAATTACAAGGTTTTCCACTGTGGCTAATGGGAACATAAACTTTTTGCAGCTCTGGGAAAGAACGGTCTAGGGATTGTTTCCTTGCTCTTCTGGAGGAAGTTCATTCCCTTGCCTCAGGTACTTTTTCACACATTCGCTCATCATTACTCACTACATATTTGATGGGGACTCTCTGTATATCCAAAGTACTTTGAGCAGCTTTCTCCTCTGTACTGTGCTCTACAAACTGGCCACCTTCATCTTCCTGGTTCCATCTCAGTGAGAGAGACTGCTACTGGTTGAACTGTGAATTCTTCCTTCCTGTGTCATTGCCTGGAAACTCAGGCAATTGCAGGACTTCATATTTTTGCGTTCTCAGGGATCATTGTGCTGTGCTGTCTGATGTCCATTTTCTGAAAACTGTTTCATAGATTTTGTCCACAATTTGTTATTTTCAGATGGAAAAGTGAAATTGGTCCCTGTTACAACATCATATCCAGAAACGGAAACCCTAGATTCATATATGTGTTATGATAATCATTATGTTCTATACCCTTTTTTTTCCTTAATATAAGGATTGCCTCTGAAACTAATGATCCATTCTTGTTTCTGTCTCTTGTTTTCTTGCCTTACTTTTAACTTGACTTGATCTGGAATTTCCTATTAAATTGAAATACAATTGTATCTATTTATGCTTAGTTAGGATTTCTATGTTGCCCATATAAAAAACATTTGAGAAAGTGTACAGATAGAAATTTGGTAGACCCAGGATGAAAATAAATCAGGAAACTATGTTAAGAAACAGTAAGGAATAGAGCCAGGAGCCTGACGCGGAGCTCAATCCCGGGACCCTGGGGTCATGACCTGAGCCAAAGGCAGTTTCTTAACCAACTGAGCCACCCAGGCACCCTGGTTTCTTACTTTCTTTAATCTTGTCTGCATTTGATATAGTTGCTTCGTGGAAATTAAAATATTAACTGATAGAATGATAAAAGATTTCTACCTTTTCTGTTTTATAAGTTTTCTTTTAAATTTTTTTTTTTTTTTTTTTAAGATTATTTGAGAGAGAGAATGAGAGACAGAGAGCATGAGGGGGGGGAGGGTCAGAGGGAGAAGCAGACTCCCTGCTGAGCAGGGAGCCTGATGTGGGACTCAATCCCGGGACTCCAGGATCATGACCTGAGCCGAAGGCAGTCGCCCAACCAACTGAGCCACCCAGGCGCCCTGTTTTATAAGTTTTCTAAAACAACTTAAATTTTCATCTTTATTTAATTATTTTTTAAATATTTTATTTATTTGAGAGAGAGTGAGAGAAAGGACGAGACGGGTAGGGTCAGAGGGAGGAGCAGACTCCCAGCTGAGCAGAGCCGGACTCAGGGCTCGATCCCAGGACTCAGGGATCATGACCTGAGCCAAAGGCAGACACCCAACTGACTGAGCCAGCCAGGCTCTCCAAGAACTTAAATTTTTAAAGATAGTTTTTATTTGGAAATATTTTCAAAATTACAGAAGGGTTGCAAAAATAAAATAATACAAAGAACACTCCTTATCCTGATTATCTTTTTTCATTTATTCTCTTCTTGTGCGTGTATACCCATATACATGCATTCTTGATTTTTTTTTTCCTGACTATTTAAAGGTAAGTTATGTATATCATAGCCTTTTACCCTTAAATACAGTGTGTATTTCCTAGTCAATTACAGGTTCCCATCTGTGGTAATCAAACTGCAGTAAATTTTACATGGTTCCAATATTTTTACGTAATCTCTTGTTTCAGTTTTGTCACTTGACCCAGTAATGTCCTTTGTAGCATTTTCTCCTCTTCTGGTACAGGATCCAGTCTAGGGTGAGGTATTTTATTTAGCTATTGTATCTCTTTAGTCTCCTCTACCTGGAATATTTCCATAATCCTTGTCTTTTATAACATTGACATCCCCTTACCTTTAAAAAAAAAGCACCTCATTTTGGTTTAGTCTCAGGTTTCTCTTGATTGTATTCAAGTTACTCGTTCTAGGGCGGATACTGCGTAAGTGATGATGTAGTCTTCTCAGTGTATCACATCTGGAGGATGTTCATTATGATCATCCAGTCAAGGGCTTGTCTATTCCTCTACAGTGTAATAACTGTTTTTTTCCTTGCAACTAAAAAGCAGTCTTTGAAGAGATACTTTAAAACTATTCAAATACCCTATTTTTCATTACATTATACTCTTAGATTTAGTATACAGGATGATTCTTTCATGATCCAGTGTTTACTGTGCTGGTTGCAAAATAATCATTTTCCATCTCTCCTACTCCCTCCACATTCACCAGTTAGTTCTCAACACTGCTATAGGCATGAGCCCACCCTTTTCCCCATTTTTAATTTTCCTTTTATCAGTATGGACTGATGAATCTCTTTTTTTTAAGATTTTATTTATTTGACAGAGAGAGACAGCGAGAGAGGGAACACAAGCGGGGGGAGTGGGAGAGGGAGAACCAGACTTCCCGCTGAGCAGTGAGCCCAACGCGGGGCTCGATCCCAGGACCCTGGGATTGCAACCTGAGCCGAAGGCAGACGCTTAATGACTGAGCTACCCAGGTGCCCCCTCTCTCTCTTTTAAAGATTTTATTTTTTTATTGGAGAGAGAGCATGCACAAGTGGGGAGAGGGGCAGAGGGAGGAGAGAATCTCAAGCAGACTCTGCGCTGAGCGCGGAGCCCAATGCAGGGCTCTATCCCACAACCCCGAGATCATGACCTGAGCCAAAATCAAGAGTCAGATGCTTAACTGACTAAACCACTTAGGTGTCCCTCTCACTCTTTTTTAGTGGTTCATAATTCATTACTTATTTTGGAGCTAATTTGTCCTGATTTGGCCTCTTAATGCTGGCTCTCTTGTACCTATGACATGCCGCTTTCTGTGAGCACTTCCGTATTTCTGGCAGAACACAGTGTTCCAGGTTCATCTTGTACCTCTGCTCTAGCCCTGGAATCGGGCCCGTTCTCTGATGAGTCCCCATTCTCTGTGGGGTATGGTATTTAGAGACCAGGATCTGGGTACTAGATGTGCTAATTGCTTCTTGACCCTTTTAGCAGATAGCAGTAGGAAACATGCATGTATATGCATATGAATCACATGCACGTATAGGTTTCTGCATATGCACATACCTGTTCTAGAAATCATGAGTTCACACTATCTCTAATGCTAAACTATCTCTGCAGGGTTCTTTCTTGCCTTATCTCTTAACCTTGACTTTAGCAACATCAACACATTTACTCAAACCTATAATACACCTAAAATAGAAAATTGCTTTGTCCATTCTATTATAATTAATGTGTTCAGGATTTTGTTTAATTTTTTTTGTTTTTGCAATCCTGCACTTGCTCCACCCTATGCTGCTACCCACTGAGGGTATCAGGTGCAATACTGTGTTCGTAAGTTGCTTAGATTGGTTCTGTCTGCCTGCCTCTTAGTCTGTCTGTCTGTCTGTCTTGTCTTCAGTGTTTGCTGTTCATTTGAATTATGAATGGGTTTATTTGTTCTGACTTGCTTTCAGTTTTAGGTTTTTTTCCCCTTCATTCTTACTGATTTGTTTTTTGCATATTTACAACATTAATATGCTTCCAAAAGTCACAAATATACATAAAGTTCAGTGAAGAGTCACTTCATTGAGATATGTTCCAGCCTATCACCCACCCTTTGTGGGGAACCAACTTCACTCTTTTCTGCTTTATCCTGCTTGTTTTTCCTTTTTATTTTATGTATGTATGTATGTGTGGGGTTTTTTTAAAGATTTTATTTATTCACTTGTCAGAGAGTGTGAGCACAAGCAGGTGGAGTGGCAGACAAAGGGAGAAGCAGGCTCCCTGCAAGGAGCCTGATGTGGGACTCGATCCCAGGGCCCTGGGAACATGACCTGAGCCGAAGGCAGACACTTAACCGACTTGAGCCACTCAGGCATCCCTGTATATATGTATTTTTTAAAAGTAGGCTCCATACCCATTGTGGGGCTTGAACTCACAACCCTGAGATCAAGAGTTGCATGCTCTATTGACTGAGCCAGCCAGGCACCGATATTTCCTTTTTAAAAATAAGCACAAATTTTCTTACTTTTGTTCCTTCTTATATAAAAGGTAGCATCTGTATGCTTTTTTGTACTTTGCTTTTTTTCATTTGGTAATAATCCTTGGAAATCACTCTGTGGGTTTATCCTCATAATGTAATTTTTTTTTAAGTTGAGTTTAGATTGTATTTTTTCCTTAGTTTCTTTCTTCCTCCATTCTCTTACATGTTTTGTACGTCCCTTAAATTGTAGTTACGTATGTGTAGGTTATATAAATATACAAATACAGTGTTGGGAAAATTTTGTATATTCACATCTCTGTAATTATTGGGTCCTAATTTCAGTTGCAGATTATTCACATGTTTTTGTTTTAGGATTTGGCTTAGCTAATATAAAAGAAATTCCAAGTAAGTTTCTAAATAGGTAGCTTCTTTTTCTCGGGCTTACCAGTCCTTGTCTGTTTATCTCTGGACTGATTTCAAGTTGCTGTATTGTCAGAGTCCAGCTTCCTCTGTGGTAGTGTTCTCTCATGTCTGCACTATTAAAGAGTATAGAATGAACGGGAAGATGAGGTAGCGACCCATCCCTAGAAGGCCAGGACCCACGAGGTATATTGTGCTTCTCTTCACACATCATTGACTAGGACTTAGTCCAGCTACGTATTCTTAATAGAAGAAGAAGGGGAAAATGAATATTCTCTAGCCACGGGTATCAAGATATTTACAGCTTTTCTTTCTTTCTTTTTTTTTTTAAAGATTTTATTTATTTTATTTGACAGAGAGAGACACAGCAAGAGAGGGAACACAAGCAGGGGGAGTGGGAGAGGGAGAGGCAGGCTTCCCGCGGAGCAGGGAGCCCAATGCACGGCTCGATCCCAGGACCCTGGGATCATGACCTGAGCCGAAGGCAGATGCTTAACGACTGAGCCACCCAGGCGCCCCTATATTCTAGTATTTTTAATAGTTGAATTGTAGGCAAAGTTGTATTAGTTTTCATAAAGTGCCAAGTGTTGAATTTATACTTTATCATCTGGATATTTTACAGTTTATACTCAAATTATGTTATTTCAAATTCTTTTTTTTTTTTTAAAGATTTATTTATTTATTTGACAGAGAAATAGCACAAGTAGGCAGAGTGTCAGGCAGAGGGAAAGGGAGAAGCAGGCTCTCTGCTGAGCAGGGAGCCCGATGCGGGGCTTGATCCCAGGACCCTGGGATCATGACCTGAGCCGAAGGCAGCTGCTTAACCAACTGAGCCACCCAGGCGCCCTGTTATTTCAAATTCTGATGTGGCAATGGCCTTCTATAAAATTGTTGCTACCAATTATACTTTTGAAGTTATACTCACAAACAGCTGAATGGTAGTATGCATTGTTCTTCATGTAGGAAGGAGTTAACAATTTTTTCATAAAAATAGCAGCCCATTTCTTTAAAAGGTTTTTTGTGGAGTTTAATTAAAGCAGGCAGAAAAGATTTTCAGCTCTTTCTCTCTTGTACCTGTGGATTACATTCTCTGTGTAGTGCTCTGTATTAACCTATTCTGTATTAACCTATTCTAAATGTCTTGTTCTTAGCAGTAAATTCTTGATTTTAGTTTAGGGATGTCTGCATTTTTCCCTTAAATAATTTAATAATTTGAATATTTAACAAATTATGAAAATTTATTTAAGGGTTTTTTTGTCACAGGATGGGACAATTTGAGATTATATAGATAATTAAAAGAAAGTTCTAAAGAGCCAAAAGTTACCCTCATCTTGGTAAAACTTTTTCCCTCAAACTCCCTCTACTTCTACTACCCATCTTTTTAAAAAAACTTTGTAACCTTTTTTTTTTTTTTTTTTAAAGATTTTATTTATTTATTTGTCAGAGACACAGCGAGAAAGGGAACACGAGCAGGGGGAGTGGGAGAGGGAAAGGCAGGCCTCCCGCAGAGCAGGGAGCCCGATGCAGGGCTTGATCCCAGGACCCCGGGATCATGACCTGAGCCGAAGGCAGATGCTTAACGACTGAGCCACTCAGGCACCCCTCTTCGTAACTTTTTTTTAAGTCAATAAATTTTTAAGGAATTTTACATGTGATTCCTTCCACTGCTTATCACCATAGTTCCTTCAAAGTTAGAATCATAATCTTCAAAATAGCCCTTTTAAAAAGAACTTTAGTTCAATCCAGTTGTCACTGTCAGTCCAGAGTTCTTTTGGTTGGGCTTCTTTGATCTCTACTTGAATATGGACATACTTCAAAAACTCTCCACCTGTACTCTTTGGGAACCAATTTCTTTAGCGCCCTAGAAATCAAATTGTACACTGATTGCTATTTGGCAAGTGATCTAAAAGTATTATCCTTAATTGTTTCTAATACTGAAAAGTCTTGTTACTTCCACTCTACTCCATGAGCCAAACAGAAAATGTTACAGGTCTCATTGTCATCACTGCAATAACCTGTGTCTCAGTGTAGCCACATTAACAATTTCTTTAAGAACTCATTTAGTTGTAGAACATGCTGATTGAATTACTGGTAAGAGTGCTATTCTGCTCTCATGATATCCTTGTGTGGGTAAGGCTAGATGAATTCTAATCAGCTTACTATATTTATCCTCATTTAGTACATAGTCTTCTTTAAAACTCAGAAATAAATTTGGTACTGTTAAAAAAATTCGTATGGCTTGAAAGCAGTTATTCCAATTTTTTTTCCCTTTTAGGAGCCAGCTCAATGAAAGATAGCATAATATTGTCATTTCTTCTTAGCTTTTGGTGAAGGAATTCTTCTTTCCTCTGTTTTATAATTGTGATTCAATAAGCCAATCTGTTAAGCATGGCCTTGGCATTAAAATTGTAAAAACCCAATTTTTATTCATTGTTCTCATAGAAACTGGGTTCTCTCTCATGGATAAATGCTCCATACGTCTGTTACTGGCATGTAATAGAGTGTTGTACTTGGGGTTTTTCTTGTTTGTCATGCCCCTGGAGAATTGAATAGAAGAGAATAATTGGTTTAAGATTACTAGGACTGAAATATGCTAAAATAATTCCAAATCTTTAGAATGTTGTTATAAGGGGCTTTCTTACTTATTTTATTCTAAATACTCTTCTCATTAGATTACATTAGAGCAAACAGAATACACAAATATTTTAGCACTGAGAAAAATTAAGGGATTTGGTTAATGTGATATGTCTCCTTTTTAAACCAGAATAAAATTAACAAGATTAAAGGTAAGCCTAGTGTAATGGTGCAATCAGAATGACCTGGTTAAAACTTAGCTAGGTTGCTGAATGATAAGGATGATTTTCATCTTCCATGGAAAGTTGATTACTAGATGGTGTATTTGCAGATACTGTACACAGTCACTTTCACTAAGTGACCTTAGCATGTGACACAGTATTTTTTATATAGTCTTCATACACAATTCACTTAGAAGCATGTGGAATTTGGAATGATGTTTATAAAGAGCTCAAGAGTCAGTCATTGTCATTCTTCTTACCCAGCCCCGCCCCTTGTGTATCTGCGTGCACACCACATCCAGATGTTACTTTTCATTTTCATTTTTATTATTTATTTACTTTTAAAGATTTTATTTATTTATTTGACAGAGAGAGACACAGCGAGAGAGGGAACACAAGCAGGGGGAGTGGGAGAGGGAGAAGCAGGCTTCCCGCAGAGCAGGGAGCCTGATGTGGGGCTTGATTTCAGGACCCTGGGATCATGACCTGAGCCGAAGGCAGACGCTTAACACCTGAGCCACCCAGGTGCCCCTCATTTTAATTTTTTTTTTTTTTTTTAAAGATTTTATTTATTTTTTTTTAAGAGAGAGAGCACAAGCAGGGGGAGCGGCAGGCAGAGCAGGTTGAGGGAGAAGCAGGCTCTCTGCCAAGCAAGGAGCCCGATGTGGGACTCGATCTCAGGACTCTGGGATCATGACCTGAGCCGAAGGCAGACGCTTAACCTACTGAGCCACCCAGGCGTCCCCCTCATTTTAATTTTTAGATAGTAGGATGTATGTTCATCTCCTCCCCTCCTTATAATAAACCATATATTAACCATGTAGAATTTGAAGTAATAATCAAGGAAAAGTTCTAATTGGATCCACTTTTTTAGATAAGCATTAAAATAGTAAAACATCAAAACCTTTTAAAATAACAGTATTACTAAATTGCTTTGTTCAACTGAGTAAACAGAGTTCATTGAATATGTCCTTTTAACATAAGTTATTCGGTTATTCTGTATACTGTTAGGCTTTACGGGCTTTTTGAAAAAATTTAATGTGGTAAAAAACAAAACATGGAATCTCCCCTCTTAGGAAATTTCTAAGTGTACAGTACAGTATTGTTAACTGTAAGCACAATGTTGTACAACGCATCTCTAGAACTTTTTCCTGTTGTATGATTTTTTGTATGCATTGAATAGCAGCAGCCCCCTATTACCCCCTCCCCCAAGCCCCTGACAACTACCCTGCTTTCTCTTTTTGAGTTTCTCCTATAAGTGGAATCATGCTATATTAGTCCTGTGATTAGTTTACTTCATTTAGCATAACATTCTAAAGGTTTATACATGTTGTAGCATATGATAGGATTTCCTTATATTTTATGGCAGAATAATAGTTTATTGTATGGATATATCATACGTTCTTTTATGGATTTATCCATTCATCTTTCTTAATGATTTTTTTTTTTAAAGATTTTATTTATTTGACAGAGACACAGTGAGAGCAGGAACACAAACGGGGAGTGGGAGAGGGAGAAGTGGGCCTCCCGCTGAGCAGGGAGCCTGGTGGGAGAGGGAGAAGTGGGCCTCCCGCTGAGCAGGGAGCCTGATGCGGGGCTCAATCCCAGGACCCTGAGACCATGACCTGAGCCGAAGGCAGATGCTTAATGACTGAGCCACCCAGGCGCCCCTTTCTGAATGATTTTTAAAACAGATTTTATTTATTTATTTGAGAAATAGCGTGAGCACAAGCTGGGTTGGGGGGCAGAGGGAGAAGCAGACTCCTTTTTTTTTTTTTTAATTTTTTTATTGTTCTGTTAATCCCCATACTTTACATCATTAGTTTTAGATGTAGTGTTCCATGATTCATTGTTTGTGCATAACACCCAGTGCTCCATGCAGAACGTGCCCTCTTTAATACCCATCACCAGGCTAACCCATCCTCCCACCCCCCTCCCCTCTAGAGCCCTCAGTTTGTTTTTCAGAGTCCATCGTCTTTCATGGTTCGTCTACCCCTCCGATTTCCCCCCCTTCATTCTTCCCCTCCTGCTATCTTCTTCTTCTTTTTTTTCTTAACATATATTGCATTATTTGTTTCAGAGGTACAGATCTGAGATTCAACAGTCTTGCACAATTCACAGCGCTTACCAGAGCACATACTCTCTCCAGTGTCTATCACCCAGTCACCCCATCCCTCCCACCCCCCCCCTCCACTCCAGCAACCCTCAGTTTGTTTCCTGAGATTAAGAATTCCTCATATCAGTGAGGTCATATGATACATGGAAGCAGACTCCTTCTTGAGCAGGGAGCCGGATGGGGGCCTTGATCCCAGGACCCCGAGATCATGACCTGAGCCAAAGTCAGACGTTTAACCCACTGAGCCAGGTGCCCGTTTTTGTTTTGTTTTGTTTTGTTTTTAAGTAATCTCTGCACCCAGTGGGGGGCTTGAACTTAGAGTCCTGAGATCAAGAGTCACATGCTTTACTGACAGAGCCAGCCAAGTGCCCCTGTCCATTCATCTTTTGATAGTTAGGTTTGTTTCCATCTTTTGGCTGTTGTGAATAATACTGCAGTGACCATGAGAGTGCAAATTTCTTCAGGATCCTGATTTCTTTCTTTTTTTTTTTTTTGATGAATACCCGGAAGTAGAATTGCTGGGTCATAGGATAGTTCTTTTTTGAGGAACCTCTATACTGTTTTCCATAGTGGCTGCACCATTTGAATTCCCACCAGCAGTGTAACATGAGTTCCACTTTTTCTGTATCCTTGCCAACACTTGTTATTTTCTGTTCTTTTTGATAGTGGTCATTCTAATGGGTGTGAAGTAATATTTCATTATGATTTTGACTTAGTTTCCCTTTTTTTTTTTTTGTAAGATTTTATTTATTTGACAGAGCACAAGCAGGGGGAGCAGTAGGCAGAGGGAGAAGCAGGCTCCCTGTTGAACAGAGAGCCCGACGTGGGGCTCGATCCCAGGACCCTGGGATTGTGACCTGAGCCGAAGGCAGAGGCTTAACCTACTGAGCCATCCATGCACCCCATCACTTTTTTTTGCTTGTTTTTTTAAAGATTTTATTTATTTATTTGAGAGAGAGAATGAGATAGAGAGCATGAGGGGGGGAGGGTCAGAGGGAGAAGCAGACTCCCCGCTGAGCAGGGAGCCCAATGCAGGACTCGATCCTGGGACTCCAGCATCATGACCCGAGCCGAAGGCAGTCGCTTAACCAACTGAGCCACCCAGACGCCCTTGCTTGTTTTTTTAAGATTTTTTATTTATTCATTTGAGAGAGAGAGAGCACAAGCAGGGGCGAGAGTCAGAGGAAGAGGGAGAAGCAGACTTTCTGCTGAACAGGGCGCCAGACGCGGAGCTGATCCTAGGACCCTGGGATCATGACCTGCACTGAAAGACGCTTAACCTGCTGACCCACCCAGGGGCTCCTTGACTTATATTTCACTTACAATTACTGATGTCAGGCATCTTTTCATATACCTGTGACTCTTTGTATGTCTTCTTTGGAGAAATTTCTATTCAAGTCCTTTGCCTATTAATCATTTTTTGTTTTGTTTTGCTATTGAATTGTAGGTGTTCCTTATATACTTTGGGTAGTGACCCCTTATTAAGTATATGGCTTGCAAATATTTCTCCCATTTGTAGTTTGCCTTTTTACTCTTGTTTCCTCTACTGTGCAGAAGGAAACTTTTTAGTTTGATGTCCTACTTGTCTATGTATGCATTTATTGCTTGTGCTTTTGGTGTCATATGCAAGAAGTCATTTCTAAGACTACCGTTAACATAACTTTTCTCTCATGGTTTCTTCAAGGAATTTTACATTTTCAGGTCTTATGTTTAAATCTTTAATCCATTTTGAGTTGATTTTTGTGTATGGTGTAAGATAATGGTCCAATTTCATTCTTTTGCATGTGATACCTGGTTTTCCCAGCACCATGTGTTGAAGAGACTATCCCCATTTTGTAGTTTTGGCACTCTTGGTGATGATCATTTGACCATATATGTGTGGATTTATTTCTGGGCTCTCTGTTTTGTTCCATTGGTCTCTATATCTTTTATGCCCCAGTTCCCTACTGTTTTGATTACTGTTGCTCTATAATGTGTTTTGAAACCAGGAAGTGTGAGGCCTCTAGTTTTTTTGTTTTTTTGTGAAGATTGTTTTGGCAATTCAATGTCTTTTGTGATTCCATATGAATTTTAGGTTCATTTTTTCTTTTTCTGTAAAGAATACGATTCAGCGGGCGCCTGGGTGGCTCAGTCGTTAAGAGTCTGCCTTCGGCTCAGGTCATGATCCCAGGATCCTGGGATCGGGCTCTGTGCTCCAAGGGAGGCCTACTTCTCCCTCTCCCACTCCCCTGCTTGTGTTCCCTCTCTCATTGTGTCTCTCTCTGTCAAATAAATAAATAAAATCTTTAAAAAAAAAAAGAATACGATTGGGATTTTGATAGGAATTGCATTGAACCTGTAAATCCTGTTGGGTAATATGGCCATTTTAACAGTATTAAGCCTTAAAATCCATGAACACAAGATGTCTTTCCATTTATTTGTATCTAATTTTTTTTAGCAGTGTTTTGTACCTGTCAGTGTACAGTCTTTTGCTTCCTTAGTTAAGTTTATTCTTAAGGTTTCTTTTTTGTTTTTTTTTTTGATGCTACTGTAAATGGGATTTTCTTCATTTTCTTTTTGGATTGTTCTTTGTTAGTTGTATAGAAATGCAATTGACTTTTGTATGTTGATTTTTGTATCATACAACTTCAGTGAATATATTTATTCCAATGGGGTTTTTTTGGTGGAATCTTCTGAGTTTTCTGTATACACGATCATGTCATCTGTGAACTGATAAAATTTTAACTTCTTTTCCATTTTGGATACCTTTTATTTCTTATTCTTGATTAATTGCTTTTGTTGGTATGTCTAGTACTATGTTAAATAGAAGTTGTGAGAGCGGCCATCATTGCCTTATTACTGATCTTAAAGGAAAAGCTTTCAGTTTTTCACTGTTGAGGATGATATTAGTTCTGGGCTTTTAATATGTGACCTTTATTATGTTTAGGTAATCTCCTTGTATTCCTAGTTTGTTGAGTATTTTTATTATGAAAGGGTGTTGAATTTTGTCAAATGCTTTTTCTGCACCAGTTGTCTTGATGGACAGAATTTTATCCATTCTGTTAATGTGATGTATCACATTGGTTGGTTTTCATATTGAATTATCCTTGCATCCCAGTGATAAATCCCACTTGGTCATGGTGTATATCCTTTCAGTGTGCTATTGAATTCAGTTTTCTAGTATTGAGGATTTTTCCATCTGTAGTCATCAATGATATTATTTTGTTCAAAGACTTTTGAGATGAGTTAGAACAGTGTATCCTAGTCTGATTTTTATAATAATAATACTTGCTAATAGTGTGTTTTCATGTCAGTTATTTCATTTGTTTATTGCAGTCCTCTGTTAGATAGGTAGACCACATACTCTAGTTTTCTTATGAAGATGCTAGACTCAGAATTACACATCAACACATAACTATTATTAGTAGTATTACCCATAATAATTAATACTTGTAGAGCACATACTCTTTCAGGCACTCTTCTGTGTTTTACATATATTTATTTAATCCTCACAACAACCCTTTGTAGTAGGTACTATTATTAACCCCATTTTACAGATGAATAAAATGTTGAGTAGCAAGTAGTAGAGCTCACTGTTTATCTGCATTTTAATACAGACCATCTGGTTTGTAAGTCTGCTTTGTTAATTGTTAGTTATATTGCCACTCACAGTTAACTGGAAGGGGGTCTATTTAATTTAGACCCTTGACTTGCTCTGCTATTTTGTTACCCGTGGAATCAGATAACCTTATTATTATCCAGAAGATTATTACTGGACATCAGCTTTGTGTGTGTGTGTGTGTGTGTGTGTGTTCCCCCCAATCAGTGCTTTTTTATTTTTTTATTCATTTTTTTAAAAGATTTTTATTTGAGAGAGAGAACGAGTGGGGAAGAGGGAGAGAGAGAGAGGGAGAAGCAGACTCCCCACTGAGCAGGGAGCCTTACCTGGGACTCATTCCCAGGACCCTGGGATCATGACCTGAGCTGAAGGCAGATGCTTAACTGACTGAGCCACCCAGGCACCCTGTATCAATGCTTTTTAAAAATAAATAAAGCACTTGAGCTTTGAGGCACCTTTCCAAATGTCCTTGATCTTCCTGGGCTCATGAGTGTGCTTTGGGTATTAGAAGTTGCTTAAATGAGGTATCTAACAGCTAGCAGGCATATGGATTATATAGCTGATGTTAGAGAGAGAAAAGCAGAAGGGAATAGGGAGCTAGGTTTTAAAATTTATGTTGATTCTGCTTTATGTGGTTGTGCCTTAAGAGGCCTGATCAAGTCATTTCCTGGGTGTATAAATTGCTTTAGATTACCAATGTATCCTCACTTTATGCAAACCTGGTATATAAGAATAATGGATTTATATACGTAATACAGGTGAGAGACCTTATGCTCCTACTTTCACAGTAGGATTCCTTTTAGTATTAAGATTTTTCTAACACATTTACTATGCAAATCCATTTAAACTTTATCTTTTCTTAAACCAGTTCTTTTGGAGCTTAGACTGTGTTCTTGATGTCACAACATGGTTATTTTAAAGATAGTACTTGAAAAAAGATAACTTTGATGTTTAATTGCAGTTACGTTAGTTCACTGCAGCTAGTAAGGGAAGATGGTTACTTTTTTGGTGTAGACTTTTGGCCTATCTTGAAGTATGTTTCCCCACTTGTACTCTTAATCTTACTTTTTGCATGTAGTACTGAAAGTGTGAAGTTTATTATAGTCTTATAAGCAGAAAATCTCTAAGGAGATCAAACCATTTATATGAAGCTTAAAGGACAAAATTTAACATGACTTTTGTAAAGGATGGAAAATGTTCTCAGTCTCAATCTCCTTTTGAAAGTGAGGGTTTGGGGGCGCCTGGGTGGCTCAGTCGGTTAAGCGGCTGCCTTCGCCTCAGGTCATGATCCTGAGGTCCTGGGATCGAGCCCCACGTCCGGCTCCCTGCTTGGCAGAGAGCCTGCTTCTCCCTCTCCCTCTGCCTGCCACTCTGCTTACTTGTGCTCTCTCTCTCTCTCTGTCAAATAAGTAAATAAAATCTTTTTTAAAAAAAAAAGTGAAGGTTTTCGGGGGTGCCTGGGTGGCTCAGTTGGTTAAGCAACTGCCTTCAGCTCAGGTCATGATCCCGGGGTCCTGGGATCAAGTCCCTCTGCCTCTGCCTACTTCTCCCTCTGCCTCTGCCTTCCAGTCCCCCTGCTTGTGTGCTCTCTCTCTCTCTCTCTCTGTCAAATTAAAAAGAAAAAGAAAATCTTCTAAAAAAAGAAAGTGAGGGTTTTTGTGCTTTTTATACAGATTTTTTTAAAAAGATTTTATTTATTTGACAAGAGACACAGCCAGAGAGGGAACACAAGCAGGGGGAGTGAGAGAGGGAGAAGCAGGCTTCCCGCGGAGCAGGGAGCCCGATGTGGGGCTCGATCCCAGGACCATGGGATTGTGACCTGAGCCGAAGGCAGACACTTAATGACTGAGCCACCCAGGTGCCCCCTTTTTATACAGATTCAATTTTTTGGATTTGATTATAGGGGCTTATGGGTCTTTATTCTCAATTCTGAAATTCAGAGTGTTAAAACTGAAAATTATTTTTTTAAGTCATCTCTCCATACATCTTTTTATCTTTTTAAAAATATTTTTATTTATTTATTAGAACAAGCGGGGAGGAGAGGGAAAAGCTGAGGGAGAGGGAGATCAGGGAGCCCAACGTGGGACTCCATCTCAGGATCTGGGATCATGACCTGAGCTGAAGGCAGACGCTTAACCGACTGAGCCACCGAGGCACCCAAAACTGAAAATTATTTTCATTACATTTATATTAAGTTGATTTGTCAGCAGACTGACCTGACTGAGGTGGAGCACTTTACATCTTTATCCCAGTTCATGTGAATATGAATACATTTTGCTGCAGGAATCATATATGTTATTACATAGTACTGCTTTAGATTCCCCTGTGTTGTGTAATATATGGTATATATTCCATAACTACTTTTTTAAAAACTTTGAAAATTTCTTAGTAATGGTAGTCATCTGGCCCCAACAGTTTCACTTAAAATTGAATATATATGGCCCTTTATTGCTTTTCATAAGCTGCCTTATTTCCATTGTTGGAAGAATATGCAGCTTGAATCAGTAGTATGAGGAATAAAGTATATGTTGAATTAACTGTATTGATTACTAAGTTAGTACAGATTGGTAATAGTTGCCCAGAGCACTAATTTTTGATTCTGTGGCAGAACACCACGGTGACTCCACAGGCATGGGAGCACAGTGGGAATACTAGCCAGGTATTCTCTCTCCTGCTCTGTCTAGGACACATGTTTATGTATTTAAGTTATTCTTTGTGATTTTTATTTTATTAAATGAGACAATTTTATAAGGATGGAAAATAAGAAGGAAACAATTGATCTTTTTCTCATTTCTTTAGTCTCCTACAAAAGCTGTATATAATGCCAGACATTGGAACCATCCAGACTCAGAAGAGCTACCTGGGCCACCAGTAGTAAAACCTCAGAGTGCCACAGTAAGTGAACTGTACTTTTTAATTTCATTTTTGTTTAAGCCATTGCTATCTTTATTCAGAATTTGAAAATCTTTAACAGTTTATTTTGGTCTTCCTCACTAAAATGAGAGGCTTTAGTTTAATTCATTGGAAAAGTGAGGATTGTGGACAGGATTATCGAAATTCTGGTGCTCTACTAGTTTATAGATAAAAGCCTTAAAAAATATTGGATCACTTTTTACTCCTGACCCACATCTTAATGGAATTATTGTACTTAGTGTTTTAAGGGTAAATTATTTTATATTTGAAGTTTGTATTAGCTATTAAGAGCTATATTATAAATTATATCCTACATAGATCTTAGAGTAGCTTTGAGTGGTTAATTTGAAATTAATTTGAGTAATTAATTCAGAGAACTTTTTCCTGCATTCCAGTAATAGCTTTCAATTCAAAACACATTTGAAAAAGATTATCAAATTATTTTCTTCAGAATAACTGGGAGGACCATAGATTAATCCTTCTAAGTTAATGGTAACACCTCAGTCATCTGGCGCTGTCAAGGAATGAATGCTTTATAACAACAAAAAAATTAGGGATAGAGATCTTTCTAAAATATTTTAATAATGTACAGTTCCCTGTGTTCTTAATTAAGTTGAATATATTAAACTCCATTTACTAGTATAAGATCATCATTGTGTGTATTAGTAATTATATACCAGACTTTTATTATGGCTATTTATTCCCTAAATTACAGATTCTTTACTTTAAAAGTTCTCTTGTGTATCTGTGTGGTTTTCTTGTCCCGTTCTAGCTTTTTATTGATAAGTGCTATTTATGTGTGTAATTGTGGTTCTTTATTCCTTCTAATGGTCTTGGAGACAAATAACAAGTTGTGTGTGAAATGTGAGGTTAAAAAAGACCAGAAGGAATTCCTGAGTGGTTCTTTTGTGAGTCTTACCTAGTAGTGCATAGAGTTTTAAAGTAGCCCTTTCAGAGGCCTCCTCCCACCTTTTTTTTTTTTTTAAGCCAAATTTGCTAGGTAGATGAGCTGTTACTATTTTTATATATTTATTTAGAACAATAATTTAATCCTTTATTAATAGGTGAGGCTGTCTTCAAAGGAACCAAATCAAAAAGATGATGGAGTTTTTAAGGCTCCTGCACCACCACCCAAAGTGATAAAAACTGTGACAATACCTACTCAGCCCTACCAAGATATAGTTACTGCACTGAAATGCAGAAAAGAAGACAAAGAAGTAAGCAGCCATATACAGTTTTACTGCACGTGGATAGATTTTTGTATGTAACATTTAGCCTTTTAATGTCTTAAACAGATATCCACGAACTTACCTTTCCTAGTATTACCAGTGTTTTTAAAACTTTTCTTCTAGTTGCCATATAATGAACTCTTTTATACACTTCTAAATGAAGTACAGCAAGCCCGTAGATTTAAATATGCTAGTTCATGGTTACAAAAGAAGTGGACTTATTTTTTCTTGGCAGTTGTATACTGTTGTTCAGCATGTGAAGCACTTCAATGATGTGGTGGAATTTGGTGAAAATCAAGAGTTCACTGATGACATTGAATACCTGTTAAGTGGCTTAAAGAGCACTCAGCCTCTAAACACACGTTGCCTTAGGTGAGATCTTATTTTTATATTTGATAAATGTATGCATGCTCTATCTTACTAAAATTTTCCAGCCAAATAGAGCCAACCATTTTCTTACCTTGATTTTGTTATCATGAATATAGTTTATAGCCAGTGTAAATAAGTTAAAATATGGTTGATTTATTATAAGGGATTTGATTCTACATTAACAAAGGAAAGTTGGATGATTGTAGCTTGTTAGAATAGTATAGGGTTCACTTTACAGATGCTTAAAAGAAGTATTATACTAACAAATCTTTTAAGTTCTTTTTCAGCCCCAAATTTCAGACAAGTGATAAATGTTTGATTTAAGCATGTTTTGATTTGGATCATCTTTTGCATACTATAGTGGATTGAATTATCTTAATTTGATTGAATTATCCAGTCATTTGGAATATATCCAATCAAATATTATCTGTAGTCTTCATGTATCAGAAGCATTATGAAAGGTAGCTGAGACTTTTTGCTTTTAATCGTAGTAGTAGTGTAAGGAACACACCAAAGACGATCGTGTGTTATTTATATTTATACTAATCAATATGCATCAACGTATTTTTAGTAATTCGGTTTGCCCATGTGTTTTATATTGTGATCCATATGGGCAGTGGGTTGACACCCTCCCACCCCTCCCCATTTCCTTGTTTTGGTATTGTGCAAACAAAAAACTAATGCACAAGCTATTTTCAGTCCCCCCTAACCTAGTCTATTTTCTCCTAGTGTTATTAGCTTGGCTACTAAATGTGCCATGCCCAGTTTTCGAATGCACCTGAGAGCACACGGAATGGTAGCAATGGTCTTTAAAACCTTGGATGATTCTCAGCACCATCAGGTATTCTTAAATTTCTGGGATTAGGAACATTATTTAAAAATTAACAGTCTATTTGGGGGCACCTGGGTGACTCAGTCGGTTAAGTGCCTGACTCTTGATTTCGGCTCAGATCATGATCTTAGGGTCGTGGGATCCAGCCCCACGTGGGGCTTGCACTCAGCAGAGAGTTTGCTTGAGGTTCTTCCCCACCCCCCCCCTTCACATGCTTGTGCTCTCTCTCAAATAAATAAATCTTTTTAAAAAGATTTATCTAGGGGTGCCTGGGTGGCTCAGTCGTTGAGCATCTGTCTTCGGCTCAGGTCATGATCCCAGGATCCTGGGATCGAGCCCCGCATCGGGCTCCCTGCTCAGCGGGAAGCCTGCTTTGCTTCTCCCTCTCCCACTCCCCCTGCTTCTGTTCCCTCTCTCGCTGTGTCTCTCTCTGTCAAATAAATAAATAAAATCTTTAAAAAAAAAAAGATTTATCTACATTGGATATTTATATATGAATATTTCCCAATTATGGGTTGAATTTTATTTGCTATATATAGAGAGGTTAATATCAGAAGTTTTTGCTTAATATATTATTTAAGGTTATTTTCTCATGACACTTTTTTCTCTTAATATTATTGTCAGTTTATAGTATTAAAACATCAGCTCCAGGAAAAATGAAGGGGGGGAAATCGGAGGGGGAGATGAACCATGAGAGACTATGGACTCTGAGAAAACTGAGGGTTTTAGAGGGGTGGGGGGTGGGGGGATGGGTTAGCCCGGTGATGGGTATTAAGGAGGGCACATATTGCATGTAGCACTGGGTGTTATACGCAAACAATGAATCATGGAACGCTATATCAAAAAACTAATGATGTAATGTATGGTAACTAACAAAATAAAATTAAAAAAAACAAAACAAAATAAAAACAGTTTAAAACAGTTTGAAAACAAAATAGTATAGAAAGGTATATAATGAACACCTCAGTGTACATTTAATAAAAGGCAATAATTTCTTCTGTATTCTTCCCCCCCAATTTTTTATGCATATACCATCAATAAAATCTTTTACAGGAAAGAAAAAATAAATAAAACATCAGCTCCACACCTAACATACCATACCATACTGGATGTTTAATTATGTGAGCATTGATTTCCTCTAATCATAAAGTGCTGAAAAAAATCTTTTAGGGGCATCTGGGTGCTCAGTTGGTTAAGTAACTGACTCTTGATCTCAGCTCAGGTCTTGATTTCAGGGTTGTGAGTTCAAGCCCCAAGTTGAGCTCCATGCTGGGCATGGAGCCTACTTTTAAAAAAACAAAACAAAACGTTTTTTACTCTTTGATATTAATAGCATGAGAAAAACAGTTTGAAATTAAGATTTTTTTTTTTAAACATTTTGTTTGGATAATGAATCTAGTTCTAGCCATTGTGAAAAGAAAGAAATTCTCATTTTCATTATGACTGACGCTAATCTTTTAAAAATCTTGTATCTATAATAAAAGGTTTAACATTTTTGAAGTTAGAAAAAAAGTCATTACTAACCATTATCAATAGTGGTATTTTCAGGTGACGTTATTATATTTTTGTTCAAGGAAATTATGTTCCAAATGCAGATTAGGTGACACAGTCTAATACTGAATCTTTTTTTTTTTTTAAGATTTTTTTTTTTAACTTATTTGAGAGAGAGCATGAGTGGGGTGAGGGGCAGAGGGAGAAACAGACTCCCCACCGAGCAGGCAGCCCGATGTGGGGCTCGATCCCAGGACTCCGGGATCATGACCCAAGCTGAAGGCAGATGCTTAACCAACTGAGATACCCAGGCACCCCTAATAGTGAATCTTACGAAACTGAAAGCAGTGTACTTAACCCTGAGTGAGGATAATTCCATTGCCAAGTCGTATCAGATACAGAACAAGGAGGGGGAAGAGAAGAGACTTAAGAATTAATTTGCTTTGTTACACAGTTATCAGAGGACCAAGGCATTAGTGTGTGCTCTTGGGGGCAGTGGATCTCCCAAGGTCTGTACTGTCACATCCTAATTTCCAAAAATAATTTGCTTTGTAAGCATTTAATTAGGCATGTAGTCTAAAATTTTTCTACGTTGGGGGATTCAGAGTTTAAATCTTTAAGGGCACCTGGGTGGTACAGTCAGTTAACCATCCAACTCTTGGTTTTTGCTCTGCACTCAGCGCGGAGTCCACTTGAGATTCTTTCTCCTTCTTCTCCTCCCGCTAGTTCTCTCTCTCTTTCTCTCTCAAATAAATAAATCTTGTAAAAAAAAAAAGATCTTTAGATGTTATTTATATTTCTGTGCATTGAAGTGTGTTAAGTACAAAATATTCCAAATGTTGGATTATCCCAACATAGACCATTTTGTTATATAATGCTTACCTAAAATATATCACCTCAGTACTCTGGATTTTAGTACTGTAAGCGGAGTATGCTAACTATCTTATCTTAGTGGTTTTTTTTTTTTTTTTAAGGTTTATTTATTTGAGCGAGAGAGATATGAGCAGGGGCAGGGAAGGGTAGAGGGAGAAGCAAGACTTCCCATTGAGCAGGGAGCCCGATGTGGGACTCCATCCTAGGAATGTGGGATCAGACGCTTAACCAACGGAGCCACTCAGGCGCCCCATCTAAATGATTTTAAGAGCACACTGTATTAATGGTTTTTTAAAAATTGGTTCAATCAGACTTGATTGATTAAGGAAATGAATCTAAATACGTTTATTTGAGCATCCCAGCTTTATATTTTTGACACAAACTCAGCCGTGTTTATTTTATAGAAAAAAATAGCTGTGTTTGATGCAGATTTTAAGACACATTTACATTATTGATTTAAAATTGAAATTCAACTTTTATCAACTATCATAAAGAATAAAGTGAAGATTTAAAAAAAAATTTTTTTTTAAAGATTTTATGTATTTATTTGACAGAGAGACACAGCGAGAGAGGGAACACAAGCAGGGGGAGTGGGAGAGGGAGAAGCAGACCTCCCGCCGAGCAGGGAGCCCGATGTGGGGCTCGATCCCAGGACCCTGGGATCATGACCTGAGCCGAAGGCAGACGCTTAACGACTGAGCCACCCAGGCACCCAAGAATAAAGTGAAGTTTAGTGTAAAATATGATTTTATATATATGTGTGTGTGTATATGCATAGCTGGAAAAAATGTTCTTTAAACTCTTAGCACAGAATAACTAAAGAAATACGTAATTCTGCTCACATTCATCTAGGTTGGGAGCATTGATATGGGGAACATCTCTAGAAAAGAAAAATTTTAAGTAACAGAGCTTTATTTAATGCATATTTTCCTAGAGTATTCGAAGGGGGGCAGTTTTCACTGAATAAAACATTATCAAGGCTTCCAACATGTGAACAAATGTCAAAACAGTCTTATTAACTGGAATTGTCACCAATTGCTCACATTAACTTTTATTTTTGTCTTTTGAAGAATCTGTCCCTTTGTACAGCTGCCCTTATGTACATACTGAGTAGAGATCGTTTGAACATGGATCTTGATAGAGCTAGCCTAGATCTAATGATTCGACTTTTAGAACTGGAACAAGATGCTTCTTCAGCTAAGCTACTGAATGAAAAAGACATGAACAAAATCAAAGAAAAAATTCGAAGGCTCTGTGAAACTGTACACAACAAGCATCTTGATCTAGAAAATATAACGGTGGGTTCCTTCCTTCCTTCCAGTGTAAAATGAAAATTGATTTCAGAAAGTTTTACATTAGTCACAGCAGGTGTGTGACTTTGGAGAAATCATTTAACCTCTTGGTCAGCAATTGGGCAGGTTCTTCTAAGGTTCAGCACTGAGCATAATTCTGTTCCCTGCCTGAAATTCCTAGACTAGTCCATCTATTAAACATTTTGTTTGGATAATTTGTTTGCTAGTAAATTTTCTATTGCATTTTGTATGTCCTTTTTTCTTGTGGGGGGTGTGTGTGTGTAATAACTATATTTAGGCTATTAGGAATTTGAATTGTTATTCTCTGTGGGTTTCAGGAATAAAGATTTAGAGGATTTGCGAGGGCCATTTAAATGAGTATTCACTTACTCTAGAGTATCTCAAGGTGTCTGATTAACTCTTCAAGGGCCCAAGACTCAAGTTTCCTAGGCACCTGCCTTCCTTGGAGCAATGGCCGTCGTAATATTGGGGTCATGGCCAGTAGTAACTCTGAGGTTCAGCACAACTCCTGAAGTTTTAGGTGACTGTGTTGCTTCTGGTTGATTCCAGTTTTCCTTTCCTTTGGCTTTTTTACTTAAAGAATCAGTAATATCCCCACCGGGTTACTAGGCCAGTAGAAGATAATTAATTGGCCTTGTCATTTTGAAAAAATACGATTGTTTATATATAATCTGACTTTCAGATATTTTCAACATCAAAACAGTATAAACGTTGTTTCTACTGCCTACTAAACTGAAGACTGCAGCATTTGCCTCAAAAATTACAGAATGCTTTGTGCTGGCCAACTATGACTTAGGGGTATTGCTCTGTTTAATTAAGGTAGAATAGGATATTTGTGTAAAGTGGGGCTTCAGGGGAAAGCAGGTTAACATTAAAAGGCAAGATACAGAATTGAATATATTCAGTACTTATTAAAGTTGGAAAAATAGCTGGTATGCTCAGGTGGTAGGTAAAGATCCCTGTACCTCACCAGACTATTTGTATACTATGTTTAAAATATATTTGTAATTTTTATTTTCTTTTAACACTTTTGCAGCATATACAGATTTTTTAATGATATGAAAGAATAAATTTGAGATAATTTTTATTTGCTGCATCATTGAATAAATATATCTTTTTTGCAGGGGTTTCCCATGTTGTTCAACATTTATAGATTCTTTCCAGGCATTTGCTATTAAATAACATGATACACTTGTTCATTGAATTTTCTCCATGGTTTGTTAAATTTATTAGGATGGTAAATAACAGTATAGTAACTTTCTTAAGTCATGTTAAGTAATTTACTTACATGAATAAAACCAGAACACAGTTGCTAATTTTGGGATGCCTCTTTTTCCTCCCAAGTTCACCTAGTCTTGAATATTATATTTGTTTTAAATCTTACACATTGTTTTGTAAAGTGATTGTCCCTCTACACATTAGTTTTGGGTTTTTATTAATTACTTAACTTCTTCCTTGAAATACATTGCTATTCCTGATGTGCTATGGGAAGATAATTTAAAATATTATAGTGTTTTCATATATAATTCATGTAACTGAGAGCTAACAATTGCTCATTAGTATTCTGACTAATGATTAATTGCTAGCTTATGTGAGTAGGTTTTATGAATATAGCCTAAAACATCAGACAGTCCTTTTTATGCCAATAAGAGACAAATTAAAGTCCCTTTTTAGCATACAAACTTAGGATTTTTTGCTATATTAACATCAAATTACTATCCCCTTTCTTCTTTAACAAGGAAAGCTTCATTAGGCTTCAGCTTTATTACTACTGTGAGTCTTGAGCTAATATACCTGAATTGATCTCATTAAATTACTTTTTCAGGGACTTAGAATAAGAATTGGGCAAAATGGAATCTTTCTGTAGTGATGATTTCTAGTTCTTTATTTGTCCAGCTTGGACATCAACTTTTTTTTTTTTTTTTTAAGGAATAGACAAAAATAGTCTAGATCTCTTCTAAATCTGTAATACTATAAGATTTTTGCTAGTAAACTCTGTTTTTTCCACTTCTCAGTATCTAATCCATCTTCAGTTCTAAATAGGCCAGGAGGACTTAATGTAAACTTTTATCTTTGAAAGGAAAAAAGCTTTGGAAAGAAAACCAGGTCTTACCAGCTTTGCTAATTTTGTTATGCTGATGTTCCTTATTGCAACAGGAACCAGATTGTTCTTTGCTGGAGGGTGTCCGTGTGCTTTTAAAAGGAAACACAGTAAGAAAGAAAAATAATAAAGGCAAATCAAGAGAAAGAAAAACTCTAGTCCAGTTGTACCTATGACCTTCACTGCTCTGTGCTTTCTCTAGTGGTGGTAGTCCTCAGTCATTATTTACATATAATTTTGTCATGATAGTCCCATGCTGTGGACCCCAAGTTGCCAGCCTTGCATATAAAGTTCAATACTGGTGAATCTGAAACCCTAAAAGTAACAGGGTTTTTATTCAGAATAGATAAGAAAATATACAGAATAATAAGAAAAAAACAAGGAACTTTGCAAGGAAAATAAAGAATAATTGACAGGGAACTCGCTTTTAGAGAAATACAGTTAGCTTATAAATATGTGCAAAAATGTACAAGTTTACTATAGTTAGAAAAATTCAAACCAAAGGAATAAGGTATCTTTTTTTTACCCTTTGGCAAAAATGTAAAGTGATAACTAGTGCTTTTAAGAATTCGGGGCCACTGACATACCCATACTTTGCTCCTGGAGTTAAGTGTTTCAGCCTTTGTGGTCAGTTAATCCAGTATAGTGATTTCTAGTTCATATATATGCACTTTGATTCAACAGTCCTTTCTTTGTGCCTCTGTATCAAAGAAATAACAGTACCGCCATACCACCATTTATTTTATTGACTTGACAAATGATAGACTACTTTTAATAAAGGATTTTCTCTGTGAAAACAAGCTGGTGGTAAAAAATGTTTCTTCAACTTAGACTAAAAGTTCAGTTTTGTTTATAAAAGCACCTACTGTATTATAAAGAATACTATGGGCTGGTAGCATGCAGTGAACTTTTCTAGAAAACAGTCTCTAGAAGTGTTGCCTCAGAATTATTGCTAAGAGTCAATATTTATTAATGGTGCCTCTCATTTTTAGACTGGGCATTTAGCTATGGAGACCTTGCTGTCCCTTACTTCTAAACGAGCAGGAGACTGGTTTAAAGAAGAACTCCGGCTTTTGGGTGGTCTGGATCATATTGTAGATAAAGGTATGACATAAACACGGGCAGTATTTTATGTGTTATTTTTAACCTGAAGAAAATATTCTGTGTACATACTTTAAAAAATTATTGCATCAATTTAAAAAGATCTATTTTAGTAGCATCTTGGAAATCTTGAACTTTTAAAGGAAAGGCCATTAGCACTTTGATATTGGGGAATTATGGAAATAATCACAGTAAGAGGCTCATATATTTCAACACCGCAGAGTTTTATAAAACTTAGAATAAATAATATTCAGAGAGGTTCAGCATACTCATGTGTGTACACATGGCTTTTACTGTTAGTTAAGGGGATAAATATTGAGGTGATGAGACCTACTAATTTTATATTCATTTCGTTTCTCCTAGTGAAAGAATGTGTGGATCATTTAAGTAGAGATGAAGATGAAGAGAAACTGGTAGCCTCATTATGGGGAGCAGAGAGATGTTTACGAGTTTTAGAAAGTGTAAGTATGGACAACTTTGTTGGGAAAGTTATTTAATTATGACTGTGTGTGAGAGACTGTCAGATATTTTATATTAAATATCCCCAAAGTTTTACTTTTGTTAATCCAAATTGAAATTGTTATGCATTCTTTGAGCAGCCAGTGTTAATGAACAAGTTAAATAACCAGTTTAAGAATATGTATATTGTCACTCTTTGGGAAACCTTGCATGTCAAGTTTGTTTTTATTTCAAAATGTTATTGTTCTTTCCTTAACGTGGAATTCTTAAATGTATTAACTTGTTTGTGGAAAATGATAGTTAAGAGCTGTCATGTTTTTGTTTTTTAATTAATAAGGATTTCCTTGATTTAGCTATTTGGGTCACATGGTTTGTAATCACAGCTTATAGTAGTAATTGGCTTTGAAGAAGGATACTCTTGAACTGTGTATGCCCTGAGTATATTTGTTCTTTAACCTAGTTCAGTGTAGGTTACAATTTATGTTGCCAGTGTATTTCAGAATGAGTAGATTGTGTGTTGACCAGATTGGATTAGTGAGGTACTTTTTGAAACCTCTTTGGGGAAATGTGAATGAGAAGTTCCTGAAACAGGCGAAATTGTTCTTTCTAGCTTTTAGAGTGCTTCAGGTGCACTAGATTAAACAGATAGCATTTTTTTATTCTAAATGAATCCACTTAGGACTTTATTAGTTTATAAGTTAGAGACCGCTCTTTTCTGACATTCAGAGTGATTGGTAATTCGTAACAGTGAATATGTAGTGCGGAATATGTTACTTATGAGCAAGCAATTATAACAGTGTTTTAATTTTGTAATAAAGGAATAGCTCTAGTATTTTAAATCTGGAACGTGTTGGTTATTCCCTTAGATGACAAGGGCTGATTCTTCCATATCTTTGTCTTTAATAGTACAAGGGATATATGTTGTATGTGAATGAATGAAAGCTATGGATTGCCACAGTTATTTCGAATTTTTCCCTTTTTAGGTAACAGTGCATAATCCAGAGAATCAAAGCTATTTGATAGCATATAAAGATTCACAACTCATTGTTTCTTCAGCTAAGTAAGTTCTTCTTAAATATCATGCTATTTATTGGGGTGCATGGGAGGCGCAGGTGGTTAAGCATCCAACTCTTGGTTTCGGCTCAAGGTCATGAGATAGAGCACCATTGTTGGGCTCCACACGCAGTAGGAAGTCTGCTTGAGATTTTCTCTCTCCCTCTCTCTCTGCCCCTCCTGCTGTGTGCTTGCTCTCTCGCTGTCTTTCTAAAATATATATTTTTTAAAGATTTATTTATTTATCATGCTATTTATTTAAAGCATTTGAGTTGACCATAAATGAAATATGATTGTATCACCTTCCTTCATAAAATACTTCTGTCAAGTTCTGTGAACCAGAAGCAGTACAGTATAGTACAAAAGTTAGGAGTACACATTTTGGAGCCAGAATGACTAAATGTGGATCCCAGCCTCTTGTTCAGCCCTGTCACCTTGGGCAAATCATTTACTTGCTACAAGTTCTTCAGAAGGGGAGTAGTAATTGCATTTACCTACCTGAGGTTGTTGTCACACAAAGAGTTTATATATATGCTAATATGTGTTAAATTATATACATTTTCAAAAATATGTTTGTTAAATATTACTTGTATATGTAAAATACGTATTTTAAAATATTTTTTTAATGACTTTTTTTTAAAGATTTTATTTATTTTTTTGACAGAGACACAGCAAGAGAGGGAACACAAGCAGGGGGAGTGGGAGAGGGAGAGAGAGAAGCAGGCTTCCCGCTGAGCAGGGAGCCCGATGTGGGGCTCGATCCCAGGACACTGGGGTCACGACCTGAGCCAAAGGCAGACGCTTAACAGCTGAGCCACCCAGGCGCCCCTGTATTTTAAAATATTTTAAATGATGTTTAAATGTCTCATATGTATTATGTACAGTACCTATTAAGGTGTTCATATATATAAAGGCCTAAACAATTCTTAGCATATGGTAAAAACTAAGTATTAGTCCTTATTTTTATTGTAAATGATCTTTTTCTAATCCTCTTCTGTCCTTCATACCTATTTTTCCAGATCTCCACGCAGCTCCCCCTATTTCACACTCTCTGCCCAACTTGGATGACATCAGGCTAATGCTTTCACCTTAGTTCATGTAAAATTTCCAGTTCTGTCTCCAGTCTTGGTTCAAGCTTAGTACAATAGGTTCTTTCTGGTATCTCCATCCTAGTTCTTGATATTTCTGCCCTAGTTCTCTGGCCTCCAGCCTGTTCAACACAATACCACAGGGGCTTAACTTTTTAAAAATAATCCCAAATGCCAAATCTCTTGATTCCTTATTGTCTTTGAATGTATGTCCAAAGTCCTTGGAATAATATCAGAAGCACACTGTAGCCTGACTCAAGTTCATCTGTTTTTTTAATCTCTTATTTTGGTACATTTCAAACATAGACAAAAATAGACAAAATAGTATGATAAATCCTGATGTACATGCTATTCAGCTTGAATAATCATCACCCATGGCCAGTCTCGTTTCCATCTGTAACCCTGTTCATAACCCTTCTATATTATTTTGAAGCAAATTACAGATTTCATATAATTTAATCCATTAAATACTTGAGTATATATAATCTCTTAAAATGGGCTCTTAAAAAGATGTAACCACAGTACTATTTTCATACCCTATAAATTATTAATTGCTTAATATTATATGTCCAGTCAGTATTCAGATTTCCAATAGTCTCAAATTTCTGGTCGTCTTTAGTTTCCAATAGATCCGTAGGTTTCCTCTCTCTTTTTTTGCCTTATATTTGTAAATTTTCTATCACACTTAGTGCCCTTAGGGCATGTATTCTAGTTGTTACCAAAGTTTTATCCTCCCTTACCAAAGAGTATTCTTGCAAGTTAAATCTACTTATTTCTTTAAAATAAATATGTCTTTGGGGCGCCTGGGTGGCTCAGTCATTAAGCATCTGCCTTCGGCTCAGGTCATGATCCCAGGGTCCTGGGATTGAGCCCCGCATCAGGCTCCCTACTTGGCGGGAAGGCTGCTTCTCCCTCCTACTCCCTCTGCTTGTGTTCCCTCTCTTGCTGTGTCTCTCTCTGTCAAATAAATAAAATCTTAAAAAATAAATAATAAAATAAATATGTCTCTTATATACTTCATGACCCCTGACAAGTGTCTTCCAAAAGGAGGTATTTAATATGACAGTTTTCATTTCTTTCATCGTGAATAGGAATTTTCCATCAGACGTTTTAGAAGTGGCAGTAGAGGTCAGAATTGGATGTTTGTGAAATATCACTCCTCTGGCTTTTTGAACTTTTCAGTTATCATGTCTGATAAAAGCAGAGAGAGTATATTGAAAGATTAAAATGATACACCCCTGCTGTTCTTCCCTCGTTTACCAACCCAAACCATGATTTAGCTCAGCACTACTGAAGGCAGTTAACAATAACAGCATGGTTGTTCTGGCTAACATCTTCAAACATCTAAACAACAAATTATTTTAGATTAGACATGAGGAACACCTTCCTAACCATATGGTATGTTTTAAGGAGAGGCTAGAGAGGGATTAGATATAGTGCAGTTTTCTTCAAGGGTTTTGTATGGTGTATATAGTACATGAGGAATCAACTGACAGCTTACTTTGTCTCTCATAGACTTTTTTTAAATTAATGGACCTGGTGATTTAAAGAGAGGCTTCAGAAATACTAGACTCACTTAAGGATTACATTTCCTTGTTATTTTGGATAGCATCTTGAGAATCTTTGGGATGCAGCTGATACCCTTATATGGCTGCCAGGATACATGTCACTTAAATGACCTCATGTTAAAAAATATGGTTTGCTCTAATGTTTATGAAGTATTTAATACCATCTATAAAAGGTTATTTATTATGCATTGCTAACATAAATAATATTCTGTAGCTGCTGAGAGCTTGCAACCTAAATGAAGAACATCTGAATGAAATTCAGAAATGTCCAGTGTTAGCTCTTAAAGGTTTTACCTTGTTTGGGGAGGGATGGTGGTAGGTCTGTTGTATTGGAGAGATTGGTAAAATGGAGACAACTTTAAGTAGTATAGATGTAAACTCCTGCATTGAGTTTATAATTTTAACTTTCCTTAGAAAAATCAAAATTAACTAAGTTTTCTCAAAATAAAATTTAGCACTTAGTGTGGTATTAGACACACTTGGTATATGATTAAATAGTTAATACATTATAACTTCTGGAGTAGAAAGAGAAATTAATTAGGCAGCATTTATGACATTTAAAATATTAAGGTCCAAGGAAGTAGAAATTCTTAGTATAATTAATTTTGTTTAGCATAATAGTCTACATTTTGTTTTCTCTTAAGAGCATTACAGCATTGTGAAGGATTGATTCAGCAGTATAATCGTGCTGAGAACAGCATATGCTTACCTGACAGTAAGCCTCTGCCTCACCAGAATGTAACCAACCACGTGGGCAAAGCAGTAGAAGACTGCATGAGGGCCATCATTGGGGTATTGCTCAATTTAACTAATGATAATGGTAAGTCATATTTTCTACATGTATTCTCACTGAAAGCCTGTATATTACATGCAAAAACAAGTTAATTCCCCTTGTTTCTTTTCTAATGTAGTGATTTTTTCATTGCCATCATGTAATTCACTTACTCACATATAGATGTAAACTACTTTTAGGGGTAGTATTTTTAGGACCAGCCTGGTAGCTTGGTTTGGAAATAGTACAGTCAAAAATATATTTCAATAAAGAAATAGCTATACATTTCTAACTTTTAATATCAATGTTAATGAATATTGGTTATTAGTGTTACATAGAAGAATCAATAACAATTTTCACATTGTTAACATTCCTTATTTCAGAGTGGGGCAGTACCAAAACGGGAGAACAGGATGGCTTGATTGGCACAGCAATGAACTGTGTGCTTCAGGTTCCAAAGTACCTACCTCAGGAGCAGAGATTTGATATTCGAGTGCTGGTGAGTTGGAGTGACTGTTTCATGAAGGAGTATTTGATCTATTGAGATGAAAAAAATTTCATCTTAGTTTTGGGTTTAAGAACCAACTATTTGATATATTGTGGATTTCACTGGATTCCTTGTGAACATACCTTATTGTACAAAAGAGAGCTATGAAGGGTTCTGTGTAAAAATTAAAAGTGTAAGAACTAAAAGTAGTGATTTTTAAAAAGTGGTGAAATCATTGGGAAGACCATTATCTTACATACTGGTTTTTAACCATTTAGTGGGTGGTAGAACACTGATTAGGTTTCTAGCTGCCAACAGAAGTTATGTATATTGTGTTGATGTGCTTTTAATTCCCACCTGTGGTAATAAGCATGTTTTAATTTTTGTAGGGCTTAGGTCTACTGATAAATCTAGTGGAGTATAGTGCTCGGAATCGGCACTGTCTTGTCAACATGGAAACATCATGTTCTTTTGATTCTTCCCTCTGTAGTGGAGAAGGAGATGATAGTTTAAGGATAGCTGGACAAATTCATGCCGTTCAGGCTTTAGTGCAGGTAAGGAACAACTTCAAAACAAGCTAACACCTTCAGTTTTTTGCATTGTCCAACTTCTTCATCAGTTGCACCTTCCTCCTCTCTCCCTCCCTCCTCCCTTTGTGTGTGTGTGTGTATGTGTCTGTCTGTCTGTCTCTCACCCTTATCAGTTCACTGAGAGGTACATTGGGTTAGAATTTATACCTTTCTGTACTTTACTCCATTGACAGTTCAACTGTAATAATCACTCGTTAGGCATTGATAGTGAAAAGGAGAAACAGGCATATTTGTTGATAAATCAAAAGATTATTGGTAACAAATTGGGAATCAAGTCCCATCCCCAATCCCGTGCAGTTCAGGTCCTTTAAGCATTTACTTCCTGGTCTGATCTGTGTCTAGTACTTTGTGTTCCTAAGTATTGGGCCATACTTTTCCCCTTTTTGGGGGTGAGGGAATACTTTTCATAGTATGTTTGTGGAGTAATTTCCTGGCTTAAGAATTGTGTCGGGGTGCCTGCATGGCTCAGTCAGTAAAGCATCTGCCTTTGGCTCAGGTCATGATCCCGGAGCCTTGGGATCGACCCCAGCATCAGGCTCCCTGCCCAGTGGAGAGTCTGCTTCTCCTTCTCCCTCTGCTCCCCCCACTTCGTGCTCTCTCTCAAATACATGAATAAAATCTTAAAAAAAAAACAAAAGAATTGTATCAGAGTATGTATATTTAAAATTTGATGTGTCGGATGTTATAAGAAACTGATAAATTATTGGACACTAAAAAAAAAATAATAATTTAAAAAATAAAAATTGAGGGACACCTAGGTGGCTCAGTTGGTTGAGTGTCTGCCTTCAGCTCAGGTCATGATCCCAGGGTCCTGGGATCAAGTCCGCATCGGGCTCCTTGCTCAGTGGGGAGCCTGGTTCTCCCTCTGCCTGCTGTTCCCCCTGCTGCTCCCCCTGCTTGTGCGTTCTCTCTCTGACAAATAAATAAAATAGAAATCTTTAAAAAAACTAAAGATAAAATTGATATCTCTATGGGGTACCTGGCTGGCTCAGTTGGAGGAGCATGTGCTCTTGATCTCAGAGTTACGAGCTCAAACCCCACATTGAGTGTAGAGATTAAATAATCTTTTAAAAAATGAAAATAAAAATTGATGTCACCTGATCCCAGCCAGTAAACATAGTCTCTCTCCTCAGTTTACACTTCTCCCAAAAAACTGCATGTGAGTTTTTGTTTCTTGACAATGGTGGGCATTGCAGTTTTTTAACTTTTTTTTCCAATCTAATAGGTTCCTAACTACCTTTGTTATTTCTTTCCTTAAATGACAATTTGCATATGTTCAGAATTGGTAATGAACTGTCCATTTTATTGTTTCTGAAACCTTTGCTACCCTGTTAATCCTTTTGGCCTTTTTGAAACTAGTAATCCTTGAAAGAAGTAACCCACAACAGCTTGATCTTTTCTTGAGTCATAACTAGGACCCCATCATTCTCTTCTCAAATACTTTGAACTCAGGAGTTCTTTTACACTATTAAAAATTATTAGGGACTCCAGAGAATTTTTGTTTATGTGTGTTCAATCTATTGATATTTACTGAATTTGAAATCAAAACTGAGAAAATTATAAAACAAAGACACTCCTTCCATTAGCCATCAGAGCAGTAACATAATCCCATAGTATGTAGATCCTGGAAAACAGTATACACTCAAGAGAGAATGAAAGAAGTCAATATTATTATGAATATGATTTTGACCTCACAGATTCTACAAAGGGGTTTTGGGAATCCCGAAATTTTAAGAAATTTTAATACCACTTTTATATAAAGCTCAAATTTTATTTTCTTAAGGATATTAAAGTTTATATACCACTCTTCGCTATGCTCAGCAAACTTTTGAGGTCTGCTTGGCATTTGATTTTCAGGTAGTTGTTTTTAGTAACTTGGAGTTTTTCCCAAATCCTATCAATAAATGCTTTCCATACATTCAGCTCTGTACCAGCACAAGGAAAATTAAGTACATGAAAGCAAGGAATCCAGTGGTTCCCTTTTGACTTAGTTTTCACTGTGTTCTTCCATTGTTAATAATATTAGTTGAGGTCCAGTTGTGAGTCCTCTTGAGACCTTTTGCTTTTTATTTTTACTGGTGCTTGTTTATCTCTTTATTTTTTTAATATCTACCTATCTATGAGAGAGAGAGCAAGCCGACAGGGTGGGTGGCGGGGAGGGGCAGAGGGAGAGAGAGAATTTTTTTTTTTTTTTAAGATTTTATTTACTTACTTGTCAGAGAGAGAGCACAAGCAGGGGGAGTGGCAGGCAGAGGGAGAAGCAGGCTCCCTGATGAGCAAGGAGCCTGATGTGGGAGTCAATCCCAGGACCTTGGGATCATGACCCAAGCCGAAGGCAGCCCCTTAACCGACTGAGCCACTCAGGCATCCCTTGTTTATCTCTTTAAATTTCTTTTTAAAGAGGCCATGTTGCTTTTCCCCAATTTATGTAGTTTTATTTTGTGTCTTTTCTTTCTTAATTTATTTAGTTTGCTCAGGCTTTAAAAATTTTTTTTACATCAAGTTTGTAATTTTTGCTTGAAATATCCTGTCATTATCCAATTTAAGGGCAAGTGTTAAGATTTGCATTCTTACAAACAGAATGCCTGTATCATTAGTAGATACACTTAGTTTACTTGATTGAATCCCAGCAGCATTTATACTTTCCTTTTTGCCTTCAGTTGGTTGTAGAGCAAACGCTTTTCTTGTTAACTTACCCCTTTTAACCAGATAGCATGCTTCTTAGGGTTAGTGATTTTAAAAGCAAACATACCTTATATTTAGGTACATACATGTTGCTTGGTGTTCTTTTAATAATCTTCAAAAATAATTTTTATCAGCTTTTCCTTGAGCGAGAACGAGCAGCCCAATTGGCAGAAAGTAAAACAGATGAATTGATCAAAGATGCTCCCACCACTCAGCATGATAAGAGTGGAGAGTGGCAAGAGACAAGTGGAGAAATACAGTGGGTATCAACTGAAAAGACCGATGGTACAGAAGAGAAACATAAGAAGGAGGAGGACGATGAAGAACTTGACCTCAATAAAGGTACATTTATTTTAAGTCATGTATTCAAATTGAAAATGTTTTCTCCCTCTGAAACTTTAATTCATGTGTTGTCATAATCTTGCTATTCTTTTTTTTTTAATGATTTTACTTATTTATTTGACAGAGAGCGAGAGTAAGCACACAAGCAAGGGGGAGCAGCAGAGGGAAAGGGAGAAGCAGGCTTCCCACTGAGCAGGGAGCCCGATGCAGGGCTCGATCCCAGGACCCTGAGATCGTGACCCGAGCCAAAGGCAGTCGCTTAACCGACTGAGCCACTCAGGCGCCCCTTGCTATTCTTTTATGGCCTCTTGAGTTCAGTGCAGACAAGCTTTAGTATTTTTTTTTTTTTTAAGATTTTATTTATTTGACGGAGACACCGCGAGAAAGAGGGAACGCAAGCAGAGAGAGTGGGAGGGAGAAGCAGGTTTCCTGCTAAGCAAGGATCCTGATGCAGGGCTCGATCCCAGGATCCCGGGATCATGACCTGAGCCGAAGGCAGACGCTTAACAACTGAGCTACCCAGGCGCCCCCAAGCTTTAGTATTTCAGTGCTCATAGATAGGGGTTCTTTGCTGGCTTCCTAGCAGTGAGTGGCTTAAACAACAGTTCTGGAGGATCAGCGTGTCAGGGTTGGTCTCAGGCTTGTCTCTCCAAGCTTGGATTGTAGGTGGCCATCTTTTGCCTATCTTTTTAGATAGTCTTCCCTCTATGTATATCTTTGTTCTGATCTCCTGTTATGAGGATGGCAGACAGATTAGGACCCCACCCCAGTGACCTCATTTAAACTACCTCTTTAATTAAACATCCAGTCTAAGTGTAGACATACCCTGAGGTACTGGGGGTTAGGAGTTCAGCATATGCAGGGGGTGGGGCCATAGTTCAGTCCATAACAAGGTAAAATTCACCCTTTAAAAGTGAACAATTGAGTAGTTTTCAGTACATTCACAAGCTTGTGCAACCATCACCACTGTGTAATTTCAGAACATTTTCATCACCCCCAAAAGAAACCCCATACCCATTTAGCAGCCATTACCCCCTGTTCTCCCCTCCCTAGCCAGTGGCAGCCACTAATTCTGCCTCTGGATTTGTCTTATTCTGGACATTTCATGTAAATGGAATAATATGTAGCCCTTTGTGACTGGCTTCTTTCACTTAGCCTAATGTTTTCCAGGTTCATTCCTGTTGTAACATGTTACTAGTACTTAATTCCTTTTTATAGCCAAATATTCCATTGTAGGTATGTACCACACTTTGTTTATCTAGTTATCAGTTGATGGATGTTTGGGTTGTGTCCACCTGTGGCTCTTATGAATGATGCTGCTGTGACATAGCATTCATGTACAAGTTTTTATGTGAACATATATTTTCACTTCTCTTGGGTGAAAGTGATGGATTATTTAACTCAGTGTTTAACATTTTAAGGAACTACCATACTCTTTTCCAAAATGACTGCTTCATTTTACATTCCTACTGGCCATGTTTAAGGGTTCTGGTTTCTCCAAATCCTTACAAATAGTTATTTGTCTTTTTTATTTTAGCCATCCTAGTGGGTGTGAAGGTATATGTCACTTGATTGGCGGTTCCCCGTTGAATAAATGGTGTCAAGCATGTTTTCACGTGCTTCGTGCTTATTGCTCATTTACATATCTCCGTTGCCTCTTCACTTTCTTGATGGTGTCTTTTGAAACACAAAAGTTTGTTTGATGTTCGGTTTATCTATTTTGTCACTTTTGGTTTTGGTGTGGTATCTAAGAAGCCATTTCATAACCCGAGGTCATAAAGATTTAGTCCTTTATTTTTGTTTAAGAGTAGTTTTATGGTTTTTGTGCTTATATTAAGGTCCCTCGTTCATTTGCATAATTTTTTGTTCATTTGTGTGGATATCCCATTTTCCTAGCACCATCTATCAATGTTTAAGGAGTTCTGAAGAAAAGATAACTAACAGAATTGTTGGTGTTCTGGGTGGGGTTGTTTTTTTGTTGTTATTTTGGTTTTGGTAATACACTGTAACAGTTTTGTGTTTAAATATTCTCAGCCCTTCAGCATGCTGGCAAACACATGGAGGATTGCATTGTGGCCTCATACACAGCGCTACTTCTTGGGTGTCTCTGCCAGGAGAGTCCAGTAAGTAAGAGTTCGGTATTGTTTTATGTGTCTTAAAAAGATTGCATTGTGACAACTTTGTACCATTACCTAATTAACTTGTGTATTACTTTATTTTCCCCCTCATGTTCAAACTTTCAAATATTTGGTAAACTTTTTTATAATTTATTTTTTTTTATTCGGTAAACTTTTAAAGGTACATTCTAAAATTAGGAGTAATTGGGTTTAATGAGAAAGTTTTTGATTGATGGATGAATTGATTTACATGGCTTTGGTTGAAGTAAAAGCATAATACAAAACCTGTGCTCAGCTGGCTTAAGATGGAAAAGCGTAGTCTCAGTGATACTGTCAAGGACTCAGAAAATTTATCTTTAGACCCTACTGTCCTCTGCATGTTGTCTTGTACTAGGTCTCCTCCTGGCCCCATGCTGTCTGTGGCTGCATGTCTCATCTAGTTAAATAGTGTCCAACAGAAGAAGGTGGCTTCTTGTCTGTTTCTTTTTAAGAGCAGTGCTCTTTCCCCCTAGGATCCCTCCACACTCACTGCGCCAAGTAGACTTCCCCTTATCTTGGCCAGCATTGGCTCACATGGCTTTTGTTTGAACCACTTGCTGGCAAGGAAAATGGGATTACTATGTGAAGATTTAGATTATGATGATGTAAGTAGAAGTATTAGTGTCCAGTTGGTGGGGCTGAGTCAGCACGGAAGTGGACAGTTCTGGCTATTGGGACGGTCATTGGGAGGACTTTCTTAGGGAAAGGTTTAGTGGAAGAGCCAGATTTTAAAATGAAAACTTTAAAGTTCTTTTCCTTAGGAACCAAGGGCATTCAGGAGGCAAGAATGGAAGTCTATTCTATAGTGAAAGGGTTAGCTTCACTACAGTAGTCTGCTCCACTGGGGCCCTTACTGGCACCGCGGCTTTCAGGAACAAGACCAGAGTTCTCATCATGGCTGTGCAGGCCCTGCAGGATCTTTATACCCTTTCCTGGAATCTTTTCAGTTCAGTCCTTTTCCTTATTTCCTTAAATTCAGAGATTTTAAGGGCAAAGGGGAAAGAATGGGCATACTATTTAAATTTAATGATTTTTAGGTATTCTATTTTGCACACACCCTAGTTTCGGTATGTTCTTAAATAATGGGTCTAGACATTAACATATGATACTAGCACATGTGATTTATCTTTGGCCATTTTTCTCATGTAAATAAATTCCTATTCATATGTCTCTCTTCTCTAAAGATTTTATTTATTTAATTGACAGAGAGAGAGAGACAGCATGAGAGGGAACACAAGCAGGGGGAGTGGGAGAGGAAGAAGCAGGCTTTCGGCTGAGCAGGGACCCCGACGCGGGGCTCGATCCCAGGACCCTGGGATCATGACCTGAGCCGAAGGCAGTCACTTAACCAACTGAGCCACCCAGGTGCCCCTGTCTCTCTTCTCTAAAGAGATCATAAGGTCCTTAAGTTCTGGGCAGTGTTGTGAATTTGTAGAACTCTAGATGTCTTTATTGCCTTGGGGTGGGGGGTCATTATTAACCCCAAAAAACTGGTTGATACATAAATTGTAAAGGAAATTGGTTTGCTGAATAGTGTAAGTGGAAGAGAGACGAGAAAGCAGGTGGTTGTACCAAATGCTGCTTTATGGTAAAGGGCTGCATGCTTAGGAAGCCCAGGGGATTGGGTCTTCTTCCATTGCACACCATGCATCTGGTGCATTGCGGTGGTCAGTCTCCTCACTGGTCTTTGTCTTTCCTGCTCTCTTGAATCCATTCCTGAGATCTTGGACACGACCACCACAGCTAACTTCGCAAAGAGCACATCTGATCACTACTCTTACCAGTCTTCTTGGCTTTCCATCATTTAGGGAATCACCACTTTGTTTACTGCTACAAGTAAAACTTGTTAAAACTGCTTCTACTTTTTCTAAATCTGTCATACCCGTTGGGTATTTTCTAAATTGCCCAAATAAGCCATGCCATTTCTCATTTTCTCTCTTTTTTTTAAGTAATCTCTATACCCAGTGTGGGGCTCGAACTCACAAATCTGAGATTGAGTTGCATGCTTTTCCGAAAGAGCTCCTCTCATTTTTTCTTTTTGTACCTGCTGTTCTCTGTTTAAAAACACGTGCTATGACTGTCCTTCCCATGCCCCAGGCACTATATGTTGCATTCTGTAGAGTATTGATAGAAAAGGGTTTGATTATTGAGGGTTTCACTGAAAACCGAGGGTCTAATCGTTGATTTTGTATCATAGCAATGCACTTTTCTACCGAGCAGCCTTCATAGCCACCATATTCCTACCATCGTGCTGTCATGCTGCCTTCCTGGAAATTGTTTTTTAAAGACTTTTTTTTTTTTTTTTTTAAGATTTTATTTATTTGACAGAGAGACAGTGAGAGGGAACACAAGCAGGGGGAGTGGGAGAGGGAGAAGCAGGCTCCCCTGCTGAGCTGGGAGCCCGATGCGGGGCTCGATCCCAGGACCCTGGGATCATGACCTGAGCCGAAGGCAGACGCTCAACGACTGAGCCACCCAGGCGCCCCTAAAGACATTCTTAAATCCAGCTTTCCTTTAGCTCTGTAGTTTCCATCAGGATTGCCCTTATAACATTCACCACTTCAGTATATTTTTTAAGCATTTTGTAAAATCTCTGTGTTTTAGCTGCAGTGTTAACTCAATAGGAGTAAATTTGCACTCCACCTCACAGCTGGGGATGGGTAGTGGCTTTTGGTGGGAACGTGGCTCACTTAGAATATGGGTGATTGATATTGCATAATTACTTTAGTAACGTTTATTAGATCTTTTCTGAAACTGTATTCATACTATTTTGTTTCTTTGTAATTGCAAAAGTACGCTGACAAGAATTTTAAAAAAAGGGAGAGGGAGGGGTGCTTGGGTGGCTTAGTCAGTTGAGCCTTCTACTCTTGATTTTGGCTCAGGTCATGATCTTGATCCAGATCAAAGCCCCCACCCCCCACCCCCTCCACTCACCCCCACCCCCGGTCAGGCTCCACGCTGGGCATGGAGCCTGATTAAGATTTTCTCTCTCTCTCTCTCCCCCACCTCAAAAAAATAAATAAAAAGGGAAAGAGGGGACCAGTGGCAAATTTCTTAAAAGCATAATATGTAGTCTTTTTCCCTGCCCCTAGCAACAAAAATCAGAAACTCCTCCCGCCTTGTGGCCTAAAACTCAGGACAGATTTTCTTTTGTGCTTTTTTGATGTAGGTGAACATACTTAAAAGAGCCTTTCCTTTTATTATTATCTTTAAAACATTGAAAAAATACATTGAAATAGAAAAGGGTTTTAAGCAAGTTATATATTTTCCATGTGGCAGATTGGTTATATATATACATAGTAATGCTCTCTCCTGGCATTGCTGACATTCTCTCATGAAACTAGATTATCTTTGGAAAGATCTAGTTAATTCCCGGCCTACATAGGAACATGAGGATTTTTGTTACTCCATAAGCACCTTGGGTACATTCTCAGTTTCCCCCTCCTTTTCTTGACACTGCTTCCCACCCCAACGCACACACATTCAACAGTGCATTTTGTTCTTTCAGGCATTTTTCTGTATATTTACAAAAGTAAATATGGATACAAGTGTAGCTTTTGCCAGTTTTACCTTTCTGAGGATGGGATGGGATAGGGAATGGACAGACACACAGAGTTTAGGAGGGTGGAAAAGGAAATGGCATGTTAAACAAGGAGTTCAAAGACCTCGTAGAAGTTTGGAAGAAGATATGTGCCAAAACCAGCAACACAGTGCAGGGTGCAAACTCCGGTTTTCTGCCACCTGACCAGTATTTCTTTGATCTCTTTTCTCAGATCAATGTGACCACTGTGCGAGAATATCTGCCAGAAGGGGACTTTTCAATAATGACAGAGATGCTCAAAAAATTCCTGAGCTTCATGAATCTTACTGTAAGTAGCTTCTGTTGCAACTTCTGTGGTCATAAATATGATGCATTAATGACCGTAGAAATGAAAATACTATGTGGCCCTCGTGACTAGAAGCAAAAAGGGATTCTCTTGTGTTCTTTTTAAGATAATTATTATGGCCAAATATATTGATATTCTGTTATCAAAGCTACAATTTAATATTAGTGTGTTTTGATTCATAGTGTTCAGTTTAGTGAAGCTAAAAAATTTAAGCTTTGATTTGATGCTTGTTAAAACAGTATTAACTGTTACTTCCTCTCTCCGCCTCCCTTCAGTGTGCTGTTGGAACCACAGGCCAGAAATCTATCTCCAGAGTGATTGAGTACTTGGAACATTGCTAGCTGCTTTACCTTTGCTTCAGGTGCTCGGTAATGCTGGAGCTATTCTTAGACAGAGAAAAGTCATGAAAGAAGTCCTTGAAGATATACCAAGAACATTCATCAGTATCATTCATGTTTGGATTTTTAAGGCCACCTGATTTCTTCGTCATGCATTCTGCATTTGCTAAATGACAGTTACTACATCAATCTGCAACTATCAAAAATGAGGGAAAAGGTTCAGGCTGTTAACAATTCCGTGCAGTATTTCAATACACTTACTTTGGCAGAGTTTATAGTCTCCCCTGTTCTCTTGCTTTATTCCGGGCAAGTTGTGAGGGGAGAATCTGTGCTGCTGTTAGTGCAACTGCTGTGTGTGTTGAGCCACTGTTGTCATGCCAGCCAGGTGCAGAGGCAGCTTAGCTACTGAGGTATCGAATGTTTTGAGGACATTCTAGACAACAGCTTAGTTCCTTTTTCAGGCTCATTTGCTTTTGCTTTTTTGTTGAATGATTCCAATCGTAAATAAAGCTTTTAATAATTTTGTGAATTTTTTTTCGTTGTTGTTCCCTGAACTACTGTCTATATTTAAAATTAGATGGAATCCAAAGACACAAGGGATTGATAGTATATTTTTTTATTTTTGATTTGGTTTGGGTTGTTGAACTATTTTTCACTTTTGAGACCATGACCATATTATCATACCATGATGAATCATAGCTGTAGACACAAGAAAACCAACAACAGTTTGAGGGAATATTATGTAAGATGATGTGCCCTGTTAAAGGATGAAGCAAAATAGACAAACCCAGGGTAGTTTCAGCTTAATGCTAGAGGCGGCTCTTGAAACATTAAGTTTTGAGGGGGGACTCTCTAGATATATTTTCTAATGTTCAGTACAGTAAATATAAGGAAGCTAAAACACCAATGTGGAATTCATGTTTCCAGATAATGTGTATATTCTTCTATAGAGTGACAGGATCAAATGCATAAACGCAAAGCCTTAAATTGCTGGTTCAGAGAAGATCCTTTTTTTCATTCAGATTCTTAGTTCATAGACCAGTGTGTTTGGAAAACAGTCATGGAACACACAAAACACATTTTATATATTTAATTTCACAACATTGCAAATCTTTCTTGTGTTAATTATTGTTCAGACCACTGGTTAAACTTTTTTTTGGTGATTGGGCCTGAATCCAGGCTTTCCAGAGATCTCTTTCATTAATACTTTTAAATACCTTTCAGGTAGTTATATCATGTTTCTTCATTGGATTTGTAAAACTTGAAGCCATAAAAATATTAGTTTGGTGTGTATTGAGGAAAATAGCTGAAAGTCTAATTGTTACTCATTTAGACTTTGTTATTTCCTTGTATAAAGTGACAAATCGGGGCTCTTGTATTAGTGCCAGCTGTAATGTTTTTTAAATGCAGTGGCTGCCTTCTATTGTCTTCCTATTTTTGATAATGCAGATTGTTGGGATATCTATAAGGAAGTAACTGATTCCAGGCAAATTGTTTTCTTCCTCCTACCCACCCAACCCCCACCCATCACCTTTTAACAGCATAGTTATGCCAGTGTAACTTGGGAAAGATTGAGGTTTTATTTGCCCTGAGTATAAAAGCTAGCTTAGCAAACTGTTTTAAAAGTATATCAATAAATGATATTCATAAAACTGAAGTAGGTATATTTTGTTTAATAATTTTAAAGTGCATTGATATTTATTAATCATTGGATTTAGGAAAAGGAACAGATTTTTGGTAAAACTGACTTGTGGCAGATGGTAAAGAATATTACAAAATGTTTGGATGAGAACAATCAGGGCGAACTACATTTTTCTGTTACACTGGTAATCATTTGAGAATTGATTTACCTCAGTGTTTAACAGTTTTTTGTTTTGTTTTGTTTTTTAAATAATAACTAATTGTCAAGCACTGATAGAAATGCAGACTTTGGTGGGGGGTGGTGGGGGAGAAATCACCTCACCAGCTGCAGTGCATTTGTGTGTTTTTAACCCTCGGAGAACTCTGCATTTTAGGGTACTTGAGGCTGACTTGCAAATTAAAGTTTTAAAGTAACCTTTTTTTCCATTGTAAATATTTCTGTAAATACTACCAATTGGAAATTAGAACAGTAGAGTACTTTTCTGAATCCAATCCTATTTTTATTTTATACAGTATTTCTCAGCTGTGATCTTTGGAGCAAAAGCCAACGGCAGGAAAAAAATAGTTTGTACCAGTTTCATGAAGTATGTCTTTGGGTTTTTGTAAATAATTTTAACTCAAATAAAATTGCTACTTTCAATACACATGTTGTCTTTAACATAAATCTATTGAACTGTTTTGGAGGAAGAAATCTCATGAACTTGATATAGCTGACTAAGGGGAAACAAGGTGTTATGTGGATTTCCCTTCAACATACACATAAAAACCAATTTTTATTAAACATTATGTACTTCTCCATGTTTTTAATACTCCTCTGAATGTAATGTCAGCTCTCAGAAACTCAGGTTCATTAATGATGGTGGTTTTCTGCTTGTATAGTTATGCCCTTGATGTGTATTTTAAGTTAGTTGCCTTAGTCTTTTTGCCCCTCTGAGTATGACACAAAACTTTTTTATTTTTTTACAGTTGCTTTTTAGTTTTTCAGTTTTCTTCTTATCAGACTTTTAGGTTTCCTGAATGGAATACAAGTGGTTTCCTTAACCTCTCCTCATTGCTTTTAATTACAAAACTAGATTGAAGGATGTTCCTGTGAGTTCCCATTCCGGCCATAAACAGTGTATGACCATGTTTAAGAGTGCAGACTGTGGCTCTAGAAAGACCTAAACCACACACATACCTTTGGAAAACAAGTGCTGATGTATGTTCGAGCAATTTCCCAGACAATTATCCTGCTTACTCGGCTAGAAGATGGGGCTCTTGCTTGCTTCAGGGTTGTGAAGACTCAGTGAAACCATGCATGTGAAGCAGTAGCACGTAGGTCCAAGTAAATGGTAGCTTTCACCAGTCTGTTTGCACTCTGTCAGGAAATTAAAATGTTCTAAACAACAGAGTAGAGTACTGTGACTATTTCAGACACCTGGGATAATGGCTTTTATATTGCTGAGGTCATTGGGTTTGGGTCCCTTTAACTGCAAGTCTCTAAAATTATTTCCAGAATTGTTAATATCTTGGTAGTGACTAAAGCAGCGAGAAAATGGAACAAACTTCAGTGATGATTAAAATGTTTCAAACATGTCCCTCCAGTTTCTTCTTACATTAGAAGGAAGGACCAGAAGAGGTTTGCACAATTCACTGTCAGTTAATGGTCTCCTGATATTGGATGCATAGATTAATGACAAGTTTATTTTTTAGTAATCTCTACACCCAACATGGGGCTCGAACTCATGACCTCGAGGGTTGCATGCTCTTCCATCTGAGCCAGCCAGGCACCCCTAGAATCTCTGAACAAAAAATTTGAATAATAAGTGTTTTGGTAAAACTTCTATTTCCTTGGTTTCTGTGCAATTTGAATACTCCAAAGGCTATGTACTGGCTTAAGGAGCAAAAATAGAAAACCATATCAGTATACTACCTAGTTTTCAGTTACCTAAAAGGGCCTGTTTGTTATCTAGAGTTGTATTACAGAGGATGTGGCTAAATGAAACTATACTGTTGGGAGGTTCATAAATCTTAAAAGTAGTTTAATACTTAGATTATATTAGAGATGGATGTTATAATCCCTACAATATCCAGTAAAAAACAATGCAAAGACATATAGGTAGAGATGCTTACAAGAATAAATATGGAACACTGAAATATTTGGTTAACCAAAGTTGGGAAAAGAGTAACAAAAAAAAGAAAAATAGGAAACAAATAGCAAGAGCAAATAGATTTAAGTAAAAGTGCAAAAAAAACCCAAAAAAGACAGGAACAACATCCACTAAATCTAAGAATACCAATAATTATATGTAAGTATACCAAATACTCCAATTATAAGACAGATCATCAAACTGAAAAAGAGACCTGCTAAATACAAATAGTTTGAAAGAAGATGGGAAAAGATAGACACTAAACATGAAGTGATTAAGACAAAAGATGAATATTAAGCTTAAGCATTTCATGATGATTAGGGGAAGGGGGAAATACATCAGTAAGGAATAATAATTGTGTCTATATACCTAGCAGAACTTTAAAAATACAGCAAAAACTAAAAGGTAGAAATAGACAAGGTCACAACCAGTTTGATATTTTAACACCCTTCAGGAATTGATAGGATATATTTTTTTAAATCAGTAGGAAAAGTGATCTGAATGATCAACTACTACCTTGACTTAACTGAAATTTATGGGACACTACTCAACAGTTCTTCAGATGTACATGAAGCTTTCACCAAGACAGACTACAAGGTGGGTCATAAAACAAGTCTCACAGATGACTGGAGCCTTGACCACAAGGAATTACATCAGATATAAGTCAATATAGTACAATATGTAGAAAATAACATTTAAAAATCAACTATACTTTTTTTTTTAAGATTTATTTATTTATTTATTTGACAGCTCAAGCAGGGGGAGCTAAAGGCAGAGGGAGAGGGAGAAGCAGGCTCCCCGAGGAGCGGGGAGCCCGACACGGGGCTCAATCCCAGGACCCTGGGATTGTGACCTGAGCCAAAGGCAGTTGCTTAACCAACTGAGCCACCCAGGTGCCCCGAAAAATCAACCATACTTTTAACCTACGACTCAGTCACATAGGAAATTAGAAAATAGTTTGAGTTGAATGACAAAGTTCAAATTAAAAACATGGGATGTAGGTAAAACAGTGCTTAGAGGAAAATTAGCTTTAAATGCTTAGGAAGAAGGCTTAAAATCTAAATTTCTACCTGAAAAACTAGGGGGAAAAATGAGCAATTAAACCCAAGTAAGCTGGGGACACCTGGGTGGCTCAGTCGGTTAAGCATCTGCCTTCAGCTCAGGTCATTATCTTGGGGTCCTGGGGGTCCCCCTGCATTGGCTCCCTGCTCAGCAGGGAATCTGCTTCTCCCCTCTCCCTCTGCCCCTCCACCCTGCTTAGGCTCTATCATTCTCTCGCTCAAATAAATAAAATCTTAAAAAAACCCAGAAATTTTACCAAAGCCAAAATTTGGTTCTTTGAAAACTTAATTGATAAACACTTAGGACCAATCAAGAAAGAAAAGTCACAAATTACCAGGGTCTGGAATGAAAGATGGAATATCAATATAAACTATAGACATTTTTTTTAAAGATTTTATTTAGGGGTGCCTGGGTGGCTCAGTCAGTTAAATGTCTGCCTTGGCTCAGGTCATGATCCCAGGGTTCTGGGATCGAGACCCCCGTAGGTCTCCCTGCTCAGTGGGGAGCCTAATTCTCCCTCTCCCTCTGCCTGCTACTCCCCCTGCTTGTGTGCTCGCTCTCGTGCTCTCTCAAATAATAAAATCTTTTTTAAAAAAGATTTTATTTTAGAGAGGGAGAGCATGAGCAGGGGGTGGTGGGGAGGGGCAGAGGGAGAGGGAAAAAAAATCTCAAGCACCCTCCCCACTGAGTGCAGAGCCCGTCTAGGGGCTAGATCTGAGATCATGACCTGAGCTGAAATCAAGAGTCAGATGCTCAGCTGACTGAGCCACCCAGGTGCCCCAACTCTACAGACATTTGAAAAGATATTATGACTGAGTTAAACAATTAAGTTTTACAACTTAGGTGAAATGAACAAATTCCTTGAAAAACAGAATTTACCAAGACTGACTCAAGAAACTTTGGGCGCCTGGGTGGCTCAGGCAGTTGAGCAACTGGCTCTTGGTTTTGACTCCGGTCATGATCTCGTGGGTCGTGGTATCAAGCCCACCTGGGGCTCTGCACTTAGCAGGGAATCTGCTTCATATTCTTGCCCTCTCCGCAACCCCCAACTCGTGATGCACTCTCTCTGTAAGTGAATAAATTTTTTTTTTTTAAAGATTTTATTTATTTGACAGAGACACAGCGAGAGAGGGAACACAAGCAGGGTGAGTGGGAGAGGGAGAAGCAGGCATCCCATGGAGCAGGGAGCCCGATGCAGGGCTCGATCCCAGGATCCCGGGATCATGACCTGAGCCGAAGGCAGACGCCTAATGACTGAGCCACCCAGGTGCCCCCTGTAAGTGAATAAATCTTAAAAAAAAAAAAAATAGGAAGCCTGATCTGCCTTATATATTAAAAAAGCAATTTATATTTAAAATATTCCTACAAATAAATAAAAGTTCTGTCCCGGAGATCAGTGACACATTATAAAACATTTAAGAAAAAATTATCAATCTTAAATAGACTTATTGAGAAAGCATAGAAGGGAATACTTCTCAAATCATGGTATGAGGCTCACCCATAATACCCCTAACATTAAAAGAAAAAGGAAAAAAAGAACATACGGGCCAACATTTCATGACTACAGATACAAAATCTTTAACAAAATATTAGAAAATAAAATCCATTAGTGTATATAAAAAACATAATACATCACAACCAAGTGGGGTTTATCAAAGGAGTACAAAGTTGGTTTTACATTTGGAATCAACATATCAACGAAGTACTACAATTGTGATCATCTATACATAGAGAAAAAGTATTTGGCAATGCAATACACATTTATGATCTTAAAACTTCAGCAAACTAGTATACCGAAATTAAGATAAACTTTTAAAAACCTCAGCAAACTAGAAATACATGAGAACTACTTTAATCACATAAAGAACATCTATAAAAAGTGCTATTATATAGTGTATAATTCTTTACTCCTAAGATCAAGAACAAGGCAGAGATGTTCAAGCTCAACACTTCTATTCTTTGTTTTTCTTAAACTAGAATTGAGAAACTGACCTAAAATTCACACGGAAATGCAAAGGGCCTAAAGTAGTCAAAATAAGCTTTAAGAATAACAAAGCTGGAGGATAGACACTATTGAGCTTAGTTTCACTACAAAACTACAGTAGTCGAAACTGTGATACTAGCATAAGGAGAAAAAAAATCAGTAAAACAAAGAGCCTAGATGTATACCTACACACACGTATATGGTCAATTGATTTTTGGCAGAGATACCGAAGCAATTTAATGTAGAAAGTATTTTTAGGGGCACCTGGGTGGCTCAGTTGGGTAAGCGTCTGCCGGCTCAGGTTATGATCCCAGGGTCCTGGGGATGGAGCCCTGCTCAGAGGGGAGCCGGCTTCTCCCTCTTCCCCCCACATGTGCTGTCACTCTCTTTGTCTCTCTCTCTCTCTCAAATGAATAATTAAAATCTTTTAAAAAAACAAACAAGCAATTGAAACTTTGTTAACGTTGTTGGTGGGAATGTAAAATAACACCATTTTGGAAAAATTTTGGCAATTCCTTGTAAATTAAAGATAGACTATCCCTCAATCCAGCATTTCCATGTTGTCCAGGAGAAATTAAAACATTCGGTGGAAAAACTTGTAAAAAAAAATGTTGATAGCTATTATATTAACAATAGCTTACACTAGAGGGGCACCCTGCTGGCTCAGTCAGTAGAGCATGTGACTCTTGATCTCAGGGTCATGAGTTTGAGCCCCATGTTGGGCATAGAGATTGCTTAAAAAAATGGATAACAATGGGAAAAAACCCACAAATATCCATCAACAGTCAATGTATAAACAAATTGTATTATATTCATGCACTAGAACACTACTTAGCAATAAAAAAGAATGAACTCCTCTTTCAATCAACAGCATGGATAAATATACATGTATTCATAATGCTGAAGGGAAGATGAATAAGAAAGTGTACAAATGTAGAAACTGAATTAATTGACACAAATTTGTAGAAGAGGCAAAACTAGTGTAACATGAAAACATTCACAACAGTTTATCTAGCAGATAAAAAGTTAGATGGAAAATGCTACATGTTAGGAATTTTAAAACACACCTCTTAATAATTCATAGGATAATGAAATTTTTAAAAACTTAGAACTCAATAACAACAAAAATAAAAAGTATCAAAAGTTACAGGATGCAGCAAAACAGAACCTAACGAGAGCAAATGGAATCCAATATTATATTTAAAAAATCATTCACCATGATCAAGTAGGATTTATTCCAGGGATGCAAGGGTAGTTCAATATTTATAATCCACATGATACACCGCATTAACAAGAGAAAGGATAAAAACCATATGATCATCCTAATAGATGTATAAGACAGCATTTGACAAAATACAACATCCATTCATGATAAAAACTCTCAGCAGAATAGGTTTAGAGGGAACATATCTCAACATAATCAAGGACATATATGAAAAACCCACAGCTAACATCATACTTAATGGTGATCAGGAACAAGATAGGGACGTACACTCTCAACACTTTTATTTAACATAATCCTGGAAGTCCTAGCTGCAGCAAACAGACAAGGAAAAGAAATAAAAGGCACTCATTTTTTCAGAAAGAGGTGAAAGTGTCACTATTTGCAGATGACATACTTTATAATAGAAAACCCCAAAGACCACCAAAAAAACTACCAGAACTGATGAATTCAGTAAATTTGTGGGATGCAAAATTAATATAAAGAAATCTGTTGCATTTCTATACACTAATAACAGAGTAGCAGAAAGAGAAATTAAGAAAGCAATCCCATTTACAATTGTGCCAAAATTAATAAAATACCTAGGAATAAAGTTAACCAAGGCGGTGAAAGACCTGTACTCTGAAAGCTAAAGGATACTGATGAAAGAAATTGGAGATGACACAAGCAAACGGAGAGATGTTCCATGATCATGAATTGGAAGAATTAATATTGCTAAAAAGTCCATACTACTCAAAGCAACCTACAGATTCAATGCAACTGCTATCAAAATACCAACAACATTTTTCATGTGACCCCGAATAGCCAAAGCAATCTTGAGAAAAAACAACAAAGCTGGAGGCATCACAATCCCAGATTTTGATCACTTCTTGGCCGTACACTTGCGAAGACCAAGTGTACAAGTGTATTTGAGATATACTACAAAGCTGCAATAATCAAACCAGTATGGTACTGGCACACAAATAGACACATGGATCAATGGAACAGAATAGAGAGCCCAGAAATAAAGTCACATTTTCATAGTCTACAGCAAAGGAGGCAAGAACATACAATGAGAAAAAGACAGTCTCTTCAATAAATGGTGCTGGAAAAACTGGACAGCTACATGCAAAAAAATGAAACTGGACCACTTTCTTACACCACACACACACAAATAAACTCAAAATGGATTAAACACATGAACTTGAGAGCTGAAACCATAAAACTCCTAGAAGAAAACACAGGCAGTAATTTCTCTGACTTTGGCTTTAGCAACATTTTTCTAGACATGTCTCCTTGGGCAAAGGAAACAAAAGCAAAAATAAACTATTGAGGCTACAGTTAAACAAAAAGCCTTTGCACTGAGAAGGAAACCATTAACATAATGAAAAGGCAACCTACTGAATGGGAAAAGATATTTGCAAATGTTATTTCCGATAAGGGGTTAATATCCAAAATATATAAAGAACTTACACAAATCAACACCAAAGAAACAAAGAATCTGATTTAAAAATGGGCAAAGGACCTGAATAGTCATTTTTCCAGAGAAGACATACAGGTGGCCAACAGACACATGACAATATTCTCAACATCACTGATCATCAGAGAAATGCAAATCAAAATCACAAGGAGGTATCACCTGTCAGAATAGCTAGAATCAAAAGGACAAGAAATAACAAGTGTTGGTGAAGATATGCACTGCTGGTGGGAATGTCAACTTGTGTAGCCATTGCAGAAAACAGTGTGGAGGTTCCTCAAAAAAAGTAAAAAATAGGGGTGTCTGGGTGGCTCAGTCGGTTAAGTGTCTGCCTTCGGCTCAGGCCCTGATCTCAGGGTCCTGGGATCGAGTCCCACATCAGGCTCCCTGCTCAGTGGGAAGCCTGCTTCTTTCTCTCCCTCTGCCCCTCCTCCTGTTTGTGCTCTTTCTTTCTCTCTCAAATAAATAAATGAAATCTTTAAAAAAAAATTAAAAATAGAACTACCAAAGGTTCCAATAATTCTACTACTGGGTATCTACCCGAAGAAAATGAAAACACAAAATCAAAAAGATACATGGACTTCTATATTGATTGCAGCATTATTTACAGTAGCCATCACATGGAAGCAACCCCAGTGTCCACTGATAGATGAATGTCTAAATAGATAGTGGTAAATACATACGATGGAATATTACGTGGCCATAAAAAGAATGGAATCTTGCCATTTGTGACAACATGGATGGACCTTTAAGGGTATTATGCTAAGTTAAATAAATCAGAGAAAGTCAAATGCCATATGATCTCACTTATATGTAGAATCTAAAAAACAAAACAAACAAAACCAGACTCTTAAATACAAAGAACAAACTGATGGTTGCCAGAGGGGAGGTGGGTGGGTTGGGGATGAATAAAATAGATAAAGGGGATTGAGCGGTATAAACTTCCAGTTATAAAATAAATAAGCCATGGAGATAAAAAGTACAGCACAGGGAATATAGTCAATAATATTGTACTAATGTTGCTCAGTGTCACATGGAGACTGCACTTATGGTGAGTAATGAGTAATATACAGAACTGTTGAATCATGTTGCACATCTGAAACTAATATAGCATTGTATGTTAATTATACGTCAGTAAAATAAACCAATAATATAAAATCACTGAGTCATATTTGGGTAGACTCTGGAAATAAAGGGACAATGAAGAAATCATAGGGGTTCCAGCTTATACTCCTAAGTCTTTTCCAACTTTCACTGGCAATACTGCTTTCCTGGTAAGACTGTTTAAACTACAATCATCTCTTTAATCATTAAAACAAAACCAATATTTCCTTTGCAACAGCTGAGTTATACAAATTTTTTTGAAGCACTTTCTGGAGCTATTTATTGCTCCAGATATTCGCCAGATACTGCAGATATTGGCCAGAAACTGTGGAAAAGGAATTTGGTAAAATTTGTTAAAAATTTGGTAGAATTTGGTAAAAAAAAATCAATAAATCAAATGCATATATATATGCATATATATACACTTTAAGTTTTTATTTTAATTCTAGTTAACATAGTGTTCCATCAGTTTCAGGTGTACACTATAGTAACTTAACCCCGGTGCTCATCACATCAAGCACACTCCTTAATCCCCATTATCTATTTAACTTATCCCCCCCAACCCCCAAAAGCAAAGGCATTTTTTAAAAAATTTTTATTTATTTATTTGAGAAAGAGAGAGAGAGAAGGAGTAGGGTAGAGAGGCAGAGGGAGAGGGAGAAGCAAGCTCCCTGCTGCAGGACTCAATCCCAGGACCCTGGGATCAGGACCTGAGCCAAAGGAAGATGCTTAACTGACTGAGCCACCCAGGCGTCCCTAAAGATCTTGAAGTAGTTAAAGAGAAGCTTGTTTATTAGCTGTGATGTTATTCTCCTTTCAGGGCTGCCTTTTCTTACCACATTAATCTTGGGTGTGCTGCTAACGTCTTTTCTGCATTGAAGTCAACAGCGGGGAGCCTGCTTCTCTCTCTCCCTCTGCCCCTCCCCTCCTGGATAGTGCTCTCTTTCTCGAATAAATAAATAAAATCTTAAAAAGAAAAGAAAAGAAAAGAAAATCCAAATATCCATGGATGATTTTTTAGAAATAAAAAGAGGGGCGCCTGGGTGGCTCAGTTGGTTGAGTGTCAGACTCGATTTCGGCTCAGATCATGATCTCAGGGTCATGAGATCGAGCCCCATATCAGGCTCCTTGATGGGCGTGAAGCCTGCTTAAGATTCTCTCCCTCTCCCATTGCCCCTCCCTCTCACTGCTTGTGAACATGCTCGCTCACTTTCTCTCAAAAAAAATCTTTTTACAAAAGAATTGAAGAGGTGACAGGATAAGACATTTGACTTGAGCAAAGGTGAGGAGGAAGAAGCCAGCACTCACAATCACTTTTGCCCCGAGGGATTTGCTTGTCCAGAAGAAATAACAGTGAAATTTCAAAGCAAAAAATACTATGTCAGGGGCGCCTGGGTGGCTCAGTGGTTAAGCATCTGCCTTCGGCTCAGGTCATGATCCCAGGGTCCTGGGATCGAGCCCCACATAGGGCTCCCTGCTCAGCAGGAAGCCTGCTTCTCCCTCTCCCTCTCCCCCTCCTTGTGTTCCCTCTCTCGCCGTGTCTGTCTGTCAAATAAATAAATAAAATCTTCAAAAAAAAAATACTACATCATAAGTATTAGATTGTCATTTCCTAATGATAAAATGGTCAATTTACAAGGAAGATACAAAAATTACAAAATTGGTTTTACCTAATAATATGACCTCAAAATATATGAGCATTAATTTCCATAATTCTAACGATAAATTGATAAGCTAGGCTTTATCAAAACTAAGAACTTCTGTTCTTAAAGTTTATTTATTCTTTCTTAGTAATCTCTACACACAATGTGGGTTTCAAACTCACAACCCCGTGATCAAGAGTCTCACACTCACAACTCCAACTAAGTCAGCCAGGTGCCCCAAGAACTTCTGTTCTTAGAAGGGCACTGCTCAGAGAACCAACACACAAACCACAGACTGGGAGAAAATATTTGCAAATCTCCTATCAGATAAAAGATTTGTATCCAGAACGTATAAAGAACTCTCAAAACTCAGTAAGAAAACAAACAACTCAAGAACAAATGGGCAAGAGATTTCAATAGAACTTTAAGGAACTAGAATACACATATCAGTGGTTGTCTGGATTTGTAAGGGAGAACAGCATGAGGGAGGGATTCCCAGGGAGCATGAGAAAACTTCTGGGGGTGATATGTATACTCATTATTTTGATTGTGGTGGTGGTTTCATGGGTTATACCTATGTTAAAACTTATCAAATTGTACACCTTAAATAAATGTAGTTTATTATTTATAGAATTATAGATTATAGTATATCAATTATACCTCAATGAATCTATTAAAAATAATAAATCTTCCCAAAATAAAATATTAGGCCCATTTACCTTTGCTGGTGACTTTTCACCATTTTAAGAAAAAAAATAAAAAGTCTTACACAAATGCTTTAAGGGAATAGAAAAAAAAAAAGGAAACACTTCCCAACCGACCCATTTTATAGGATTAGTTTGTCCATGATATCAAAACCTGACAAGGACTTTTTTTTTAAGAAAAATTATCTCATGTTTATTGGATGTGAAATGGTAAATAAAATATTAGTGAGTTGATTCTAGCAAAATATAAAAATGGTAATACTTCACAAACAAGTTGAATTTGTATTAGGACAAACACCAATTGGGGTGCCTGTATAGAAGCTTCCCGAGTCCTTGGCCCTCTATTCTCCCTCACTCTTGGGGGGTCTTATCCAAATTCATGGCTTTGAGTATCATCTATGTGTTGATGACTCCCAAACGGATACCTTCGATCCTAACCTTTCCCTGAACTTATATATCCAGGTACCTATTCACCCCTCCCATTTCGTATCTAATAGGCATCTCACACCTAATGTCTACAGTGAACTCTGGGTCCTTCCTCACCCCCAAGCTGTACTTACCCCATCCAACTTTCATATCTCATTTCCTTTCACTGAGCTCTTATGCTCCAAACTTGGAATACTTTTGACCTCCCACCGGCTTTACACTGAATTTATCCATTATCCTCTCATCTCCATCTCCAAAGGTCCCTGGAATCCAACTATTTCTCACCACCTTTTCTTATTGTCAGATATATTTTTATTATGTATCTGTTTATCATCTCTCTCCCCTACTAGCATGCAAGCTTCATGAGGGTGGGGCCTTGTCTCTTTCATTACTACAAAATTCCAGTGCCCAGAACAGTGACTGACACTTAGTAGGCACTTAATCAGTATTTTTTCAATTAATGACCTACAGTTATTTCTCACATATCACAAACACTTAACAGATTGGTATCACCAATTTTGTAAGGATGTAGGGCCACAGGTTCAACATTCATATACTGTGGGTGTGAGGATAAAACTTTTAGAGGTCAATTTAATGGTGTCTATTGAAATTTTAAAGATGTATATCTTGGACGCAGAAATTTTATTTCTAGCAATCCACTGGAGAAAACACTTGCACTGTACACAAAGAGTGAATATGTCCTCTACAACACCGGAATAGTGAAAGATCAAAACTGCCTGAATGTCCCCTAGTAGGGGAATTGCTGAAACATCATACACTGTTCTTGTGCTGACAAGGATTCAACGTCATACTGTAGGGAGGAAATCTAAGTTGCATAGTAATATGGACTGTGCATGATAATCAGTTAAAGTGTAAGTTTGCGTAATATCTATATATGCTTGTGAGCACATAGACAGAAAAGTTCTGGGTGCCTACAGGGCCAACTGATAACAATGATTATTTCTGGGGGAAGATGAGATGGGGGAGATGTCAAGGTGAACTGTGTCATCTGTATTGATTTGATTTCTTTCTAATGAGAATATATTCATTTCATATGTATTGAAAATTAAATTTAGAAGGACAAAAAATCAAATGAACAGACAAAAAGTTGGTATTATTGGCATTGCTATTTAGTAGCTCTCCGCAGAGAGCTGCTAAATATTGAGCAGTGCCTAAATGATCTGGTTATATTCAAGAGTATCCCAGCAAACCACATTTAACTTAGTTAAAACTGTCCTAATAGCTCACAGTGGAAACCTGATCTTTGCAGATCATCATTTATTGCCAGGCGCAGGCGGTAAATACTAACATGTTTTCTGCAACTAAGGGTTCTTGAGGGGCTAACATCTAATGCATGTTTCAATAAGCATAATATTAATAGATAAATGCAACACTGGGAATGGTTCTTGTTCTTTTTATAAATGTCTTGATCCTTTAAAATTCTCCTGGAAAAGAGCAAATACTATTGAAAACAGAGTACACTTCTGTATAGTTTAACGTATTTAAAGTGCTCGAAAGCATGAGGAACAGGGATGTAACTCAAAGTAACTCCATGCGAGGATATGATAAGAACATGACCACTATTTGCTGAAAAACGACCAAGACTTTGGGAGGAAAAGCGGGAGCACGAGCAGCCCGAGCCTGCCCCTCGGATAGAGAGCCACACTAAGGGAGGTGCTATAGGGTCGTCACACTTTTAAAACTGCCCTTCTAGTTTCAAGTAATATTAACTGATGGTTGATTGAAAGTGTTTACTTCTCAGGGCACCTGGCTGGCTGGGTCAGTAGAGCATGCACCTCTCGATCTCGGGGCTGTGGGTTCAAGCCCCATGTCGGGTGTAGAGATTACTTAAAAATAAAAAATCTTTAAAAAGAAGTGTATACTTCTCTTAGAATATGAAACATCAGATTTTTTTTTTACTGGGGGGATTTTTCTCACAACCACTGCAAGGAATTTCTGACCCACAAAACTTGAATTGGGCTCTGAAATGGGCATAAATTGAAATGAAGTCATTACCTTCCAGTAAAATTCAGCTTTCCCCCCACCCTAGTTAAAAAACTGTAAAAGTGAAAAAAATGTTACGGTGATTTCTGGGAGGATGATTGCAGTATGCAATTAATATTAACATAAATCCTAAGGTATGTAAGTAACCCCTGGATTCTATTTGGTGGGTTTTTCTGTGACTGCTGAGGTTGAAGAGCCATTTCAAGGGTCCAGTGTGGTGCTGGGTGCTTTTATGTGTCTCTTCTCTGACATCATCTCTGCAACATCCTGGTGGTGGGGGGAGGTGGCATCTATTTCACAGAGAAATAAATCGAGGCTCTGGGAGGTTAGGTGGTTAACTGAGGTCCCAGAGGAGGTAGAATCAGGATTTAAACCCAGATCTGCCTGATTCCAAAGGCAGGGGCCTCAGAACCCCATGCTGTCCTCCGTGGGGTGCCCTCTCACTCTATTCCCTGTGTCTGTAAGTGTCCCTGTATCTTTCCGTTTCATGGCTTTCCTGGTCCAGACTGAATGTGTTGAGAGCAGGAAGCAAGACTTATTCATGTTTGAATGCTCAGGGTCCTGACGAAACTAGCTTAAAATAACTTCTTTATTTTTATCTTGACCAATTTCTAAAATAAATTCTGGTTTCTTTCCTTTTTTTTTTTTTTTAAAGATTTTATTTATTTATTTGACAGAGAGAGAGACAGCAAGAGAGGGAACACAAGCTAGGGGGAGTGGGAGAGGGAGAAGCAGGCTTCCCGCTGAGCAGGGAGCCCGATACAGGACTCGATCCCAGGACCTTGGGATCATGACCTGAGCCAAAGGCAGACGCTTAACCGACTGAGCCACCCGGGTGCCCCTAAATTCTGATTTCTTACAGCAGGGAAGCAACCCCTTAAAGTTCAAAGGATAAGAGTAGAAGCAGGAGGACTCCAGGAAGGACACAGTTAAGAAAGAAAAATTTGGCTGATAGGACACCTCATTGGTTTGAATGGTTTGAGAAGCGATTTACACGTCTGTTGGCAATGTGGGACGAATCCGAGATACTCAGCAAACAAAGTAAATTATTAATTTAGAGGTAAGAAAAAGCTGCACAGGAAAAGAAGTGCAATCATGGTATAGTATATATGGCTCATCTGGGGGTAATATTTACATGGCTGTAGTAATGAATATTGGACACTGAATACTGATTTCCCTCAAACTTGTGATCTAGCTATGTTGGGAGGATAAGTTTGTGGAGGGGAAGGCACAGGAGAGAGAAATCCTAGCCTTCTAGGGCAGCCAGTCAATGGGAAAAATCAAGAAACAGTAGTATAAACACATCACCCAGAAATACGGAGGGAACGGGCACAAGAAACAGCTAGAAGAGCTGGAAGGGGGTGCTTCTGGGGACCAGGCTCAGAGTGCAGTGGAAGAGAACCAAGGGAACTATTATTTTTCATTGTAAGCTTTTTCACTACAAAACTTTTTTTCTTAAAGATTTTATTTTTAAGCAATCTCTACACCCACGGTGGGGCTTGAACCCACCTCCCCAAGATGAAGAGTCGCTCGCTCCACCAACTGAGCCAGCTGGGTGCCCCTCATTTTAAAACTCTTGACTTTTTAAGGTACATACACGTCTTACTTTGGGAGGGAGGAAACCTAAATTATGAAAGTAAAGTGAGTGGCAGCTGAGCCTGGCTTCAGGGTGGAAACCACATCCTGAGTCGAACCTTTAGACCATGGAACAGTTTCTAAAGTACTCGAGCATGAATTCTTGCATGATTGGCCACGGGAAGCATCAAATAATTTTTGGTGACTAAACTGAAAAAAAAAAAAAAAAGGGTCAGGGTTTCAGTACTATCGTTGTCAGTACTCCAGCTATACAGCATATCACAGAAAATAAAATCCTACAAAGTGAACAATACTTAAGCACGTGTTGCTACTCCAAGTTTTTCTGTTTTCTGTTGCTGTCATCCAACGGGAAAATGTAAGCATGTCGTCATAAATACAGCCCACCTGCACTGAACTGTCACTATATGTATATGTCAGACCCCGTATAAACCACATCCTGCCTTTAACCTTTGGATCACTCAACAGCTTCTGAATTCATGAGTGTGAGTTACAGCACAATCTACCATGTCCAGCCAGAAACAGTTTCAGTGGACTAATATTAAATATAACATTTATTTTTAGGGTTTTAGGAGTAAATGACATAGCAAAATCACATAGAAGAGAAACTAAAATAGAATAAAGTAAACCATCTATTTAAAGCACCTGCTATTTTTCCAAGTACTACCTCATCTTCCCTTCCAACCTAGGATGCTATTTTGGAGGATAATTTTTTTACAAAGAGATTTATTTATTTATTTTAGAGGGGGGGAGGGGCAGAGGGAGAGGGGAAGAAAGTCTCAAGTAGACTCTGCACTGAGCGCAGAGCCCGATGTGGGACTCGATCTCATGACCCTGAGATCATGACCTGAGCCGAAACTATGAGTTGGACACTTAACCGACTGAGCCAGCCAGACACCCCTGGAGGATAGTTTTTAATACAAACTGCTGATGTTTACTGAGCATCTGGGATGTGCCTGGCACAGCTTTCAATTTTTAGATATTTCCAGAAGAGCTGATGTGTCAATTCTGGGGTTCTGGGCCTATGCTTGAAGAGGCCATAAAGTGTAAATAAGCTATCTTTTAACTAATTTTCAAGGCAATGTGAAGTTAAAAGAAAAAAGGAGGAGGCAGGGAGGGGGCGCGCGCCCAGTTGGCTCAGTCAGTAGAGCATGCAACTCTTGATCTCTGGGTTGGGAGTTCAAGCCCCACGTGAGGCATAGAGCTTACATTAAAAAAAAAAAAAAAAAACGGGCACCTGGGTGGCTCAGTCCTTAGGCATCTGCCTTTGGCTCAGGTCATGATCCCAGGGTCCTGGGATCGAGCCCTGCATCCCGCTCCCTGCTCTCTGCTCTGCGGGAAGCCTGCTTCTCCCTCTCCCGCTCCCCCTGCTTGTGTTGTGTCTCTGTCAAGTAAATAAATAAAATCTTTTAAAAAAAAGGAAGAAAGAAGAAGAAGAAGAGATCTACTTTGGGCCTTGCCTGGAAGCCGAAGAGTTATTTATGATGTAGCATGCCCATCTCTCCTACACATCAAATTAATGCAATATTGTTTTAATCAAATCTTTTACCTGGTAAAATGACTTGACAGTGATGTACATATAGGCTGGGGTGTGGAGGGGGTGGTACAGCCTTGTGTAGTAGGCCAATGAACCACTCCTTTGCAAAAGGTGGTGCCGACTGGAGACAGCCCAGGGCCTGGTTCCATGATGGCTGATAAGGTGGGTAGAGAGAGCCAGCTACCAATTGTCCCGGTAGCAGCCAAAGTTTGCTGGACACCTAGGAGATGCTATGTAGGGTGCTGGGGGCTTTAATGGTCACACGGACAATGTGGAAACTCTGGCTTCTTCGAGAAGGGCTCACTCAGGGCTGTGACCCAGTTCTCCAAACCCGCCCTGTAACAGCGGGTGCTGCCTGGGTCTGCGCGTTCTGCAGGGCACAGGCACTTCCTGTCTGAGCTCCGTGGGGGTTTCCTGAAATAATCTGCTGGATCAGAAGGCTGATGGATGTGTTTTATCTGTGTAGCTTTGACATTTAGTTCTGTTTTGCTCCACCTACATTTGTACTGATGCTTTGATTTTTATGAAGATCTAACCTGAAGAGAAATTGAGGAAGAAGCTGGGGCAGGGGTGGGGGTGTGTGTTTTGGTGGGGGGGGGGGGGGGGAGAGTGTCAAGGGAAGGGACTGACTTAATTATTCAATCTGGGGTTTACCCGAGATAAAGTTTCTTCTCTTTCTTAAAAGAAAGAAAAGAAAATATTTTTAGACCAGTCTTCGTCTCCTAATTGTAGAATGGACAAAATCTCTGCGCTTCCTCAGGCCTGGTTGCTTAGAAACCCCGAGGACGTGTGCTGCCCGCGCAGAGCCGGGGGCCCTGGGTAGCGATCGTCTGTGTCCGCGTTAGGCAGCGCGGCGGCCCTTCTCGGCGAGTCCTCCCAGCGCTCAGCGGGCAAGGGGCCGAGGTGTTAAAGTAGTTCCTAATGAGTCCGCCTTGTCGGGACGAGGGAAGCCCCGCGGGAGCTGCTCAGAGGACACCCTGCGAAGGAGAAGCCGTGCGCGCCGAGCCCGCCTCGGGGTCCGGGCGGACACAGGGACTGTCGGTGGGACCGACGGAGCCCTGGTGTGCCTTGTCGCCCGGCCGGAGCTCAGCCGCACACTTACGGGGAAGAGCCCAAGCTGGAAAGTCGGCCGAGGCCGGATCCCCGCAAGCTAAGCTCCGGCCGCGTACGCGGCGCGCAGAGTGAGCCTGAGCGCGTGGACGCGGCACCCGGCGAGCGGCGCGCCGTGAGGGGGCAGCTCAAGTCGGCTCGGTGGCTGAGGCCTGATCCCGAGGGGACATCTTGGCACCGTGTGTGCCCATGGCAGAAGCTCAGAAAGTCTTTGTTGAATAAACAAATGAATTCAGGAGGCAGGCAATTCCCGCTCTGCTTATCTCCGTTCCATCAGCAAAATGCGGTCCTCTCAGGGGTGCCAGCGGGTTTCTTATTTATCTGGCGAGCCTTTTGGTGCCCCTAATCATGCTCAGTGTCCTTGCTGTGCTTGGTGACCACCACTCAGATCAAATCTAGGACATTCCCATCATCCCCAAAGGGGCCCTCATGTACTTCCCGAGGCACCACCACGTAACCACCCTTCTGACTTCTATCCTCAGAGCTTAACTAACCTGGTCCTGAACTTCATATATATATGGAATTACACAGTACGTATGTGTTGGACTTCTTTTGCTCAACATAATGTCAGAGATTCATCCATGCCCTTGTATCAGTCATTTCTTTTGTCTTGTATGAATAGGCCACAACTTATTCCCTTGTTAGTGAACATGCAGGCTGTTTCCAGTGTGGGACTATTACGAATAAAGCTGTCATGAACACTCTCGTGCGGGTCTTCTGTGGACATGTGCGTTCAGTTCCCTTGGGTAAATATCTAGGAGTGAAACTGCTGGGTCATTCGGTTGGGCATTAGTTTCACTTTAGTAGATAATGTCCAACGGTTTTCCGACGTGGGTAAACCAATTTACTCTCCCTCTCTCAATTAAAGACGATTCCCGGGTGCTGCATATCCTTGTCAGAACTTAATATTGTCAGTCTTTAAATGTTAGCTGCCTGGTCTGGTCCGGAGCGGCAGCTCCCTGAGGTTTTAATTTGCACTTCCCCCATGAGGGATGAGGTTGAGCACATTTTCATGTGCTTATTTGCCACCTGGATATCTGCTTTATGAAGCGCCTCAGGTCCTTTGCCCATTTTCCAATTGAGTTGTTTGTCCTCTTCTTGTTGATCTGTAGGTGCTCTTCTGTCAGATAAATGCATGTGAATCTATTCTCCCAGTTGCTGGCTTGCCGATTAGGGAAGGTTTTTTTAATAGTTTTTTTTTTTTTTTTTTAAGATTTTATTTATTTATTTGAGAGAGAGAGAGCACAAGAGGGGGGAGGTTCAGAGGGAGAAGCAGACTCCTTGCTTTGCGGGACTCGATCCTGGGACTCCAGGATCATGACCTGAGCCAAAGGCAGTCACCCAACCAACTGAGCCACCCAGGCACCCTAGGGAGGTCTTTTGCTTAACACAGCACCTAATTTTAATGACCCAGGACTTTAAAAACTATATCATGTCTATGTACGTTATAGAACATGAGCCCTGCTTTAGGGCAGCATGCCCTTCCTTATGGGAACTGCTCCCTCAGAGAGAACTACTGTTACCATTTTCATGCTTTAAAAAACAGTGCTACCCAGTAGGAATCCATCTCTAAACAACATGTTGCTCAGTTTTGCTTGTTTTTGAGATTTATAAAAATAGTGTCTTACAGTATTTTTTTTCGTTTTTGCCTTCTGACACTTTCTTTTTTTACTCAATTTTTGCTTCTAGGATTCATCTTTATTGCTGCAGATAGGTGTAGGTCCATTCCCACAGCTGGATAATATGCTATTACATGGATTTTTTCACGTGTGCATTAGCACATCCATGGAAATAGGGTTGTCCTCAGTATTCCTTCTTAATTTCAAAGAATGCTGTTGTGACCCATCTTGCAAATATCTCCTTATTCACCCTTGCAAGAGTTTCTCTAAAGTATATCCCTAGGAGTGGAAAACCCTGCTGATGGAATGTGTACATACTGGGTTTTAAAAAATACTGAATTTTCCAGATTGGTTTTCCAAATGTCTCTGAAAGTTTTCCAAAATGGTTGTACCAATTTATACTTCCCACTGCAGTTAAATTTGCTCCCACTGCCCCATGTTTCCCCCAACACTTTGAACCATCAGATTTTACATTTTTTTCTAATTTTGTGGGTATACAATGCCATCTCATCATCTTTTAAAGAAATATTCTCTGGTTTTATTTACTTTATTTTTAATAATATAATAAATAGTAATAATAAAATAAATAAAAAATAATAAAACCCCATTAGGCTGAGCACGGAGCCTAATTGCAGGGCTCGAACCCACAACCCTGAGATCAAGACCTGAGCTGAGATCGAGTCAGCTGCTTAGTGACGAGCCACCCAGGTGCCCCTTATTTATTTAAAAAAAAAAAAAAACTGTCTTTAGTGAGCTCTACACCCAGCATGGGGCTTGAACTCATGACCCCAAGATCAAGAGTCACATGCTCTACCAACTGAGGCAACCAGGCACCCTGACTTCTTGTCATCTTAACCTCCATTTTCCTCATGACTCAAGAGCTGGAGTATATTTATGGACCATTGGTCTCATGTCAATATTTCTGTTGGGCTGTTTATCTTTTCCTTACTGGCATTATAGTAATTTATTTGTCTTCAGTACTATTCCTTTGTTAGTTATGTATGTGGTGAATATCTTCTTCCAGTTTGGGGGTGGACTTTTCGCTTTCTTTACAGTTATCTTCTAACAAACAGAAGTTCTTCATTTTAATGTAGTTACATTTATTAATCTTTTCTTTTATGATTATAACTTTTTTATATTATTTAATACAGGCATACTTCAGAGATATTGTGGGTTCAGATCTAGACCACCACAAAAAAGTGAGTCAAATGAATCTTTTGGGTTCCCAGCACATATAAAAGATATGTTCATACTATAGTCTATTAGGTGTGTAATAGCGTTAGGTCTAAAAAATGTACATACCTGAATTAAGAAATACTTTATACTTGCATTCAGGAAATCATAATCTTTTTGCCTGTAGAGGGTCTTAGCTCAACACTGATGGCTGCTGACTGACCCGGGTGGTGGTTGCTGAAGGCTGGGGCGGCTGGGGCAATTTCTTAAAATAAGACAACAATGAAATTTGCTGCACTGATTGACTCCTTTCACAATTTCTCTGTGGCATGCGGTGCTGTTTGAGAGCATCTGACCCACTGTAGGACTCCTTTCAAAATTAGAGCCAATCCTCCCAAACCCTGCTGCTGCCTTATCAACTAAGTTTATGGAATATTCTAAGTCTTTTGTTGTCATTTCAACAGTCTTCACAGCATCTTCCCCAGGAGTGGATTCCATCTCCAGAAACCACGTGCTTGGCTCATCCATGGGAAGCAGCTCCTCATCTGTTCAAGTTCGATCATGAGGTTGCAGTGATTCAGGCTCATCTTCAGGCTGCACTTCTGATTCTAGTTTCTCTTGCTGTTTCCACCACATCTGTGGATACTTCCTCCACTGAAGTCTTGACTCCCTCAAAGTCATCGATGAGGGTTGGAATCCACTTCTTCCAAAGTCCTATGAATGTTGATATTTTGACCTCTTCCCATGAATCATGAATTTTTCTAAAAATTTTATTTATTTGAGAGAGAGAGAGAGAGAGAGAGAGAGATAGTGAGAGAGAGCATGAGTAGGGGGCAGAGGGAGCAGACTCCCTGCTGAGCAGGGAGCCTGACATAGGGCTTGATCCCAGGACCCCAGGATGATGACCTGAGCCGAAGGCAGATGTTTAACCCACTGAGCCACCCAGGTGCCCCTAATCACGAATATTTTTATTTTTTTTAGATTTTTTTTTTAATTTATTTATTTGAGAGAGAGAGAATGAGAGAGAGCACATGAGAAGGGGGAGGGTCAGAGGGAGAAGCAGACTCCCTGCTGAGCAGGGAGCCCGATGCGGGACTCGATCCAGGGACTCCAGGATCATGACCTGAGCCGAAGGCAGTCGCTTAACCAACTGAGCCACCCAGGCGCCCACGAATATTTTTAATGGCTTCTAGAATGGTGAATCTTTTGTAGAAGGTTTTCAATGTACTTTTCCCAAAGCCATCGGAAGAATCACTATCCGTGGCAGCTACAGCTTTATGAAATATATTTCTTAAATAATAAGACCTGAAAGTTGAAATGACTCCTTTGTCCTCGGGCTGCAGAACGGATGTTGTGTTAGTGACATGAAAACAACATTCATCTCACTGTCCATCATCAGAGCTCTTGGGTGACCAGGTGAATTGTTAGCAGTAACACTTTGAAAGGAATCTTTTTTCTGAGCAGTAGGTCTCAACAATGGGCTTAAAACATTCAGTAAAGCCTGTTGTAAACAGATGTGCTGTTACCAGGCTTTGTTCTTCCATTTATAGAGCACAGGCAGAGGGGATTTAACATAATCCTTAAGAGCCCTAGGATTTTCAGGATGGCAAATGAGCCTTGGCTTCAACTCAAAGTCAGCAGCTGTATTAGTCCCTATGAAGAGAGTCAGCCTGTCCTTTGAAGCCAGGCATTGACTTCTCTCTAACTCTGAAAGTCCTAGAAGGTCTCTTCTTCCACTATAAGGCTGTTTCCTCTACATTGGAAATCTATCATTGAGTGTAGCCACCTTTATTAATTATCTTAGCTAGATCTTCTGGAGAACTTGCTACTTCACCTTGTACTTTTATGTTATGCAGATGGCCTCTTTCCTTAAACCTCGTGAGCCAACCTCTGCTAGCTTCCAGCTTTCTTCAGCAGCCTCCTCACCTCTCCCAGCCCTCCTAGAAATGAAGAGAGTTAGGGCCCCGCTCTGGATTAGGCTTTGGCTTAAGGGATTGTTGTGGCTGGCTGGATCTTCTATGCAGACCACTCAAACTTTCTCCCCATCAGCAATAAGGCTGTTTCACTTTCTTATCATTTGTGTGCTCACTAGAGTAGCACTTTTAATTTAATTTAATTTGGTGCAAGAGGCCTAAACTTTGGCTGATCTCAGCTTTCGACACGCCTTCCCCACTAAGCTAAATCACTTCCAGCTTTTGATTTAAAGTGAGAGACATGCGACTCTTCCTTTCCCTTGACACTTAGAGGTCATCGTAGCGTTATTAACTGACCTAATTTCAATATTGCTGTGTCTCAGGGAATAGGGAAGCCCGGGGAGAGGGAGAGAGATGGGCCGGGGCGGGGCGGGGGGGGGGGGCGAGGTCAGTAAGTGGAGCCGTCAGAACACACACAGCATTTATCAATGAGGTTTACTGCCTCGGATGGACGCAGCTGTGGCACCCCAGCACAATTACAGGAACAGCAAAGATCACCGATCACAGACCATCACAACATAATAGTGAAAAAATGTGAAATATTGTAAGGATTACCAAAATGTGACGCAGAGACACAAAGTGAGCAAATGCTCTTGGGAAAATCACACCCATAGACTTGCTGGATGCAGGGTTGCCACAAACCTTCAATTTGTAAAAAATGCAATTTCTGCAAAGCACAATAAAGCAAGGCACACGATAGGATGAGGTATGTCTGTAAATCCTTCTCTACCCAAGTTGATAAAGACGTTCTTCTATATTATCTTCTAAAAGTATTAAACTTTACTTTTCACATTAAAAAAAAGAGATTTTAGAGAGAGCGCATGCACGCACATGTAAGGGGAGGGCAGAGGCAGAGAGTCTTCAAGGAGACGCCCCGTTACGTGCAGAGCCTCATGCGTGGCTTGATCTCCCAACCCATGAGATCATGATCTGAGCCGAAACCAAGAGTCTGCTGCATTCAACCGACTGAGCCACCCAGGTGCCCCCCTTTACACATTTACGTGTGTGATCTATTTGGGGTTGATTTTGTGTTACAAATACCAATTTCATTTTTCCCATATGAATAACCAATGATCTCAGTGCTATTTCTGTCCCGGCTCTGTCCGTCTGTGTGATAGGCTGAATAATGATTCCCCAAAGCTGTCCACTTCTTAATCCTTGAAACCTTCGGATATGTTATCTTCTATGGCAGAAGGAACTTGGCAGGTATGATGAAGGATTGTGAGAAGGGGAGATTATCTTGGATTACGTGGGTGAGCCTGATGTAGTCAGGAGGGTCCTCGTAAGAGGGAGGAGTTTGGACTGATGTACTTTGAAGAAAGAAGAAGGGGTCAGGAGCCAGGGGATGTGGCAGCCTCTAGAAGCTAGAAAAGATGTAACAACACATTCTGCCCTAGAGCCTCCAAAAGGAACACAGCCTTGTGGACACATTGAGAATTCAGACCTCCAGAGCCGCCTGACAATAAATTAGTGTTGCTTTAAGCCTCAAAATGTGTGACAATTTGTTGCAGGAGCAACAGGAAACTAATGCAGTCTTCACTCTCCTCTGTGTCATATGCTAAAGTTTCATACCCTTCTGAAGCTGTTTCTGGGCTCTTTATCTGTCCCGTTAGCCGTTCTTGATCCTCTGCCCTCACCACACTGTTTTAGTTATGGTAGCTCTATAATAAATATTGATACCTGGTAGAGCAGATCCTTCATCTGCCTCCTCCCTATGTCTTGACTACTTGACTCTTCTTAGGCCTTTGCATTTCCAGATAAATTTCAGAATCTGCTTGTCTAGGTCCTCAGAAAGACCCTATTGGGGTTCTGTTTAGAAATACATTGACTCTATAGTCAATTTGGGGGAAATGGACCTCTTTAAATATTGAGTTTTCCTAAGAACATGGTATATTCTTATATTTAGGTCTTTTATAGAGGCCTTAAATTTTTTTCCCATACTGATGTTGCATGTCTTTTGTAAGATTTTCCCATAATTATCTTGCATTTTTTTGTCCTAATGGAAATAGTGTTATTTTTAAGATTATGTTTTCTAACTGCTGTGAGTATATAGAAATGTGATTTTTTTATATAAGCTCTTACAGCAATAATTTGTCTTTGGAACTTTTTTTTTTTTTTGGTTTTCTACTAGACAGTAATATCACCTGTGTAACGAAAGTTTGATTTCACCCCTTTTAAATACATTTTTCTTTTTCTTCTCTTACTGCCCTGGCTAGGATCATCAATATAACATTGAAGAGAAGTGGTGATTGATTAAGGTCATCCTTTCTATATTTCTAGTTTTATTTCTTATTTTATCTTTTTTAAAGATTTGAGACAGAGAGAGAGAGAGAGCATGAGCAGGAGGAGGGGAGGCAGAGAGAGAAGGAGAAACAGACTCCCCACTGAGCAGGGAGCCCGATGCAGGGCTCAATCCCAGGACCCTGGGATCATGACCTGAGCCGAAAGCAGATGCTTAACTGAGCCACCCAGGCGCCCCTATATTTCCAGTTTTAAAATAATTTTAACATTTTCTCATGACGATAATATCTAATGTCAATTCTTTTTAAACTATGGTCTGGTGTTGGGGCGCCTGGGTGGCTCAGTCGTTAAGCAAGCAGGTAGCTCTCTGCTCAGTGGGGAGCCTGCTTCTCCCTCTGCGCCTCCCCCTGCTTGTGTTCCCTCTCTCTCTGTGGCTTTCTCTGTCAAATAAATAAATGAAATCTTAAAAAACAACAACTATGGTCTGGTGTTGAACTTCATCAAATGGTCCTCCTTATGCTTTCCTTTCAGTGAAATACAGCAACATTCCCCAGTAACAATGGATTGCCCTGCTGTTGTCTTTGACTGCTTGTCTCTGTCATCTCTATGAGACATGTCATTCAGCTTCTGACCTAATCTGCTTTGGCAAAGCTCAGGAAGGGGCAGCCCTGGGTAACCTCAGCCAAGAGTAGACATATGACCTAATGCACATGTGGCTCAATGCTGGCCAACTATTCCGATGTCAAGACCCCAACCTGTGTTCAAAAGTTTGGAGCATGGGAGCTTCCAAACCACAGAGATGAGAAGTCAGAATTGGTCATGGCAACCCTGGATCACTGCAGGATGAAGTCACAGGGAGCGAAACCTGGAACCATGGCACACAGGGTAGAGTCACAGAAAGGAGATATGTAGACCCCACACACATGCAAGGAGTTTCCTCCTTGGATCTTAAGGATTCCCAGATCCCAGGATCGTGCCTGAGGCCTGGCTCTGCTTCATTTCTGCCCTACAGAAAATTCCCCTTCCTCCTTACTGGTAGTCCGAGTGGGCTTCTCTGCATGGTTAAACAAGCCTGACCCAGATCTCCTCCCAGATCATTCCACAGCCATCTGTCACACTGACCCCTGCTTTCCCATGCCCTGCACCTCACTCAGTTCCTTCTCATGTCCCCCTCGGGCTCTCCTGCTGGTGGCAAACCAGTCTCTAGGCTCGCCCTTAGGTCACCAACTTCCCTGGCTTCCAGATGCTTCCATCTGCAGCCTCGTTCTGAAACTGCCCCTCCCCTACCTAACAACTGGCCATGGCTGCCCAGCCGGTCTGGAAGTCTGAACACCTTAGCTTGGGCTTCAAGGAGCCACACAATTTGCTCTCATTGCCTCTCAAATGTATTCCACCTCTCAGCTACGACTGACCCCCATTGTGACAAAACCCTATTTGCTTTGGGCCCCAGTGTGCTCACATTCCGCTCCCCAGGAGCCCTTGCTCCTGCCCTTCACTTCACCTGTGGGTCCATGCTCCTTAGGCTCTCTTAGGCTGCAAAGAACCACCACCCTCTTAGGTCCCTTAGGGATGGAGACACCGGGAAGTCAGGACACATCTCAGCAGCGGTGACCAGCCCTCAGCAACACACGTACATCCTACGTCGGTCCCCTGCCAGCAGTCCTGCTATTCCCACTACTCCTGTGCTCTGCTATGGCTCCCGTGCTCCATCTGCGGGCCCCTCTGCTGCTACTTCAGAAGCTACTGGGAACACCTGCCTCTCCACCAGTCAGTGAAGCTGCCACTCACCAGGAAGGTTCTGTCCGCACCCTTTCCTCCGAAGCACCTGTGGGCCTGACATGCCCATGGTCCTCAGGGAGTCTTCTTCAGGATAAATGCCTTTCTTTTTTCCCCTTCAGGTTTCCCTACTGGATATATATACTTACTGTATTTTTTTTAAAGATTTATTTATTTATTTATTTATTGAAAGCATGAGTGGGGGGAGGGCAGAGAGGGAGAATCTCAAGCAGACTCCCCACTCAATGCGAGCCCAACACAGGGTCTGATCTCACAACCCTGAGATCTTACCTGAGCCAAAATCAAGAACCAATGCTTAACCACTGAGCCACCCAGGCGTCCCTATACTTGCTGTATTTTTTGAAATTTTTTTAATTTTAACTTTTTAATTAAAAAACCAAAACACAGTGATAATGCTGGAGTCCCACTGACTCCCTCTCCTAAACTGGTTCTTCTCCTCAGAGTAATCATGATACCCATTTGGGCTGTCTCCTGGCCTTGAATAAAGGTTTTATAAAGAAATTGTTTATAATTTTTTTAAACATAAATTTTATCCTATTTTATGTATTGATGATGCCCCTCCCCCTCAATCTTATTTATTGTTGCTTATTTTGAACTATTTCCTCCTCACATGTTTGGAAAAGAAAGAGATGAACTAGGCCAACATTCACAAGGTAGAAAAGGATGAGCAGTGGAGAGCCCTGTCGCTTGGCAGAAGCCTTCTCCACCTGAGTCACCTCTCCCCTTCCCTCTCGCCCCAGTTAACTTGTTTTCAAGGCGCTTGTGGCCCGCTCGCACAGAAGTAGATGTGCCAGTTTCTGGTCTCCAGCACTGACTGGAGGCCACAGCAGAGAAGGGACCGGGTCTGTCTCGCCCAGGGCCTCTTCCCTGCTCTTAGAACAGCGCCCCACGCCCAGTCGAAGGCGGATTCAGGAGCCAGAAGGGGATCTGGGGGTCTAGGCAGTGGCGAGGGAGGCACAGTCCTGGGACTGGAGAGCTGTCCTTCGAGCAAGGGCACGGAAGAGAGTTGAGGACAGAGGTTCAAGTGGAAGAAGAAGAAGGTTGAAGGACGACCAGGGGTAGGGTGGGAAGAACCCTGGGTACCGGGTCGGGCTGATTCTTTTTCTAGGGCACTTCGCTGCCCAGGACACACACACTGGTGTGTCCTCCCCTCCCATCGGCCCATCCCGAGCTATCCCGAGTTGCAACCTCTTCGGAGACCAGCCGAGCTGGGCCGTCTTCTGTCCCCAAACCCAGCTCAAACCTGTCAAGGAGCAGAGGCGAGGGTTGGGAGACTGCCGTAGGTGGGCTCCGAGTCCAGCGCCCGTCCTCGGGCACGGCTCTGCTGGCGGGCTGGCGAGGGACTGCGCGGCCGGCCGGGACGCCCCCGCTTAGCTCGCGTCCCCGCGGTGCCATCGGAGGCCCCGGGGGGGGCGGGGCGCGGAGAGGAGGCTGGCGCTGGCGGGGGCGGACCAAGGCCTTAGGCCCCGCGCCTGTCCTCCGTCCTTTTCTGTCCTCTCCTGACGTCTCGCCGGCACCCTGGGGCGGCGCTGGGCCAGGGGGCGCGGGTGTCCCCTGCCTGGGGGAGTAGGCGGTCAGCGTGTGGGCCAGCACATGCCGACTTTGGAAGCACTGGCACCCCGGCCCCGTCACGCCCGCGGCCTCCGACTCCCAATCCGCCACGTGGGCGTGCGGCGGGGGAAGCCCGGCCCAGCCACCTCTCCCGCTTCCTGCGGTCGCCGGGGGCCGGGGGCTGGCAGCCCCAATCCCGCCCTCCTCCGTCCCCGCACCAGCAGCCCCGGCCTCCCTCCTCGCTCCTGGCCTGAAGGGTGAGGGTGTGAGGGGCCCAAGCGCCGCACCCGGGAAGTCAGAGGTTTCTGGGGAGCAACAAAGTCGGGCCACCAAACGAGCCGCCGGGCCGGCCGCACGGGGAGGGCCGCCTGCCGGGCTGGTTCTCCCGGTCCGCGCCGCGCCCGGGCCTGCCCGCCCGCCCCGGATCCCTGCAGGCCTCCCGGCTCCGCGCCCCGCGAGCCTCCCCTTCGCTTCCTCCCCCGCTCCGGTTCTGAGCCAGACGGACCCAGGAGAGAGGCCTCTGCGCGTCGCTGGGCCGGGTCCCAGCGTGCCTGCAGCGCCCCCTGCAGCGAGTCCCGAGACACCTTCCCAAACCCAGCCGGGAGCAGAGGCCCGGGAGCTTCCCTCTCCTCCGCCTCCGTGGGCTCTGGCATCGGACGTTGGAGTTACTAGTTCTCAGTTTGAATCCAATCCCCAATATACAGGAAATGACACAAAACAAATGTGAAGCTTAGTAAATTATGATACAATGAACAACCTTGCCATCACCATCCAGGCCAAGAAACAGCACTTTCCCAGCCTCTCCTGAATACCCGCCTAAGACCCCATCCCCGTCTCAACCATCTCCCTCCTTCCAAAAGCACCCACTGCCCTGACTTTTATAGTGGTTACTCTCCTTGAGTTTCTTTACAGTTTTTTTTTTTTTTTTTTAAATCATTCTTGTGTGCCTCTCTAGATGCTAGAGGTTAGTCTTCCTCATAGGTCTTTTAGGCCTTTGAATCTGCAGGTTCCTCCTCCATCTCTCTTTCCCTTACAACCTAAGGTGGAAGAACGTGAGCCATTCCCCCTGTACGGTGTTCCAGGCCGGAGTTTGCGGAGTGCATTCTCGGTGTAGTTCAGCACATCCCTCAGTTCCCTACAGCTCTTGCCAACTGGCCACTGGATCCCGAGGCTAGATCAGACTCAGGATCAGAGATTTTTGATGATATTCTAGGTGTTGAGGTGCTCTTTCATCAGGGCACATATTGTCTGCTTTTCTCTCTTTTTCCAAGATGTTAATAGAGATGATATTCAAATATTCACTGCTTATAATAATTCATTATGAAAAATAGTGAAATTCTAATTACATCATTTCTTTTTCATTTAGGAGCTGGATTGATTTTATAAGGACACCTCCCTTCATCTACTATTTGGTTACCCAGTGAAACACTTCATAGAGGAGAGGCAGGATAGATGCTTGTTTCTTTTCATTTATTTACCCATTTTCTTTCTTTTCTTAAAAAGATTGTATTTATTTGAGAGAGAGCGAAAGCGAGAGAGATCACAGAGAGAGAGGGAGAAGCAGACCCCCCAGCTGAGCCCTGATGCAGGGCTCTATCCCAGGACCCTGGGATCATGACCTGAGCTGAAGGTAGACGCTTAACTGACTGAGCCACCCAGGCACCCCTACCCATTTTCAAGATAATCAATTGCTACAGTGTCATCTTCCAAAGATAAGTTGGTTTTTAAAAATACCATGCGAGGGGCGCCTGGGTGGCTCAGTCAGTTAAGCCTCCAACTCTTGGTTTGGCTCAGGTCATGATCTCATGGGTGGTGAGATCGAGCCTCACACGGGCAGGGAGACTGCTTGAAGATTCTCTCCCTCTGCCCCTCCCCTTGCTCATGCTCTCTCTCTCAAATAAATAAATAAGTCTTAAAAACCGTGAGAAAGTTAAGGATTTAAACATATTTGATGGATTTCAATACATTGCAGTTATTATCATTACTGATGTTCAAAATGTCCCACCTTTGGCCAGTTGGAGCCTCTTTAGGTTAACTCCTAAGTCCTTCTGACATGACCCTCATAGGCTGAGTACTTCCTTGCTATCTGGTTTGGCAAGATGTTTCCAGCTCATCTTGTGTATTTCCTGCCCAAGGCTAGAACCAGCCATTTCTCCAAGAAGACTTGGTTTCTTTTAGTGGAAAATAGTAGTAAAGACCATAACTGGGATGTTAGGAATCCTCCTCACTTCCAGGTTGATCATTTCTAGGTCTTTTCAGCGGGAAAAGCTAGAAATGACATATATGATAAGATACTCTAGGAGTTTATGCTGCTCCATCCAATTCCAACTGAGGACTGTAGGGTTTTTACTTAATCTCTTCTGTTATATCTGTATTTCCTTTCTTCCACACTGGGAAACCCGGTTTTCAAGGACACAGTGAATAATTGAATTAGAATATCCATTTAGTGGCTTGTTTTTATCTCAACTTATGCACACACAGATTCAGAATAACAATATCAATAATACCACATAAGACACTAATGAAAGAAATTAAAGAAGACCCAAATAAGTGAAAAGATATTCCATGCACTTAGATTGGAAGAATATTGTTAAAATGTTCATTCTACCCAGAGAAATCTACAGATTCAATGCCATCCCTATCAAAACTCCAATGGCATTTTTTTTCACAGAACGAATAACCATAACATTTGTATAGAACCACAAAACACCCTGAATGGCCAAAGCAATCTTGAGAAAGAGGAACAAAGCTGGAGGCATTATTCTCCCTAATTTCAAACTGTATTATAAAGCTTCAGTAGTCAAAACAGTATGGTATTGGCATTAAAACAGACACTTACTTCAGTGGAACGAATAGAAAGCACAGAAATAAACCCATGCATATATCATCAATTAATTTACAACAAAAGTGTCAAGAACATACAATGGGAAAGGAGAGTCTCTTTAACAAATGGTGTTGAGAAAACTGAATAGCCACACATAAGAAAATGAAAGTGGACCACTAGCTTCCACCACATATAAAAATTAACTCAAAATAAATTAAAGACTTGAATGTAAGACCTGAAGCCATAAAACTCTGAGAGGAAAACACAGGCCATAAGCTCCATGACATCAGCCTCGGTGAAGACTTTTTGGATCTGACTCCAAAAGCAAAGGAAATAAAAGCAAAAATAAACAAGTGGGACTACATCAAACTAAAAAGCTTCTGCATGGCAAAGGAAACCACTGACAAATTGAAGAGGCAACCTGCTGAACAGGAGAAAATACTTGCAAATGATGCAGCTGCTAAGTGATTAATCTCCATAATATATAAAGAATCCAGGGCGCCTGGGTGGCTCAGTTGGTTAAGCAACTGCCTTCGGCTCAGGTCATGATCCTGGAGTCCCTGGATCGAGTCCCGCATCGGGCTCCCTGCTTGGCAGGGAGTCTGCTTCTCCCTCTGACCCTCCCCCCTCTCATGTGCTCTCTCTCTCATTCTCTCTCTCTCAAATAAATAAATAAAATCTTTTAAAAAAAAATCCATACAACTCAATAGCAAAAAAAAAAAAAGTCAATTAATAGGAAGAAGATCTGAATAGATATTTTCCCAAAAAAGACACACAGATGGCCAACAGACACATGAAAAGATGCTCAACATCACTCATCATCAGGGAAATGCAAATGACAACCATAATGAGACGTCACCTCACACCTGTTAGAATAGCTATTATCAAAAAGACAAGAAATAACAAGTGTTGGGATGTGGAAAAAAGAGAATCCTTGTGTGCAGTTGGTGAGAATGTAAATTGGTACAGCCACTGTGGAAAACAGTATGGGGGTTCCTCAAAAGATTAAAAATAGAAGTATCATATGAGCCAACAATTCTACTTCTGGGTATTTATTCTGAAGAAAACAAAAACACTAATTCAAAATGGTATCTGCACCCCCATGTTCACTGCAGCATTATTTACAATAGCCAAGATATGGAAACCACCTGAGTGTCCACAGATGGGTGAATGGATTACAAAAATGGTGACACACACACACACACACACACACACACACACACACACACACTGGAATATTATTCAGCTGTGAAAAAGAATGAAATCTTGCCATTTCCTATAACATAGATGAAACTTGAGGGCATTATGCTAAATATAATAAGAAAGACAGAGAAAGACAAATACCATACTATCTCACTTATATGTGGAAATCTAAATAAAACAAAACAGAACACCAAACTCATAGATACAGGGAACAGATTGGTGGTGCCAGAGATTTGGGGGGGGGGCGGGTAAAATGAATGAAGGTGGTCTAAAGGTACAAACTCCCATTTATAAAATAAGTCATAGGCATAAATGTACAGCATTGACTACAGTTATTAATACTGTCTTGCATATTTGAGAGATGTTGAGAGTAGATATTAAAAGTTCTCACTTCTGAAACTAATAATATATATTAATAAAAAAGTTCTCATCAGGGTGCCTGGGTGGCTCAGTTGTTGAGCATCTGCCTTCGGCTCAGGTCATGATCTCAGGGTCCTGCGATCGAGCCCCGCATCGGGCTCCCTGCTCTGGGGGAAGCTTGCTTCTCCCTCTCCCACTCCTCCTGCTTGTGTTCCCTCTCTCGCTGTGTCTCTCTCTGTCAAATAAATAAAATCTTAAAAAAAAAAAGTTCTCATCACAAGATAAAAATTTTTTTATAACTATGTGTGGTAATGGATGTTAACTGGACTTACTGTAGTGATCATTTTGCAGTATATATAAATATCAAGTCATTATGTTGTACACCTGAAACTAATATATGTCAATTGTACCTCAATTAAAAAAAATAAACTACAATATCCTAGAAAAAAAATACCAGAACTAGTTAGACTTCTGAAAACTGTTAAAACTTTTTTTTGCACAATATTTAAATTCTACCCCCCATTTTTTTGTTTGTACCGTTATCTCCATTCTCAGAACATAGAGCCGTTACATATTAATCTCTCCTTTTTAACTCTCATTTGATCTTAATTCTACAAGCAACTACATATATTTCCTGCTCACCACCAACCCTTACTGCAATCTTCAGTTATTTTGGTTCTGAAGCGGGCTCTTTAGTGCATTCCTCAGGGCTGTGGTATACTCTTCTAGAACTCTACAATAAAGGCAGGGTCAGTATTACTGATTTTCCCCTTGGCCTCACGCTCTGATCTGGCTCAGCACAGGACTGTGAATGGTCCTCTCCTCATTTAAAAGTTTGATATTTTGCTCATCAAGAATCTTTGGCATTAAATTTGCTTTTTATTTTATTTTATTTTATTTTTTTTAAAGATTTTATTTATTTATTTGACAGAGAGAGACACAGCGAGAGAGGGAACACAAGCAGGGGGAGTGGGAGAGGGAGAAGCAGGCTTCCCGCCAAGCAGGGAGCCCAATGCGATTCGGGGCTCCATCCCAGGACCCTGGGATCTTGACCTGAGCCGAAAGCAGATGTTTAACGACTGAGCCACCCAGGTGCCCCAATTCATCCTTTTTGTTTGCTCTGTGAAAATAGATCCGGGGCTCCCTGCTCCGCGGGAAGCCTGCTTCTCCCTCTCCCACTCCCCCTGCTTGTGTTCCCTCTCTCGCTGTGTCTCTCTCCGTCAAATAAATAAATTAAATCTTTAAAAAAAAAAGAAAAAAAAGAAAATAGATCCGGACCCTTTAATTTTTTTTAAAAGATTTTATTTGACAGAGAGAGAGTGAACACAAGTCAGGGGAACTACAGAGAGAGAAGGAGAAGCAGACTCCCCGCTGAGCAGGGAGCCCCATGCGGGACTCAATCCCAGGACCCTGGGATCATGACCTGAGCCAAAGGCAGACACTCAACGACTGAGCCACCCAGGCGCCCCTAAATTTGCTTTTTAAAAAACTATTGCAGTAAAATCTCATTTACCTTGATTACTGAGTTGCTTGATGCTCCCTAAAATTTTGTGCCTGAGGCCAGTGCCTTTCTCGCCTCACTCTGGTTCCAGCCCAAAATTGGAGCTTTTTCTTTATCTTTACTATTCCCATCCTACTCATTTCTGATGCCACTCCGGCCAGTGGCTGTCCATTGTGGGGTCCGCTGCCAAGGGAGCTCAGGCAGCCCCGCGTGAGAATTCACAGACCTTCAGAACTTACTGTACACCCCTACCTCGCTCACTGGTGGGGTGAGCCAACCCTCCCAGGGTCAGCTGCAGTCCTCACTCTGCTCCTATGCTGTGCCCAGGAGGGGCTCTCCTGCCAGGAGTAGGTGGGGGCTCATTCTGCTGGCATACTGAGCGTGGGCAGGACCCTCCGCTGTCCAGTTACCCGGCTGCTTCCTTCTGCTTTCCCCAGTGCTCATGGTGATGTAGGACAGGTGTCATGGCTGTTGCCCACCCACTTCTATTTTGTGATGATGGGGGATAACTTACCATGTCGTCTTGTAAAGATGGGTCTTGGTTTTAATATCTTGCCGCTCTGTGTTTATGTGCGAATTCTGGAAGGCACAAAAACTATGTTTCTACTACCACTGCCATCTTCCCAGAATTCTTACGCATTTTTTAAAAAGATTTTATCATTTATTTGAGAGAGAGAGAGAGCGTGCTGGGGGAGGAGCAGAGGGAGAGAGATAAGCAGACTTGATCTCACAACCACAAAATCACGACCTGGCTGAAATCAAGAGTTGGACGCTCAACGGACTGAGCCACCCAGGCACCCCGAGAATTTTTTTTTTTTTAAAGATTTTGTTTATTTATTTGAGAGAGAGAATGAGATAGAGAGAGAGAGCATGAGAAGGGGGAGGGTCAGAGGGAGAAGCAGACTCCCTGCTGAGCAGGGAGCCCAATGCGGGACTCGATCCCGGGACCCCAGGATCATGACCTGAGCCGAAGGCAGTCGCTTAACCAACTGAGCCACCCAGGCGCCCAATTTTTTCTTTTTTTTAAGATTTTTATTTATTTATTTGAGAGAGAGAGAGAGAGAGGGCACAAGCGAGCACAAGCCGGGGGAGAGGCATAGGGAGAAGCAGGCTCCCCGCTGAGCAGGGAGCCCGATGAGGGGTTCGATCCCAGGACCCTGGGATCATGACCTGAGCCGAAGGCAGGTGCTCAACCGACTGAGCCACCCAGGCACCCCCACCCTGAGAATTCTTTTTTTTTTAAGATTTTATTTATTTATTTGACAGAGAGAAAGGTAGCGAGAGCAGGAACACAAGCAGGGGGAGTGGGAGAGGGAGAAGCAGGCTTCCCGTGGAGCAGGGAGCCCGATGTGGGGCTCGATCCCAGGACCCTGGGATCATGACCCAAGTTGAAGGCAGACGCTTAACCAACTGAGCCACCCAGGCACCCCCAAATTCTTTTTTTTTTTTTTAAGATTTTTATTTATGTTTTTTGACAGAGAGAGACACAGCAAGAGAGGGAACACAAGCAGGGGGAGTGGGAGAGGGAGAAGCAGGCCTCCCACTGAGCAGGGAGCCTGACGTGGGGCTCGATCCCAGGACCCTGGGATCATGACCTGAGCTGAAGGCAGACGCTTAACAACTGAGCCACCCAGGTGTCCCAAATTCTTATATTTTTAAAAGGATACTTTAAAATAGAACGGTAGAGAGCCAGAATTATTTTTTTCATGTACAGAAAGCCTTAAAAAAAAAAACAAAACTATATAAAAAACATACTGTTGTCTGCTCAAGTCCTAGGTCTGTTCTCATTGTTAGAAAGGGGCATTGCAACTATGGGGGATGTAACAGGTCCTGTCCAGGCAAGACAGTCCAAACACCCCGGGTGCCACAAACACCCAGACATGCGATGGCCTGGCCAAGCCCAGAAGAGAGAAAAGCAAAGGCCCCTTGAGTGAAGAGGAAAGGGAAAAACCAGGGTGCAAGGTTGTGATCCAGTACTTCAGTGGCCAGGGTGGGGGGCCAGCTATCGGTCTATGGAGCCAGGTGACTAGGTTTCACTGCCTTGTGAAAGGAGAGGAGACAGGGATTAGGGATGGAGATACACATACCGCCAGGTACCTGGGTGGTTTGTGCCCCTAGTAGGACATTAACTAGAAAACATTCTACTCATCAAGGAAGCTTTGTTGTCTGGCCTCTGGGTAAGGAAAAGTCTCCCCTGAGGGGGAAAAATTCCTAGGCCTGTCTTATAGACTGAAGGTTTATGTCCCCCCAAGTTCATATGTTGACACCCTAACCCCTATGGTGATGATGGAAGAATGAGGGGCTTTTGGGAGTGATTAGGTTATGAGGGCAAAGCCCTCATGATTGGAATAAGTGCCCTGAAAAGAAGCCTGAGAAAGCTTCCTTGCCCCTTCCACCGTGTGAATACACAGCAGAAAGAGGGCTGTCTGTGCACCAGAAAATGGGCCTTCACCAGACGCCGAATTTGCAGGCATCTTGATTTTGGATTTCTGAGCTTCTAAAACTGTGAGAAATATATTTTTGTTGTTTATATGCCACTCAGTCTGTGGTATTTTGTTATAGTAGCCCCAAAGGAATAAGACAGCCTGTGATTTGGACAGCTAGTGTCTGAGAAGTGTTATGGATATAAATAAAACAGAGGAAGGAGGTGGGGGACATTTTATTTCAACTAGGGTGATAAGTGAAGTCTTTGTGTCAGTAAGAACATAAAGGAAATAATATTTAAGAATAATACTATATGTTCACCTCCCTGGAGCCTAAAAATGCATTTGAGAAAATTCAATATCCTTTTCTGATTGCAACCCATTTAACAAAATGGCAAGAGGGAGGATTAGAACCCCCCCTCCCCCAAATTTTGGAAAATAGAATAATCTGATAAAACTAGAAAATAGATTTCTCTAAATCTTTTAGGTTAAAGACTTAAAAGATTGCATTGAAACCCAAGATAATATGGAAAAACAACAGGAAAATAGAAAAATAAAACAACAGGGCAAGAATTTCTAAACCCCTCCTCTGCCCAACACCCCCAACCAGAAAAGCCATGGAAATGAGAACACCACTGGGTGGATTAGATACCAGGTTAATCATGATCGAAGAGAGAGTTAGGAAACCAGAATGCTGCAGGCTGCAGAGAGAGAAAGTGGTGGAAAATAAAAAGAGATCATTCAAGAGTAAGGGCATAATAAGGACATTTTCAGACAAGGAAAGATGGAGTTTGCCACTTGAAGGTTCTCACTGAGAGTATGAAAGGATATATTAAAGGAAGAAGGTGATGAATCCCAGAAGGGAGGAGTGGAGTGCGAGAAAACAGGGAGGGCAAGGGATGGGTGAATGCCAGTCTAAGGCCAAATAGCCATTGACTGTATAAAACAACAATAATAGAATTAGTAATAAATAGTGACTCATTTAGAAGGCACAAAAAATAACTCCTTACTCACATATTATCTTTGTTTAGCATTTTTAGTTCTACTTCATTTACATACCTTCTAAATGAGTCCCTGTTATTTTACTACTATTCCTTTTATTGTTGTTTTACAGTAAAAAAAAAAAAAAGTGGGAATGAGAATGCCAAAGACAATATGGGAGATGAGTAAGGGTGGACCGAAATTAAAGCTTTCCTCAAGGCTTTGTGTTGTGTGGGAGGAAGATAGAAATACTGATTAATTTTAGGCTTTGCTAAGTGCACATATTAAAAGTTTTTTTTTTTTTTTTTTTTAAGATTTTATTTATTTGCGAGAGAGAGAATGAGAGACAGAGAGCATGAGAGGGAGGAGGGTCAGAGGGAGAAGCAGACTCCCTGCTGAGCAGGGAGCCCAATGTGGGACTCGATCCCGGGACTCCAGGATCATGACCTGAGCCGAAGGCAGTCGCTTAACCAACTGAGCCACTCAGGCGCCCCAAGTGCACATATTAAAAGTTTAAGGACAACCACTACAAAATAGGAATATAATATAGAACCCTTATGAAACATAAAAATTCATCATATACTACCTGACCAAGCAAATCTCAACAAATCCCAAGGGACTTATATCATGAAGATTATGTAATGCCAATAAAAATTAAAAATATGAAGTTGTAAAAATTCCCATACATCTGGAAATTAAAAACGTATATCTAGAGAGGGGAAGATGGCAGAGCAGGAAGATGCTGAGCTTACCTCCTCCCATGGACACAGCAAGGTTGCAACTACATACAATGCAATTCATTCTAGAATGATCTGAAGACTAGCAGAACAGCTCTTCCATGGCTAAAGATAGAAAAAAGCCACATCGGAAAGGATAGGAGGGGCAGAGATGATGTCAGGAACCAAATCCCTGATGTGGTAGCCCATAAGATATCACAGCAGAGATCCTCTCTGAGAAGGGAGGGCTTTAAGCCCCATATTGAACACTCCTGGTGCTGGGGATCTGCACTGGGAAGACAAGCCCCCATAGTGTCTGGCATTGAAAAGCAGGGGGGCTTAACTCCGGGAGAGCCAGAGGGCTATAGGAACAAGATCCACTCACTGCAGACTCTGCACAGAGGCAGCAGTTTGAAAAGCATCTGGACTATATGTGAAGGAGATTTGCTGACTAATTATAAGGCACGTGCTGAAAGGGCAAGGACCAATAGGAACTTTCCCTGGGAATGGAAGTGCTGGTAGGTGCCATTTTTTCTTGCACTCCTTCAGCCTAGCTGCATGATGCTGGTGGGGTACCAGCCCTGACACTACCTTGCTAGGACTGCTTACCCTGCCCTGGTGTGCTTCTTCAAATCTACCCTCCCCAACTTGCCCACCCCAGCAGGTATCTGTCCAAAGTAGCTCCCACACTGCCACACCTGGTGGACAGCCTCAATCAGGACTGATGTCCCCACAAAGAAACTACTACTTTGCCACACCTGGTGGGCAGCCCTAGCCGGGACTGGCACCCCTCCAAAATGACTTCTGCCTTAAGGATAAAGGGGCCAGTCCCACCTACTAGCGCATCCACAGCAGTTGTCATAACAGGTGGGTTCACACACAGGGGACACCTCTGGGGTGCCTGGTTCTGGTGACAGGGGGGACTGTGCTACCAGGACCCACAGGATTCTACATAAGGCCACTACCTTCAAGACCAGAAAACACAGCTGACCTACCTAATACATAGAAACAAACACAGAAGGTCAGACAAAATGAGACCAGAGGAATATGTTCCAAAGGAAGAAACAAGACAAAACCTCGGAAAAAAAAACTAAACAAAATGGAGATAAGTAAGCTACATGATAAAGAGTTCAAAGTAATGGTCATAAATATGGTCATTGGACTTGAGAGAAGAGTGGATAAACTCAGTGAGAACTTCAACAAAGAGATAGAAAATATAAAAAAGGGGCACCTAGTTGGTTCAGTCAGTAGAGCATGTGACTCTTGATCTTAGGGCATGACTTCAAGCCTCATGTTGGGCATCGAGCCTACTTAATAACATTTAAAAAAATTAAAAAAAAGAAAATATAAAAAAGAATCAACCAGAGCTGAAAGATACAATAGCTGAAATAAAAATACACTGAAAGGGACTTCCAGGGAGGATGGCAGAGTAGGAGGACCCTAAGCTCACCTTGTCCCACAGATACAACTAGATAACATCCACATCAGTGTAAATAACCCAGAAATTGGCCCAAAGTCCAGTAGAACAGACTCTCCACAGCTAAATGTAGAGAAAAGTCCACATTAAACAGTGTAGGAAGGGCAGGGATGTTGTCAGGAGCCAAACTGGTCTATTGGACTGTCTGCAGGAAGGAGGGATGCAGCAGGCACAGAGAGGGGAGAGGAGCAGACCCCACACCAGGCAAAGGGTATGCACACTGGGAAGATGAATCCCCATAATATTTGGTTTTGAAAACCAGAGGGACCTAACTTTGTTAGTTATTATAATCAGTAGGGCTTAACACCTGGAACTTAAAAAATCTGCAGGCTTAGGGTGTCTGGATGGCTTATTTGGTTAAGTGTCCAACTCTTGGTTTCAGCTCAGCTCGTGGTCTCATGGGTCATAGGATTGGGCCCTGTGTTGGGCTCCACACTCAGCAAAGAGTCCGCTTGAAGATTCTCTCCCTCTGTCCCTCCCGCTACTTGTGCTTTCTCTCTCTCAAATAAAATAAATCTTTAAAAATCAGCAGGCTCTGCTCCGGGAGAGCTGGAGGGTGATAGGAAATGGAGTCCCTGCCCCTAAAGAGACAGCATAACAAACAGTCCTGCTGAGATACAGCATAGAAGCAGCAGTTTGAAAAATGCCTGGGGTATATGGTAGGGAGATTTGTTTACTAATCTCAGAGCATGTGCTAGAGGGGCAGGGATCCTTGGGAGACTTCTCCAAGAATAAAAGAGCTGGTGGATGCTGTTTCCCTCCTCTGTCCCCAGCCTAGATACACGGACACCTGTGGGAACCAGCACAGCTCGAACACTCTCCACCTAGCTTGCTAACCATGTGTCCTACTCCCATGCTCTTCGATGGACCTGCCCCCTCCAACCTGGCTTCAGTAGTTTTCCAAAGTAGTGCAACAAGTGTGCCAGTGTGCAAGCAGTCCCTACAGTGGTCAGCACCATTCCAAGTGACTCCTGGCTCAGGGAGAGAGGAAGATAACCACACACATCCTGTGGGCTAGGACCAGACATCTGGTCTGACTGCAGGCCCCACCCACCATGAAAGCTTCTCAAGGGACAACACAGGGAGAGTACCCTGCATTTCGGTGTTACTGCAGCTACGGCGAATGCCAGGTTTGACCCAACTCAAACCCACAGTGGCCCATGATCAGCCCACTAACAGCATAGGGACCAAACCCTGCCCATAATAGGCCAAGAGAGCCATTGTAGATGACTGGACTGAAGGCAAACGTGGATCAGTCACAATAGCAAGATGCACACAACACACATAAGAGATGCCCCTGAAGTGCCAGGTTCTAGTGAATAGGAGGCACTGCAGTGCAGTGCAGTATGGACCTTTTCTTCATAAGGCCACTACTTTCAAGAGCAGGACATGTAGCTAACTTTCATAACACATAGAAACAGACAGAGAAGTAAACAAAATGAGGAGACAGAAGAATATGTCTCAAATGAAAGAATAGGACAAAACCACAGCAAGAGAGCTAAATGAAACAGAGATAAGTAATAGCCTAATAGAGAATTTAAAGTATTGGTCATAAAAATAATCACTGGACTTGAGAGTTGAGAACCTCAGTGAGACTCTCAACAGAGATAGAAAACATAAAAAAGAACCAATCAGAGATGGAGAACTCAATAGCTGAAATTAAAAATACACTAGAGAAAGTAAAAAGCAGACTAGAGGAAGCAGAATGGATCAGTGACTTGGAGGTCAGAGTAATTGAGTTATGAGCTTTTATTTAAGGAGGTCAGAGTAATTGAAAGCAATCAAGCTGAACAGGAGAAAGAAAAAATAATAAAAAACGAGAATAGATTAAGGGAATTCAGTGACACCATCAAACATTTAACAATTGCATTCAGGGATTACAGAAAGAGAAGAGCAAAAAGGGGACACAAATAATAGTTGAAAACTTCCTGAATCTGGGGAAGGAAACACAAATCCAGATCCAGGAGGCAAAGAGAGGCCCCAACAAAATCAACTCAAGGAAGTCCACACCAAGACACATGGTAATTAAATGGCAAAAATTAGTGATAAAGAGAAAATTTTAAAAGCAGCAAGAGAAAAGAAAACAGTTATATACATGGGAAACCCCATAAGGCTACCAGCTGATTTTTCAGTAGAACCTCTTTGTTTTTGTTGTTGTTTTATTATGTTATGTTAGTCACCATACAGTATATCATTAGTTTTTGATGTAGTGTTCCATGATTCATTGTTTGTCAGCAGAAATTTTGTAGGTCAGAAGAGAGTAGCAGGATATATTCAAAGTGCTGAAAGGAAAAAAGGTGCAACCAAGAATACTCTATCCATCAAGGCTATCATTCAGAATAGAAGGGGAGATAAAGAGTTTCTCACACAAACAAAAGTTAAAGGAATTCATGACCGCTAAACCAGCTCTATAAGAAATGTTAAAGGGGACCCTTTGAGTGGAAAGGAAAGAGCAGAAGCAGGAGTAAGAAAAGTAGGAAGTGCAAAGCAGTAAAATTAAGTATATCTATAAAAATCAGTCAGGTTTCACAAAATAAAAGGATGTAGAGGGGGCCTGTGTGGCTCAGACGGTTAAGCGTCTGCCTTCGGCTCAGGTCATGATCCCGGGGTCGAGCCCCACATTGGGCTCCTTGCTGAGTAGGGAGCCTGCCCCTACCTCTCCCTCTGCCTGCAGCTCCCCTGCTTGTACACATACTCTCTCTCTCTCTCTGTCAAATAAAAATAAAAAATCTTAAAAAAAAAAAAAGGATGTAGAGTATGACACCATACACCTAAAATGTGGAGAGGGAGAGGAGTAAAAATTTAGTGCTTTATTTATTTATTTTAAAGATTTTATTTATTCATTTGAGAGAGGACAGAGAGAGAGCACAAGCAGGGGGAGAGGGAGAGGGAGAAGCAGACTCCCTGCTGAGCTGGGAGCCCAACGTGGGGCTTGATACCAGGACCTAGAGATCATGACCTGAGCCGAAGGCAGAATCTCAACTACCTGAGCTATCCAGGTGCCCCCAAATTTACTGCTTTTAGAATGGATTCAAACTCATGGGACCATCAACTTAATGTAGACTGCTATTTGCAGAAGATGTTATTATAAATCTAATGGTAACCACTAATCAAAAACTGATAATAGATATGCAAAAAAATAGAGAAAGGAATACAAGTCTATCACTAAAGAAAGCCAGCAAACTGTGAGAGAAGAAAGGAAGAGAAGAAAGGAACAGAGAAGAACTACAAAAACAATCATAAGACAAGTAACAATATGTCAATAAGTACATACCCATCAATAATTACTTTGAATGTAAATGGACTAAATGCTCCAAACAAAAGACATAGGGTGATGGCATAGATAAAAACGCAAAGACTCATCTACATGTTGCCAACAAGAGTCTCACTTCAAACCTAAAGACACATACAGACTGAAAGTAAAGGAATAGAAAGATATCCCATGTAAATGGAAACAAAACAGAACCTGGGGTAGCAATACTTACATCAGAAAAAATAGACTTCAAAACAAAGCCTGTAACAAGAGACAAAGAGGGGAATTAATAATGATGAAGGGAGATCAATCCAACAAGAGGATATAACAATTGTAATTATCTATGCACCCAACATAGGAGCACAAAAATACATAAAATCAAATGTTAACAGATGTAAAGGAAGAAACTGAGAATAACACAATAATACTGGGGGACTTTAACACCCCAATTCCATCAATGGATAGAATCATCCACACAGAAAAGTCATAAGCAAACTGGCTTTGAACAATACATTAGACCACATGGACTTAACTGATATACACAGAACTTTCCATCCAAAACCAGCAGACTATATATATATATTTTTTTTTCAAAGTGCACATGGAATATTCTCCACAGTAGATGTTGGGCCATAGGACAATTTTCCAAAAATTTGAGAAGACTGAAATCATGTCGAGCATCTTTCCCAACCACAGCAGTATGAAACTAGAAATCAATTACAAAAACAAAAACAAACAAGAAACCTAGAGACAAATGAAAATGGAAACACAATGGTTCAAAATCCTTGGGATGCACCAAAGGCAGTTCTAAGGGGGAAGCTGATAGCAATACAGGCCTACCTCAAGAAACAAGAAAAAAATCTCAAATAAACAATCTAACCTTACACCTCAAGGAACTAGAAAAAAGAATAAACAGAGCCCAAAGTTAGTAGAAGGAAGAAAATAGTAAAGATCAGAGTGGAAATAAATCAAATAGAGACCAAAAAACAAACAAACAAAACAAAAACAAAACCATTAAGAAGGATCAGTGATACCAGGAGCTGGTTCTTCGAAAGCAAATAAAATTGATAAACCTCTGGCCAGACTCCAAGAAAAAAAGGAGAGAAGATTTAAATGAATAAAATCAGAAATAAAAAAGAAGAAATGACTGACAAAGCATTAAAGGAGAGTACTATGAAAAATTATATGCCAACAAATTGGACAGTGAAGAAGCAATGAATAAATTCCTAGAAATGTACAATATTCCAAAGCAGAATCAGGAAGAAATTTAGGAGATATGAATACCCCAATTTCTAGTAATGAAATTGAACTGGTAATCAAAAAATTCCCAACAAATACCAGGACAAGATGGCTTCACAGATGAAGTCTACCAAACATTGATAAGTATAGCATTAACTGTTCTTTAAAACTATTCCAAAAAATAGAAGAGGAAGGAAAACTTCCAAATTCATTCTTCAAGGCCAGTATTACCTTGATACCAAAATCAGACAAAAATACTGAAAGAAAACTACAGGCCAATATCCCTCATGAACATAGATGCAAAAATCCACAACAAAATATTAGCAAACTGAATACAATGCATTACAATGTATTGTAATAAATCAACAATACAATAAAAGGATCATTCACCAAGGTCAAATGGGATTTATTCCAGGGATGCAAGGATGGTTCACTATCTGCAAATCGATCAGCATGATACATCATATTAACAAAACAAAGAATAAAAGCCATATAATCACCTCAATAGATGCAGAAATAGAATTTGATAAAATTCAACATCCATTTATGATAAAACTTCTCATAGCAGTGGGTTTATTTATTTATTTATTTTTTAAAAGACTTTATTTATTTATTTGACAGAGAGAGACACAGCGAGAGATGGAACACAAGCAGGGGGAGTGGGAGAGGGAGGAGCAGGCCTCCCGCTGAGCAGGGAGCCCGATGCGGGGCTCAATCCCAGGACCCCGGGATCATGACCTGAGCCGAAGGCAGATGCTTAATGACTGAACCACCCAGGCACCCCTAGCAGTGGGTTTAGATGGGACGTGCCTCAACATAAAACAGGCCATACAGGATGAATGCACAGTAACATTATACTCATTGGGAAAAGATGGAGACCTTTCCCTTAAGATCAGGGACAAGACAAAGATATCCACTCTCACCATTTTGATTCAACATAGTACTGGAAGACCTTGCCATGGCAATCAGACAAGAAAGAAAAGGCATCCAAATTGGTTAGGAAGAAGTTAAACTGTCACTATTTGCAGATGACATGATATTACATATAGAAAGTCCTAAAGACTCCACAAAACTAAAGAAAGAACCTATTAGAAGTGATAAATGAATTCAGTAAAGCTGCAGGATACAAAATTAATATACAGAAAGATAAAGCATTTCTATAAACTTCTAACAAAGGAGTAGAAAGAGAAATTAAGAAAACAATGTCATTTACAGTTGCACAAAGAATAATAAAATATGGGGGCGCCTGGGTGGCTCAGTTGTTAAGCATCTGCCTTTGGCTCAGGTCATGATCCCAGGGTCCCTGCTCAGCGGGAAGTGTGCTTCTCCCTCTCCGGCTCCCCCTGCTTGTGTTCCCTCTCTCGCTGTGTCTCTCTCTGTCAAATAAATAAATAAAATCTTAAAAAATAATAATAATAAAATATGTAGGAATAAGGTTAACTAAGGAAGTGAAAGACCTGTATTCTGAAAACTAGAAGATACTGATGAAAGAAATTGAAGACTACATAAATAGAAAGGTATACCATGCTTATGGACTAGAATAATTAATATTGTTAAAATGTCCATACTATCCAAAGCAATCTACAGATTCAATGAAATCCCCAAAATACCAATGCCATTTTTCACAGACTAGAACAAATAATCTTAAAATTTGCATGGAACCACTGAAGACTCTAGATAGCCAAAGCAATCTTGAGAAAGAAGAACAAAGCTGGAGGTATCTCAGTGCCAGATTTCAAGATACATTACAAAGCTACAGTGATGCAAACAGTATGGTACTAACACAAAAACAGACATCAGTGGAACAGAATAGAAAGCCCCCAAATAAACCCATGCTTATATGGTCACTAAATGTATGACAAAGGAGGTGAGAACATACAATAGAAAAAAAGACTGTCTCTCCAATAAATGGTGCAGGGAAAACTGGACAGCTAAATGCAAAATAACAGACCTGGACCACTTTCTCACACCATACATGAAAACAGCTAAACATGGATACAGACCTAAAATGTGAGACCTGATAAATAAAACTCCTAAAAGAAAGGACAGGAAGTAAACTTTTTTTTTTTTTTTAAGATTTTATTTGTTTATTTGATAAAGAGAGAAAGTGAGCACAGCAGAGGGAGAGGGAGAAGCAGACTCCCCGCTGAGCAGCGAGCCCGATGAAGAACTCGATCCCAGGACCCCGGGATCACAACCTGAGCTGAAGGCAGACGCTTAACTGACTGAGCCACCCAGGTGCCCCAGGAAGTAAACTTTTGACATTGGTCATAGCAACATTTTTCAGGCTATGTTTCCTTGGGCAAAGGAAACAAAAGCAAAAATAAACTACTGGGACAACATCAAAATAAAAGCTTTTGTACAACAATGAAAATCATTAACAAAAAGACTGCATACTGAATGGGAGAAGATATTTGCAAATGACATATCCAATAAGAGGTTAATATCCAAAATATATAAAGAACTTACACAACTCAACACCACCACCCCCTAACACACACACATAGATAAAACAAACAATCTGATTAAAAGTGGGCAGAGGACCTGAAGAGACATTTTTCCAAAGGAGACATACAGATGACCAGAAGGTATGTGAAAAGTTGTTCAGCATAACTCATCAGGGAAATGCAAACCAAAACCACAAGAAGATATTACCTCACACCATTCAGACTGACTAGTTTCAAAAAGACTACAAAAATAAGAGCTGGCAAGGATGCAGAGAAAATAGCCCTTGTGCACTGCTGGTGGCAATGTATGTTGGTGCAACTACTGTGGAGAACACTATAGCGGTTCCTCAAAGAGTTAGAGATATCATAGAATCTAGTAATTCCACCACTGAGTATTTATCCAAAGAAAAGAAAACGCTAATTTGAGGGGCACCTGGGTGCCTCAGTTGTTCAGTGTCTGCCTTCAGCTCAGGTCACGATCCCAGGGTCCTGGAGTTGAGCCCCGAATTGGGCTCCCTGCTCAGCGGGGAGCCTGCTCCTCTCTCTCCCACTCCCCCTGCTTGTGTTCCCTCTCTCACTGTGTCTCTCTCTGTCAAATAAATAAAATCTTTAAAAAAAAAAAAAAGAAAACACTAATTTGAAAAGATAAATGCACCCTTATGTTTATTGCAGCATTATATACTATAGCCAAGATATGGGAGTAACCTAATTGTTCCGTGATGGATGAGTGGATAAAGAAGATGTGGTATGGGGGTGTTTGGGTGGCTCAGTCAGTTGAGTGTCTGACTCATGGTTTTGGTTCCAGTCATGATCTCATGGTCCTGAGATCTAGCCCTGCATCGGGCTCTATGCTCAGCAGGGAGTCTGCTGGAGATTCTTTCTCTCTCCTTTTTCCTCTGCCCCTCCCCCTGCCTGCACGCATGCGTTCTCTCTCTCAAAAATAAAAATAAATCTTAAAAAAAAAAAGAGAAGATGTGGTATCTACACGCAATGGAATATTACTTAGCCATAATAAAGAAAGAGATCCTGTCATTGGCAACAGCACAGATACACCTAGAGGGTAATGCTGAGTGAAATAAATCAGAGAAAGAGAAATACCTTATAATTTCACTTATATGTGAAATCTAAAAAACAGAATATATGAACAAAAAGCCAAAACTGAACAACCACCCCCACATATAAAAAAAACTCCAGAAATAAATTCATAAATAGAGAGGGAAAACTGGTGGTTGCCAGAGGGGAAAGGTGGGACAGGGGGTTGGTGAAATATTTGAAGGGGATTAAGAGATACAAACTTCCATTTCTAAAATAAATAACTTATGGGGATGAAAAGTACAGCATATAGTCAATGATATTGCGTTAATGTTGTATGGTGACGGATGGTGACTACAATTATTGTGGTGAGCACTGAGTAATGTATAGAATTGTTGACTCACTAGTTGTACATTTGAAAGTAATATAACATTGTATGTCAAGTATACTTATATTTAAAAAACTTAGTTCTAGATAATCTAGGGGGTCAAAAAAGAAATAATAATGGATATTAGGAAAACATTTAAAACTAAACTATGCTGGAGTGCCTGGGTGGCTCAGTTGGTCAAGTCCCACTCTGGATCTCAGATCAGGTTTTGATTTCAGGGTCCTAAGTTCCAGCCACGTTGGCTCCACGCTGGGTGTGGAGCCTACTTAAACAAACAAACAAAAAAACTAGACTACAAGGAAACATTGCATATCAAAACTTGTGGCATTAAAGTAGTATTTACAGGGAAATTTCCAGATGGTTTCAAAACCTAACCATGAAAGTGAAAATTATAAAATGTTTTATAAGAAATATAGGAATGAAGGGTGCCTGGGTGGCTCAGTCGGTTAAGCGTCTGACTCTTGATTTCAGCTCAGGTCATGATCTCAAGGTTGTGAGATTGAGCCCCACGTTGGGCTCCGTGCTGGGCATGGAGCCTGCTTAAGATTCTTTCTCGCCCTCTGCCTGTCCCCACACCCCCTCTCTCTTTAAAAAAGAAAAAAGAAAAAAAAAAATATATATACACACACACATATATATGAATGTTTCTTATGACGTTAGAGGTAAGGAAGAACAAGATACAATAAAAAACCCATAAAAATGATAAATTTGATATTAAATTTATAAACCAATAACAAAGAAAAAAGGCAAAATACAGGGTAGGAGAAAGTATTTCCAATGCATATAACTGACAATTAGCATACCTATGACAAACTTCCACAAAATAGAAAAAGATAAGCAACCCAATCAAAAAATATGTGAAAGATAAGAATGGGCACTTCCCTAAGAAGAAAATATGATTGGCTATGAAGAATCACCACCTTACTAGTAACAGGGAAATGCTAATTTTATTTATTTTTAAAAAAAATGTTATTTATTTATTTGACAGAGAAAGACAGTGAGAGAGGGAACACAAGCAGGGGCAGAGGGAGAGGGAGAAGCAGGCTTCCCCGCGGAACAGGGAGCCTCAGGCAGGGCTTGATCCCAGGACTCTGGGATCATGACCTGAGCCAAAGGCAGACGCTTAACGACTGAGCCACCCAGGTGCCCCGGGAAATGCTAATTTTAAAAAGTGAGATATATACCTTTACACACCCATAAATTTTGCAAAAAATTAAAAAGCCTGATAATACACTGGTCTGGTAAGACTGGCGGACTCAGGAAGCCCTAGACTTGCTGAGCGGAATATAAACGAGTGGATCACTTGGAGAGCAACTTGGCGGTCCTACGTCTCAGCACACGGCACGACGGAGACATTCATAAGTGTTTGCTTTAGAGAAGCCCTTTCCCATCTTCATTAGGACACGCGCACCAGAAGTTTTACTGAGTCACTAGTGATGATCCTAGAAAAGTGGATGGAAATGACTCAGCTCTTATCTTGGTAGGGGAACGGGTAAGCGAACTCTGGAATTGCTGTGAACCAGCAAATCCAGGGAGAAAGAGCTCCACCGGCAACACATTTAAATATCAAAAACACTTTGCGAGGAAAGTGCAAATTGCAACACGATACGCATACCGTTATCATAATTTATGTAAAAACCACACCGAAACTGAAATATACATCGTTAATGGAAATTACGCACATCAAAGTGTAGAAAAGTCCACTAGGGCTTGCAGCACAATACTTAACCCAGTAACCCATACTACATCCCAAAGCTATGGTGCCGCACACCTTCTTTCCAAGAGGGGCCCACGGTGCTGGGCCTCGCTCTCTAGTCTCACAGGGCCCTGCGTCACCGCCTCCGCCTTCCCTCCTCTTTCTCCTAGAGGCTTCCCCCAGCACCCCCACATGCCCAGGAGGCCCCACCCTGGAAAGAAAACAAGCCTAACTTCCCTCGACTCCACATCGCCCTCCAGCTACCGTCTGCTGCCTCCCCTTCTTTACACCTACAAGCTTCTAAGAGAAATTGTCTACACTCGCCCTGCTACTCACTCCCTGCTCTGCCTATCTCCCTCGGTGCCTCTACTCTTCGGTTTTGGGCTCTATCTGCACCCAGCGTCCTGTCTGCCAAGGTCCCCCGTGACCTCTGGGGACCACGTCCAAGCCCTGCAGTCCCTGACTTCCACCAGCCGCCGCGCCTGCCACTTCCCCGTGTCTGCGGTGCGGCGCGCTCCTCGATTTGCTGCCACCCCAGGGCCAGAGTCTCCGTCGCTCCCTCGCTGCTCCTCCTGGGCCAGCCGCTCACACTGTACCCTGCCCTCCTCCACCACTGCTCAGCTCTTGCTTCGCTCCCTGCCCGACCTCCCTAGACCAGAGCTTCCCAGCCCTAGCGGTGCATTACAATCGCCGGGGAAGCTCGGTCAATGCCGAGGCCCAGGCCGATTGCGTCCGAGCCCGCAGGGGAGGGGCGGGTCGCTGGTCTTTATCCCAGCTCCTAGGTGGTTCTGACGCCCACTTTGCCTCCCAGCCGGACCTCTCTGAGGAGCGCCAGCTGACGGTGTGACAGCTCCCCCTGGCGGCTTTCTCAGGAAGTAAGGTGGGGTGGAAAGAAACAACTGTTACTTGCTAAAATCTGGTGAACTTATTAAAGAAATCTGTGTCTGCAGTTAGAGCAGGTCCAAAGGACATGCTCCCCTCTCCCTGCCCACCACCACGGTTCTTCCTAATCAAATAGCAAACCCTTTACAATAGGCGGGGCACTCTTTTAAGTGCCACAATCACGCACATAGGTATCATTCCCATTTTACAGACAAGGAAACTGAGGCACAAAACCTTGTTCAAGCCCATGCAGGTAGCTGGAGCTGACATTACAAACCCAGACAGTCCGGCTCGGCTGTCCACACTCCTAAGCACAGTGCTGGGGGCAGTGAGGCTACTAAGGATGGCTGAGTCAGCTTCTTTGGCTGGGCACATAGTGTGGCACAGGGATAGGAGGGAGATGACAGGCTGCCATCACCAGAAACCTCTGATGTTACAGCCAGCCTCAGTTTTGGGGAGAGGCACTTATAGACAGGAATATAAAGGCAGCAGTAAATGAGACTGTCAGGTGGATCTGGGATGTTTTTAAAAGACAAATTCGATCCTGTCACTCTGCTAACAAACAGTGAAATTATTACTGACACTTTGGGAAAAAGCCCAAATCCTCAGCCAGACCTCGAGTCTCTTCTCCCAGCAGCCCTCCTTGCCCTGCTCCGCTCACTGGCCCTGTCTGTTCTTCCATGGCGCGTCCCCGTCCCCAGCTTCAAACGTCCCAGACTCCAGACTCGAACTCGAACGTTTCGCTTTTTACCTGGATAATGACTCATCCTTCAGGTTTAAGCTCAAATGCCGGAGTCTCTCCGCCTGGGGCCCGCAGTTCCTCCCCCATGCCTGGGTCCAGGGTCCCGGACGCTTTCAGTCCGGCCGGCTGGGCCCTAGAGCTCGGACGAGGAAGGGGCGGGAGACCTCAAGAGCTGAGCCGGGTGGCTCGGTCCGCCAGCCCAGGTGCGCCCAGAGGGCTCTGTCGCCCCCTGGCGGCAGCGGCAGATCTGGCCTCTGGTCCTTCCACCCGCCCCCGAGAGGCCTGGCGCTGCCGGTACCCCAGGAGAAGAGGCGCCCCCGTGTTCCTCGGGGCTCGCCACACAGCCGCCTTTCCACGAGGACTTTGGAGAATCCCATCAAACCGAACCTGAAAAAGCAAGTTCGGAGCCGGGGGCGGGGCTTCCCGCCCCATCTCAGGTCCCGCCCCTTCAGTTTCCTAGGTTGTTAACCAGGTGGTCTTCCCTCCGTTAGTGATGGATGCAAATCCTCACTCCTGCCGCTTTACTGGGCCGCTTCTGCATATCACCTTCATTCTTTTGATAAATGACCGCTGACCTCTTTTATGTGCCAGGCACTGGGAATACCACAGTGAATAAAACCCACAAAAGGCCTCCCCTCTTGGAGCTTACAGTCTAGTGTGGGGAGACTGATAATTAACAAATAGGTTTTAAAAAGCATATTATGTTGGGGCACCTGGGTGGCTCAGTCGGTGGAGCCTCTGACTCTTGATTTCGGCTCAGGGTGGTAAGATGGAGCCCCTTGTTGGGCTCCGTGCTCAGTGGGGAGTCAACTTGAGATTCTCTTCCTCTCCTTCTGCCCCTTCCCCCCCTAAAATAATAAATAAGTCTTTTTTTAAAAAAGCATAGTATGGGGCGCCTGGGTGGCTCAGTTGGTTAAGTGACTGCCTTCGGCTCAGGTCATGATCCTGGAGTCCCGGGATCGAGTCCCGCGTCGGGCTACCTGCTCAGCAGGGAGTCTGCTTCTCCCTCTCCCGCTCCCCGCTCTTGTGCTCTTTCTCTCACTCTCTCTCAAATAAATTAAAAAAAAAAAAAAAAAAAAAAA
>NW_022589732.1:24372147-24435894 GCF_004348235.1 Phoca vitulina | reverse complement strand
GGGGGGGGGGAATGAAGCGGGGTGGGGGTTGGGGGGAAGGAAGATAGGGACTTCGGGAAAGAGGGTTGTAAATTTAAGTCGGTGATTTGGGAAAAGCTTCCCTGAGAGGGGGTAAGTGATTAAAACTTGAACAGATAAATATTTGGGGGAAGAGCATTCCAGGTAGAGCAAACAGCAAGTTCACAGGTGTGTTCAAGGAATTCAAATACGCCAGCGTTCTAGAGTCAGGGAGGGAGGAGGGCACCTGGGATGAGGCCAGGGAAGAAACCTTTGTGAGGCTTTTTCTCTGAAAGGGGGCACAGAGGAAGGGTTAGGGTGGAGGGCTCTCCACTTGGGAGGAACAGGATTGACACAAAATAACTGAATCTGTGGCTCCTGCTGTTGAGAATGGACTGCAGGGCACAAGAGAGGGGTAGTGGGACCAGTTAGGGGTTATGGCCATGTCAGGAGACCCCTGTGGTAGTGGTGGAGGGGTGAGGAGTGGCTGGATTCCAGATCCAAGTTGAAGCTAGAGAGTATAGGATTTGCTATTGGATTGGATGTGGGGTTTGAGGGAAATTCACATTTCTGAACATCAGAAAGGATGGAATTGCCTGGGATGGGGAAGGCTGTAGGAGAAGCAGGAACTCACCTTTGGACATGTCTAGTTAAAGCTGATTTTTGACCACTCAGTGGTGATGCTGGTTTGATGCTGATTGGTTAAAAGAGACAGGAGTTCACAGGAGGGTGAGGCTGGAAATCAAGATTTGGGAGTCATGATGTAGAGATGGTATTTAAAGCCTTGGAACTGGATGAGGTCATCCAGAGTGTCAGTGTGGAAAGAAAAGAGCAAAGGCATGTGTGTAGGGGTGAAAGGGGAGTGGAGGAGACTGAGCAGGAACAGTTGGGGTGGTGAGAGGAAAATCAGTAAAGGGGGCCCCAAAGCCAAGTAAAGAGTGTTTCATAGAGAAGAGGATGGTCAACTGTACCAAATGCTGATGGGGCAATATGAGGACTGAGAGGTGGCCACTGGATTTAGCAACATGGAGGCCATCGGTGACCTTAACAGAGCAATTTGGGTGAATGATGGGGGTAAAGCCTGATCGATGTGGGCTCTAGAGAGAGTCAGGAGAGAGCAGCTGGAGGTGAGGCTAGACAAACCTCTGACAGTGTTTGTTTTAAAGGGAAGGAGAGAGATGGGGTCAGAGCTGGAGGGAGATGAGAGGCACCCAGTTCCAATGGAGAGATAAACATATTGATGCAAGAGAGGAAAGTTGCTGGAGCAGTGTACTGTGGGTAGAGAGCTTGACTTTCCACCAGTGAGCGCACTTTATTCATAGCAAGAAGAGAGAAAGAACAGATTATGTGTGCACAGATGCAGCTGGGTGGGAGCTTGTGAAAGCTCTCCCCCCCCACACACAATTTAACTTGTGAAATATATTTACAGAAAACCACACAAAACACATGTGTACCATTTTATGAATAAAGTAAGTACCTATGTAACCATCACCTAGGGCAAAAAAAGGACATTATTAACACCTAAGAAGTCTTTCCCAGTGTTCCTCTCCAATCAGAATCCTTTCTTAGATGTAAGCACCAGTCCAGCTTCACTGATAATAGTTTAAAAAATAGCTTTACCACCTAAATGCATTCCTAAGTCATTTTTGGTTGTTATTTAACTTCATTTTTAAAAACCTAATTTAATTTCCTCTCCAGCTTTATTGAGGTATAATTGACAAGTAAAATTGTAAGATATTTATCTATTTATGTATTTATCGACGTACTGTTGACATGCAATGTTACATTAATTTCAGGTGTACAACACAATGATTTGACCATTCTATAAATTACTCAGTGCTCACCATGTGAGATATTTAAAGTGCACAATGTGATGATTTGATACATGCATACATTGTGAAAGGTTTCCCCGAGTTAATTAACATATCCATCACTGCACATACTTACTTTTTTGTGTGAGAACATTTAATTTCTACTCTTACCAAATTTATTTTAAAGATTTTATTTATTTATTTGCCAGAAAGAGAGAGAGCACAAGCAGGGGGAGTGGCAGGCAGAGGGAGAAGCAGGCTTCCTGGTGAGCAAGGAGCCCGATGCGGGACTCAATTCCAGGACCCTGGGATCATGACCTGGGCCAAAGGCAGATGCTTAACTAACTGAGCCACCCAGGTGTCCCTCTCTTATCAAATTTTAATTATACAGTGCAGTGTTATCAACTACAGTCACCATGTTATACATTACATCCTCAGATCTTACTAATCTAAAAACCGAAAATTTGTACCCTTTTATCACCTCTTGCTATTCCCCCCATGCACAGCAAGCATTGCAAGAGGCATGGTGGAAATGGCAAGGCTTCTTCTGACCTAATCTTGCATATCCCAGCTGTGTTCTATTTGTCAAATGCGGGCTTAGTTGGTAGAGCATGCAGCTCTTGATCTTGGGGCCATGAATTCAAACCCCACGTTAGGTGTAGAATTTACTTAATATTCGTCAAAAGAGTCACTAAGGCCAGCTCAGATTCAAGGGAAGAGGAATTAGATTCCATCTTTCTTTCTTTCTTTTAAGATTTTATTTTATTTTATTTTTAAAAGATTTTATTTATTTGACAGAGAGAGAGACAGCGAGAGAGGGAACACAAGCAGGGGGAGTGGGAGAGAGAGAAGCAGGCTCCCCGCTGAGCAGGGAGCCTGATGCAGGGCTCGACCCCAGGACCCTGGGATCATGACCTGAGCCGAAGGCAGACGCTTAACCAACTGAGCCACCCAGGCGCCTTCGATTCCACCTTTCAATGAGAGGAAAAGGAAAAATTTGTAATCATTTTTCATCTCTTATAGTTGCATTGCTTTTTCTTATTGATTTGTAGGAGTTCTTTATATATTCTTTATTAGTCTAATGTCAGTTACATGTTTTGGGATGATCTCTTCCATCATGGCTTTCTTTTCACTCTTTTTATGTCTTTCTCCGCCCTCCCCCCCCCCCCCCCCCCTTGGTGGCTAATGCTTTTGAATCTTGTTTAGGAAGTCTTTCTCTCCCTCAAGGTCATGAAAATATTCTCTTAAAAACATTCTAACTTTCTACACTTCTAAAAGCTTCCTAATTTTGTCTTTCGTATTTAGGTATTTAATTGACCTGGAGTTTACTTTAGTGTGTGTTGGTGAAGTAGTTTTTCCCATATGGATATTTAAGCACCATCTATTAAGAAGAATGAAGTTTCCCACTCTCTGTGGTGCCACTTCAGCCAGATATCAAGTGATTGCGTATGTAAGTATCCTCTCTGGGCTCTCCATTATGTTCCATTCTATTTGTTTGCCCTTAGGTCAATACCACCCAATGAATACCATTGAATTTCTATTGCATTGTAATAGGTCTTGCTATCTGGTAGAATTTTCCCATCTTGTTCTTTAAGAGTGACTTAGCTGCCTTGGCCCTTTACACTCCCGACAAATTTTAGAACCACTTGACAAGTTCCACAGAAATATCTCCTGGGATTTTGATTGGGTTGACATCCACCCCATATGTAGTCTTCCCGTATTTATTCATGGTATGTTTTTCCCATTATTTAGGTGTTCTTTTATCCTTATTTATAGTTTCTCCTTGACCACTTTTTGTCCCATTTAATATATAAGTTTTTCATGGTTTAAAAAATTTTTTTTATTAACATATAATGTATTATTTGTTTCAGGGTCATGATTTTTGACATGACTGTAAATGTGATCTCTTTTTCTCTTTCTTTTTTTTTTTTTTTAAAGATTTTATTTATTTATTTGAGACAGAGAGAATGAGAGAGAGAGAGCACATGAGAGGGGGGAGGGTCAGAGGGAGAAGCAGGCTCCCTGCCGAGCAGGGAGCCCGATGCGGGACTCGATCCAGGGACTCCAGGATCATGACCTGAGCCGAAGGCAGTCGCTTAACCAACTGAGCCACCCAGGCACCCTCTTTTTCTCTTTCAATCCATTACTATGTGGTGAATATCATTGATTGATTTTCTTTTTTCTTTCTTTCTTTTTAAAAAAGATTTTATTTACTTATTCATGAGAGACAGAGAGAGAGAGAGGCAGAGGCAGAGGGAAAAGCAGGCTTTCTGCTGAGCAGGGAGCCTGATGCGGAACTAGATCCCAGGACCCTGGGATCATGACCTGAGCCGAAGGCAGATAGATCCTCAACCAACAGCCACCCAGGCACCCAACTTTTTTCTTTCTTTCTTTCTTTCTTTTTTTTTTTTTAAATTTTATATATTTATTTGAGAGAGAGAGAGAGCGTGAGTTAGGGGAGGGGCAGAGGGAGAAGCAGACTCCCCATTGAGCAGGGAGCCCAATGCAGGATGCGATCCTCCCAGGACCCTGGGATCAATACCTGAGCTGAAGACAGACACTTAACCAACTGAGCCACCCAGGCACCCTCATTGGTTGATTTTCTTTCTTTCTTTTTTTTTTTTTTTTAAAGATTTTATTTCTTTATTTGACAGAGAGAGAGAGAGCATGAGCAGAAGAAGGAGGAGTGGGAGAGGGAGAAGCAGGCTTCCAGCTGAGCGGGGAGCCCAATGCAGGGCTTGATCCCAGGACCCTGGGATCATGACCCAAGCCAAAGGCAGACACTTAATGACTGAGCCACCCAGGCACCCATTTGATTGATTTTCTAATGTTAAACCAACTGTCATTCCTAGAATAGACCAAATTTTGCCATAATGAACTATCCTCTTCCTATATTGTTGGATTTGGTTGGCTAATGTCTTGTTTAGAATTTTTGTGTCTACTTTCATGAAAGTGATTGGCTTGTAATTTTTATTTCTCTGTCTTTGTGAAGTTTAAGCATTAAGGTTAGACTGTCTTCATAAACAAGCTGGGCTGTGTTTTCTTTTTTTAATTCTCTGGAAGAGTTTGTGTAGTATTGACATTATTTCTTCCTTAAATGTTTGGTAGAATTTACCAATGAAGCCATTTGGGCCTGGAAGATTTACATTTCTTTAGTAATTATAGGACTATTCAGATTTTACATTTCTTTTGGTATATGTTTTGGGAATTTGTATTTTTGAATCAAATTTATCCATTTCATCTGAATTTTCAAATATATATTCATAATATTTTCTCATTATTTATATTGTCTGTAGGATCCTTAATTTCTCTTTTTTCTTAGTCTTGGTTATTTTTTTGTGTTCTTTCTCTCTGTCTCCCTTTTTGATCAGTCTTGCCAGGGGTTTTCAACTTTATTAGTAATATCAGAGAACCAACTTTTGGCTTTTTGTTTTGATCTCTCTATTGTATATATTCTATGCTTGCTTTATATATTTTTAATTTATACTCTATATTCTTTTCTTTTCTTTTTTGGGTTATTTTACTTTTCTTTTTCTACTATCTGAAATGGATGCTTTCTCATTAATTTTCTGCTTTTCTCCCTTCAAGACCATACAAATCTTTAAGTACCCTAAGTACTATTTTTGACAGAAGCACATATTTTGATATGTAATATTTTTGTTATTATTCTGTTCTAAGTATTTTCTTTTTTTTTTTTTTGAAGATTTTATTTATTTGACAGAGAGACAATGAGAGAGGGTACACAAGCAGGGGAGTGGGAGAGGGAGAAGCAGGCTTCCCGCTGAGCAGGGAGCCCGATGCAGGGCTCGATCCCAGGACCCTGGGATCATGACCTGAGCCGAAGGCAGACACTTAACGACTGAGCCACCCAGATGCCCCGTGTTCTAAGTATTTTCTAATTTCCATTTGTCATTCCCTTTTTGTCCACTGAGTTGTTTAGGAATATATTTCTTAATTTTCAAATACATGGAGATTTTCTAATTATCTTTTTACTATCACTTACCAAGTTAATTACATTACTGTTAGAAATCACATTTTTTTTTTTAAAGATTTTATTTGACAGAGAGACACAGTGAGAGAGGGAACACAAGCAGGGGGCAGTGGGAGAGGGAGAAGCAGGCTTCCCGCCGAGCAGGGAGCCCGATGCAGGGCTTGATCCCAGGACTCTGGGACCAGGACCTTAGCCGAAGGCAGACGCTTAATGACTGAGCCACCCAGTTGCCCCTAGAAATCACATTTAAGGGGTACCTGAGTGGCTCAGTCAGTTAAGTGTCCGTTCTTGGTTCAGGTCATGATCCCAGGGTCCTGGGACTGAGCCCTGTATTGGGCTCCCTACTCAGCGGGGAGTCTGCTTCTCCCTCTGCCACTCTCCCTACTCATTCTCTCTCTCTCCCTCACTCTCTCTTTCAAATAAATAAGTAAAATCTTTAAAAAAATACACAAATGAAAATGAACACACAATGGTCCAAAATGTTTGGGATGTAACAAAAGCTGTTCTAAGAGGGAAGTTTATAGCAATACAGGCCTACCTCAAGAAGCAAGAAAAATCTCAAACAACCTAACCTTACACCTAAAGGAGCTAGAAAAAGAAGAAGAAACAAAACCCCAAATCAGTAGAAGGAAGGAAATAATAAAGATCAGAGCAGAAATAAGTGAAATAAAAACTAAAAAAACCAGAACAAATCAATAAAACCAAGAGCAGGTTCTTTGAAAAGACCAACAAAATTGATAAAACACTGATGAAAGAAATTCAAGACAACACAAAGAAATGGAAAGACATTCCATATTCATGGATTGGAGGAACAAATATTGTTAAAATGGCCATACTACCCAAAGCAATCTACAGATTTAATGCAATTCCTATCAAAATACTGACAGCATTTTTCAAAGAACTAGAAAAAATAATCCTAAAATTTGTATGGAACCACAGAAGACCTGGAATAGAAAACATAATCTTGAAAAACGAAGACAGAGGTATCACAATTCCACATTTCAAGTTATACCACAAAGCTGTAGTAATCAAAAGAGTATGGTATTGGCACAAAAACAGACACAGAGATCAATAGAACAAGATAGAAAGCCCAGAAACAAACCCACGATCACATGGTCAATTAATCTTTGACAAAGGCAAGAACATGCAAGGGGAAAAAGACAGTCTCTTCAACAATCGTGTTGGGAAAACAGCTACATGCAAAAGAATAAAATTGGACCACTTTCTTATACAATATACAAAAATAAATAAAAAATGGATTAAAGTCCTAAATGTGAGACCTGAAACTATAAAAATCCTAGAAAAGAGCACCGGCAGTAATGTCTCTGACATTGGCTATAGCAACATTTTTTCAGATATGTCTCACGAGGCAAGGGAAACAAAAACAAAAATAAACTGTTGGTGCTACATCAAAATAAAAAGCTTCTGCACAGCAATGGAAACCATTAACAAAATGAAAAACAACCTACTGAATGGGAGAAGATATTTGCAAATGACATATCTGATAAAGGGTTAGTATCCAAAAAATATAAAGTGTTTCAAATGGGAAAAGGGGGTGCCTGGGTGGCTCAGTTGTTAACCATCTGCCTTCCGCTCAGGTCATGATCCCAGAGTCCTGGGATAGAGTCCTGGGATGGAGCCCCGCATCGGGTTCCCTGCTCAGCGGGAAGCCTGCTTCTCCCTCTCCCACTCCCCCTGCTTGTGTTCCCTCTCTCGCTGTCTCTCTCTCTCTGTCAAATAAATAAAATCTTAAAGAAAAAAAATATATAAGAAACAAAACAAATGGAGCGTTTAAATTTTATTTTTATTTATTTAATTTTATTTTAAAAAATGATTTATTTACTTATTTTAGGAGAGGCAGAGGGAGAGGGAGAGAGAAGCTCCAGCAGACTCCCTGTTGAGCCTGGAGCCTGATGTTGGGCGATCTCATAATCCTGAGATCATGACCTGAGCCAAAACTAAGAGTTGGGCATTTAACGGGCACCTGGGTGGCTCAGTTGGTTAAGCGACTGCCTTCGGCTCAGGTCATGATCCTGGAGTCCCGGGATCGAGTCCCGCATCTGGCTCCCTGCTCAGCAGGGAGTCTGCTTCTCCCTCTCCTGCTCCCCGCTCTTGTACTCTCTCTCTCTCTCTCACTCTCTCTCAAATAAATAAATAAAATCTTTAAAAATAAATAAAATAAAAGAGTTGGGCACTTAACCAACTGAGCCACCCAAGCACCCCCAAATGGAGCTTTTTAAAAAATGTTGCTATTATGTTTATTATTGGTAAGAAATATATCTTATTTTAGCATGATTTATCTTTCAGAACATTCATGTTACTTAAATATACTGGATTGAAATACTATCTAGATAATTCAGTTATGTGTTTCATATTTACATACATTAAAAAGCATTTTAGGGGAACCTGGGTGGCTCAGCCAGTTAAGCATCCAACTCTTGATTTCGGCTCAGGTCATGATCTTGGGGTTGTGGGATCGAGCCCCATGTCGGACTCTGTGCTCAGTGGGGAGTCAGCTTGAGATTCTCTCTCCCTCTGTCCCTTCCCATGCTGATGTACTCGCTCTCTCTCAAATAAATAAATAAATGTTTAAAAAAAACCCAGCATTTTTTATGATTAAATATAAAAAATTTAAGCAAAATTTTCAAATCAATTTTGAGTAAAACAACCATCACAGAACAGCCGAATTGTACATTTATCTGGAACTTTTTGATCTTCCCAAATGGAAATTATGTATCTATTAGGTAGCTCCCCATCCTCCCTCCCCCCAGCCCCTGGCAACCATCATTCTACTTTCTGTCCCTATGAACTTGACTCCTCTAGGAAGCTCATTTAAGTGGTATCATATAGTGTTTGTCTTTTTGTGACTGGCTTATTCACTTAGCATAATGTCCTTAGGGTTCATTCATGTTGTGCTATGTGTCAGAGTTTCCTTCCATTTTAAGGCTGAATAATATTCCATTTTATGTATATACCACATTTTGTTTATCCGTGTATCTATTGATGGACATTTGGGTTGCTTCCTCCTTTTGGCTATTGTGAATGCTATGAACACTGATATACAAACATCTCTTTGAGATCTTACTTTCAATTCTTTTAGTTATATACCAGAAGTGGAATTCCTCGATCACATGGTAATCTTTTTTTTTTTAGCCCATATATTGCTAAGATTTTTAAAATTGAGATATAATTGACATATAACATTATATTAGTTTCAGGTGTACAACATAATGATTCGAAATTATCACAATAAGTCTAGTTAACATCCATCACCACACATAATTACAAAGTTTTTTTTCTTGTGTGGTAATTCTATTTTTTAAAAATTTATTTGAGAGAGAAGGAGACCATGCAAGCAGGGGGAGGGGCAGAGGGAGAGAAAGAATCTCCAGCAGACTCCCCGCTGAGTGGGAGCCCAACGACATGGGGCTTGATGCCAGGACCCTGAGATCATGACCTGAGCTGAAATCAAGAGTCAGATGCTTAATGGACTGAGCCACCCAGGTGCCCCTGTGGTAATTCTATTTTTAATTTTTGAGGACCTGCCATACTATTTTCCAACATGCTGCACCTTTTTACATTCCTACCAACATTGCACAAAGGTTCCTATTACTTCACATCCTTGCCAACATGTGTTATTTTTTTATTTTTTTGATCCTATGTGTGTGTGAGGTGCTATCTTCTTGTGGTTTTGATTTGCATTTCCTTAATGACTAAAGCTGTTGAGCATCTTTTCACATGCTTATTGGCCATTTGTATATCTTCTTTGGAGAAATTTAAGGTCTTTTCCCATTATTTATTTATTTTAAAAATTTTTATTTATTTTTTTAAGATTTTATTTATTTATTTGACAGAGAGAGATAGCGAAAGAGGGAACACCAGCAGGGGGAGTGGGAGAGGGAGAAGCAGGCTTCCCACTGAGCAGGGAGCCCGACGCGGGGCTCGATCCCAGGACCCTGGGATCCTGACCTGAGCTGAAGGCAGAAGCTTAACGACTGAGCCGCCCAGGCGCCCCCTTTTCCCATTTTTAAATTAGGTTTTTGTTTTTTTGTTGTTGAGTTGTAAAAGGTTTTAAGCAGGATGTCATAATTCAGTCTATGGTTTAGAGAGAACTGAGCTTAAAACTTGTGCAGTACCCAGGGTGAGGGAGGATGAGAGCCAGAGCCACCAGCTGCAAGACAGACCCTGCGCACAGTGCTCTTCACAAAGGCCTGTCTGGGCCCCCTTCCTGCTCTGGATCTTGGGTGGCCTAGGACGAGGGGCACCCAGGTCATTTCCTTGGGTTCTGGGACCTGCTGAGATCCTACCCTTTGAAAGCTTCCAGGGAAGGCTCATAGGAAATCCGGGGTCTCGGTCCTTCCACAAGGCCCACGCAGAGAATGATTTATCATTGGGGCTAGAGGACACCTATCTGCTATTCTGCAGCAGTGGCCCAGCTATGGGGTTGGCCTCTAGAAATAGCAGAAAGTGACACTATGTTGGGACATATAAAGGCAAACTCTCCCATTCCCCTTTCCGATTAGCAGATGGTTCAAAGGGCCGTGGAGCCAGACTGCCTGGGTTCAAGTCCTACTCTGCCACTTACTACTGGGTACGTTACATGACCTTCTAGTATCTCAGTTTCCTCCTCTGCAAAATGGGAATAATTAGCGGACCTCCCTTATTAAAGTTTGGGTGAGGATTAAATTAATTAACATGTGTAAAGTATCAGAACAGTGCCTGGATCATAGTAAATGTTAGCGATTATTGTTATTTTCAATGAGACTAGGACCTGTCTGGCTTCCGACCAACAGCCCATTTGTCCGCTGCTCTCCCTGCCCAGGTCAAGGCGTCTGTACCCCTGAGCCAGGCCCCCTCTTTCCTGTCGCCTCCGGCGGGTTGCAGCCAGGCCTGCTCCCTCGGTCGCCGGCAGGGGGCAGCATTGCACCACGGCTGCCTCTGGGCGGCGCGGTAGGTCCAGCCTGGGAAGTTGGGAGCGCGGTCCCCTCCGTCTGTCTCTGCCGGCCCCGGGCTCCTCTTCTGGCCTGGCGTCCCGCCTCCAGCTCCGCGAGGCTCTTGGCTCCCGCGACGAATTTGCTTCTTCCTCTGCCCGTGTGCTACATGGAGGCGCTCCAGCGTGCTCTTCACCCGGTGCACCAACTCCCCATCTGTGAAATGGAAATAACTGCTCAGTGTCACAGGGTTTGGCCCAGGCCGGGTGCAGAGAAGTGGGCAGGAGATGTTTTAACCTCCACCATGGCCTTCCTTAGGGAGTAGGTGGACTGACATCAGGCCCAGTGTTATCTAGCAAGTGCGACAAATTGAGAGGAGGGTGGCCACAAAGGTGTATACATCGGCTTCTGCTTCCGACTGTGGCTGGCTGTGTGGTCCTGAAGAGAGGGCTGATCTGGGCATGAGCGCAGGCCATTCTTGAACCTGCTCAGCGTCTTTGCCTGTGCTTCCGGGAATGCTCCCCTGTTTGTCCTTCTTCTAAGCCAGCTTATGCTTCTCAGAAGTTCTTAGCAGCCTCCTAGGTTCTCAGGGCCTGACATCAGATTCCCTTGGCCCCTGCCAGCCCCCAACAGCAGTCCTGTCCCTGCCTGTGCCAGGCTCAGGGCCTCACACCAGGACTCCTGTCGGCCCCGCCATGGCCCTTAGTGAACCACGGGAGTAGCCTGGCATGAGTAAAGGAAGGTCTCAGGTCAATGATTCCCATCTGGAGTCTCAAGGATTCCAGGGGTCTAGCCCTTGGCTCCCCTCCCCCATAATTCCTGGAGAAGCTTGAACGCTGGCGGAGGGGACCCCCCCCTTTACCATCTGTGGTCACATACCTCTAGCAGCTCATCCTCTTTAAGAACCTGGGACAGGAAAAGACCTGTTAAAGAGCCACAAACCGGCAAAGAACACTTAGTGACCCCAATGATCAGGAAATGCACATTAAAACAACTTTGAGACACAACTTTTCACTTGCCAAAAAGAGCAAAACATTAGAAATTAACAATGCCTAGTGTTGTGAGGGTACAGAGAAGCATTTTCATGAATTGTTCATGGAAATGTAAATTGGTTTTACAAAACAGCTTTTGAGGGCAATTTTGGGAGTACGTATTAAGAGATGTAAATTATGCATAACCTTTCTAGGCATTTATCCTAAAAAATAATTGCATAAAAGCTGAATATGTCTGTATAAATGTTTTTACAGTGTCATTGTTTATAATGGTAAAAGTGGGAAAAAATGTCCAACAGCAAGTGACTGGTTAAATAAAGTATGAAGAAAGATCTGTGGAATAGAACTGCAATCAGCCATTAAAAATCACGTTTTCAGAAAACAGTTGCATGGCAGGGGAAGTGCTCATATTAGAATGTTCGTTCACTCATTAATTAATTCATTGATTTAACTAATATTTATTGAACATCTAGACACACCAGACATTATTCTAGATACAGAGAATACAATTATAAACGAGGTAGATACTACCCTTCTTCTCATGAGCCTTATCTTCTCTAGGGGAGGAGACAGACAATAAACTAAGCAAAAATTAAATGATTTCAGGTAGTGGTACTTTTGTCTGCTTCTATTTAAAAAAAAGAATCTGAATAGGAAAAAGCAGAGGGAGAAATACCATGATGTCAACAATGGCTATGTTTGGTTGGCGGTATCAGTTAGGGTTTGTGTTACAAATAACTGGAAACTTCACTGCAGTAGCTCAGATAGTTGAAGCCTTAACTGGCTCATGTGTTGGAAGCTGGAAAAGTCTACCATTTTCATCTAGTGGCTCTGCCATCCTGGGCTGAGGCTGTCAGTCCCATGCTTGGCTTCTCAAGGTCACAAGATGGCTGCCTGTGTTCTGGATCTCCCATCCACATTCCAGGTTGGAGAGAAGAGGGGGGAAGAGCAAACTCTTTCTCCTCCCGAGGCATTGCCTTTTTATTACCCAGGAGCAGAGCTCCAACCAGTGCTTCATTGGTCAGAAGGAATCACACGGCCGCTCCTAGCTGAAGGAAGGTGCGGAAGAACATGGAGGTGGTGTTACAAGTGATTGTAATATTCTTCTCCATGTTTTCTGGCATTTTCTAAATCAAACCAGACACTAACACAAGCTTTTGCATAGAGAAAAAAAGGGCTTTTTATGTTTTAAGAAATAGGGTAGGGCTGGATTGCTACATGGGACTCAAGAGCAGAGCAAAGGCGACAGCAGCTGGACCCCTGAGGCCTCTCCCCTGATTCTCGGCCCTCTCGGTTTATGGGCCCCCTCAGTGCAGGTCCGTGGCTGCCCAGTGTGGGCTGCTCAGTCCCACTGGCTGCCTTGCTGGCCTGTCCTAGCTCTCCCCACTTGCTGCTCCTCAAGAGGGGTGGGCGTGTGCAGCCTGGGCTGATGCAGGGCTGGGCCCACTGGCCCTTGGGCCTTTCTCGGCAAACAAGCTGGACTTTGTCCCCCGGCACAGGCCCTGGGGGCCCATGCCAGGCTGACCTGGGTTAGCATCCTGGCTTCCTTACTGTGTTCATATCCTGTGGCTGCCCTATCAAATTACCCCATCAGGGCGCCTTCGAACAACAGGAGTTTATTCTGTCATAGTTCTGGAGGCCAGAAGTATGAAATCTGGCGCAGCCCTGTTCCCTCCAGAGGCTCTGGGGGAGAATTGGTCCTTGTCTCTTCGAGCTCCGGGTGGTTGCTGGCCGTCCCTGGCTTGTGGCTGCATCTGTCCCAACCCCTGCCTCCATGGTCACATCACCTTCCGTCTGTGTGTCTACCTCTGTCTCGCTCTTCTAAAGACATGTGTGATGGCAGCTGGTGTCCATCCAGACAATCCAGGACAATCTCCTCACCTTGAGTCCTTAACTTAAGCACATCTGCAAAGACACTTTTTCCAAAGAAGGTCACATTTACAGGTTCTGAGGATTAGAATGTGGATATCTTTTCAGCCTATCACACCCATTCATCCACTGTCCAATGACTTTACTGCTCTGAGCCTCAGTGATCTCATCTGTAGATTGGGGATGAGAAGGCCGTTCTAACAGGGTCTTGTGATGGTCACCAACGATATAAGCAGAAGGACTGGGCCTCTCTGTGGTTGAGCCCTGCCCCTCCCCTCTGACCTCTGAGGGCTGTTCTCATCTCCTAGTGCAGCTTCTCCCTCCCTCCCTCACTTTTATCATCCACCTGTCCTGATCCTGGAGACATTTAAAGAGCACCTGGGAGACATACACCTGAGGGCCTCTGATCTGCAGACCCTTGTCCCCATCTCGACCTGTTTCTCCTTCTTGCATTGTGGGCCCCCCTCAGTGCGGTGACGCTGTGCCCAGGCCTGGAATGTGGCAAGTGTTAGATACACAGACACATGCAGACTCCCTTCCTCCCCTGGGAGCCTCCCCTTGGGGCTTCTGCGCCCTCCTACTCCCTCTCTTGTTTCCCCACCAAAACCCTGGGGCTCTCTATTTTCCAGATGAGTTTCTGGGAAGTTAGGGACCTTGCCCAAGGTTGCACAGCACATTAGCAGTGGATCCAGGCCCTGGGCCATCTCGCCATCTCATCCAGAATAGCACTGGGCAGCCCCTGCTCCAAGCCAGGTCCCCAGGAACATCCCTGGGAGGTAGCACCTTCATCCTTCGGGTTTACAGGGTGCTAAATGCGTCATGACAACCAGACTAGAAAAAAATCAATCACAATTTCATTTCATCTCCGGATAAAAGAAGAGGTTTATAGGCCAGAAAACCTCCTCATGGAAATAGGTGTGTCCATAAGCAGGGTGTTCTGATCTGTTAGGGGTTGTTTCTAGCAGGATGCCTGGGTTGGGGGAAGGGGTTATCTGCCAGATGAACCAGGGCTCCAGGCAGATGCATTTTCCCTAACCCCTGCTCCCCTGGGAAAATGAGGGGCTCAGCTCTGAGAGATAGCAGGCCCAGGTTGGTGGGAGCTGCTGGGCTGTACTTGGCTTAGGATGGGATGAGGTGGGATGGGGTGGGCTCTCACATTCACTTAACAAAGTGGCTGGGGTCTCCACCATGTAGTTCCCAGTCTGCAATCCCGTGTGTAGGTTCACACTTGGGTACCCCATCGCAGATGTGGAGAAGGCCAGGTCGGGGGTTTAGGGAGCCTCACCTCACCTGCGAACACCTGCAGCCCTATCCCTGGGGAGGACATGTGACTGGCACAGCGTGTCCTTTGCAGAGCCAGGGTTGGAGAGTCTCCCGTGAGCTCCTGGTGGCCAGGGAGACAAGAATCTCACTCACCCCTCTGTCTTGACTCTCCATTGCAGATTAGTGCCTTCTGGCTTCCCCAGGATGCTCACCGAAGACACAATGGTTGACACATTTCTGGCCATGGAGCCACCCCAGGGTGCTGCTCTGTAGAGGTGTGTCTGGGAACCAGTGAGTCTGGTCTCAGTATCTCGAACCAGGACCACTCTGACATTCCACCAACTCCTCCTTCATGTCCTCTCCCCTCTGCATTCCTTATGTGCTTCTCCCTCCACTCCTTCCCTCTTGCTGTTCGCTCTGCTTGCAATATGTACCTTTTCTGTAACTCAGCTCACGGTCTCAGCTCCCCCTGCATGGAGCCCACTGCAGCAGATGGCAGGGGTGGGAGGAGACCTGGGCGGTGGCGGGAGGGACAAGGGGCATCTGTGGAGCTCCATGTTCTGGATCTGCAGCCCTGGACAGTGGCTGATGAAGGGATGGAACCCTGAGTTTGGCTCTGGGGACGGACAGACAGGCCAGGGTGCTGTTCCCTGCTGCTTGGTCCTACCTGGGGAATTGGGAGTTCTCACAAATGTAAAAAAGCCCAGGCTTGGGGGCTGGGGAAAGAGGGAAAAGCCTCCCTAGTCCTTGTAGCTGGGAAGCAGGGACTCCAACAAGCAACATAGCAGGGGCTCTGTGCTCAGGGAGAGACTCCTTGGGGTGGTGGTTTTCACACCTTAAGACTCTCAGCTGCAGAACGCTTTCCTTACATGAAACGGACCCAGAGCACCCACATGCAAGACATAGGAAGTGGGGTGGGTCTAGAGCCCCAGAGGCCCTGAGCCTCCTCTGAAGAACCTCCTAGATCCAGGCTGGGGAATGCACACCTGGAAGGTCAGTGCTTTAGGGGAGGTTGGGGCTCAGGCTGCCCCAAGGCCTGGGACTAAGATGACAGGTCACAGGGATCCTTCCTGGGAGCCTGCCTTCCTTCCCTTTGCTCTCCCTTGGCAGGTGGTAATGCCTTTGTGCAAACTTCGCCCTGCCTCATCTGATCTTCGGAGGGGCCTAAGGAAAGGACGGACCTTGCTGGCCTCCCAGGGGGCCAAGAGGAACCCTGGATGTCAGTCTGAGAGCCCCAGATGGGCCTGAGCTGGTGTTTGGTTCTGTCACCCGCCCTGCCTGGAGAGCCTGGGTCCAGGGACCAGACCTCTGTGGTCCAGCTTGTTTTTTTTGAAGGAAGCAACTTTTCACACAGGTAACTGTTTGGACTACCTTGGTTTGAAGCAGACTGAGCATGCTGACCTGGGTGCCGGTTTCCTGACTGTATAATGGGGATAAAGAGGGGTCCTTATCCTGCAAAAATAAGGTGCTCTATCCGGGGAGGACACACTACGTATGGTTTTCTTCCTCCTCACAGGGCAGGGCTCCAGCAAGCAAAGCCCTCCCCTCCCCCGGCTGCCACCCACGGGTGCCTGCACTTGGTAGTGGGGTGGCGAGGGTACCTGGAAAGGGTGCAGCCGCTGAGTGTGGTGGGGGGGGGCGGGGGCCCACCAGGGGGTCCTTCCCTGGTGGCACCACTTCCCCACCCTCAACCTCAGGAAAACCAAAGACCAAATGCATAGAAGCCTCAGATAATAGAATGAGTGAGGCAAAAGATTGTCGGCTTGGGAAATTGAAAGTAAAAACCCATGACGATACCCAAGAGTAAAAATAAAATTAAAAATACGGTAATATAAAAGGAGATCAAATAAAACAAATATAAGCAGAGAAACAGTGAAAATGAGATGAGAGAGGTTGGCAAGAAGGGGCGAGGAAGACAAAGGAGAGATGGACAACTGACATACAACGGGAGAGCCAAAGGCGCTATGGAGGGAAAGGGGGAGAAATAAACAATAAATAAAGGTGTTTTTTTTTTTTTAAAGAAAAACCCAGTGGGTTAAGAGGGGCCAGGGTGAGGTTTTCTGAGTTCAGAATCCTGGCAGAGGGAGGGTTTCCTGGAGCCCACGGGTAGGGCCCAGCCTGGAACTCAGGCTGTAGGGCTCCAAGCCCGGCCCTTCTAAGATGCTGGCTGACCCCACCCTGGGGAGATCACCTCAGGACTTGGGTTGGCCTCCTCCTAGTGTACTTGGGAGACCTTGTCTTTTGTGCCAAAGCCTGCAGAGAATGGGCGGGCCTTGGTCTTTCTTGCCAGCAATAAGTTTCATGTCGGGCCTAGGCTGAATTGTCTTAGAAACCCCAGGTGGGCTCTATGCTGGAGGGAGAGTGGAAGGCAGTTTTTCAGGGTACAGTATCATGTCTCATCTGGGGGCTCTCTAGGAGGAAACATGAGTGGGGAGGGGCACCTCAGCGGGGGTTAGGCAGCCGTGGATTTACATCGAGCAGGCAGCTTCTCAGGGACTGTGCCAGGGGAAAGGCACCTGGGAGTGTCAGGATTCCAGCCAGCCCTTCCTTTGTACAGTTATTAGCTGGGGTAAGAAAGAAGATGGCTGAGAAGGGGGACATCTGCATTTCTGGAATGACAAAGCTTTAAGTTACAATGATCGTGGTTTCCTAGTGGACCACCATGGCCTCTCTCTGTCTTGACATTTTGTCTGTAGCTTCAGCAATAAACTGCTGACTTCTAGTAGCATTCCATCTGAGATTCCTGATGGGGCAATTGATCTTTTTGCGTCCTTCTTTATTTCCTTGTATGCAAAATGGGAATGCCACCTCATAGGTAAGATGTAGGGTGCCGGGCACAGTGCCCACATGTGGTAAATGCTAAAGAAATGTAATTAGAATCAGTATAATGGAAGATCTTTTTAGTAAGAGTAGTCACCTGTATTGGCTGAACTCTGTGCAAAAGGATTTTTTGACTCAGTTTTAATTTCTGTGAACACATCTTTGTGTAGTTAGGAGCAAACCAAGAAGAGTGAGTCCTGGGTCTGCCAGCAACTGGCCTGGTGCCTTGGGTGTCACTCACTCCTTTCACTGAGCCTCAGTTTTCCCCTCTGCGAAATGGGTATGCATCACATGACCCAAGTTTGCCAATCTATGTTCTTCAGCCAAGTTATCACAGTAGGGGTGAACTTGCTCATGAGGTAAAGTTGCTTCTCCAGGAGCCTGGTTTTGGGGAGGCAGCTTTTGCAGTCCCAGAGGTTATCAGGACTTAAAGGGACTAGGCTGGCTGGGATCAATAAGTAATTGAGAGTTTGATGAGCCTGATAAAGCCCCATAATAGCCAGTGTCCCTGGAACCTGGCAGTCCCAACCTCAGGTGGCAGAGAGGATTAAAAGTCTTGCCTAGAGGTGGGTGTGCACAGGGGCAAGTGATCTCTGGGCCTGCCTCCCAGCTCCAGGAGAAATGTGACCTGTGCAGAGTTCCCTGTGTGGCCAGGCAAGTGTAACCCAGGCCATTCGAGTCTGGCAGGGAAAGCTGGCTTGGTAGTGTAGGAGTATGAGCACCAGAAGATGAGCATCCGGGGATGGTGAAGAAGATGAGCATCTGTGGGGGGTAGAGGGGAAGGGGGGACTGAGGGCAGGAAGGGAGATTGCCCCAGGCCAACAGCTTCCAGGGGATTCCAACTGGAGTCACAACACCCAGGTCCCAAACCAGAGGAACCTCATCATCATCCAAACTAGAAACTGGTAGAAGTCTCTTCAAAACTGTGTGGGTTGGTAGGTTGTTTTCTTGATATTTTGAAGGGGGGGTCTTGAGGAGTTTCCCACTGCAGTCATGCTAGCTCTCCCTTAGCACAACATACATCAAGAAAACTTCTAAGTTAGAAGCATCACATACTTTACGAACACACTCCAGAGGCCCAAACAAGTGAGTTTGGTGATCCCTGACCTTATGACTCTTGACCTCAGATTTGAGCCTCTATTGGTGATCAACTCACTATCTTTCCAAGGTGGAGGCAGTCCCATCAAAACCAAATTGTTACATAATAAAATACATCCTCTGTTTCTCTTCTTCCTATAACTTTTTGGCCAATGAATGGTAGAATTTTGAGAGAATGAGAAGGGGGGGATGTTGGAGAGGCTGGGTGGGGCATATTTTATAACTCAAGGCCCTAAAGACAAATTTTCTTGAGGACATGCATTTGTGTGGGCACCACACCCAGCCCCCAAGCCCAGCCTCCTGCCCGCATGGTCATTCCTCTTTTTTTGCCCAGGGGCCCCTCCTCTTGGAAGCCACCTTGCCTGCTCATGTGGTTCCCTGCTCTTTCTCCAACCCAGCTTCTCCTCTCCACCAGGCTGCCCCCACCCAGCTGAGTCAGCCCCATCAGCCACTGCAAGGGTTGCCTCATTGCTCTCCAAGCTTGTACTTGGCCCTCTCTGCACAGCCACCTCCCCCACCTTTCCAAAGTAACATTTGTCAATGACTCCTCCGTGGTTGGCTGCTTGAGAGAGACACACGCGTGCACACACACACTAAAATTCTTTATCTTCCTGCCTTGGCTGCATAACCAGCATTAAATGCCTGTAGGCCTCTCTTTCTTCTCCCTTGGTAACCCCCACTAAGCTTTTAGAACTGTCACCTCCTCCAGGAAGCCATCCCTGGCTCTTCCTCCCATGCTTGCCAACGCGCATACATGGCTCATTCAGGGTCCTCGCCACATCTTCTAATGATCTGTTTAGGTGTCCACCTCTCGCACTGCGCAGGGAGTTCCAGCCAAGGTCTGTTGCTAAGCCTCTCCAAGTCTCTCACGCCCGGAGCCGGGAACGGCAGGAGCCTTCGCGCTGGCGGACTACCGGGCCGAGGGGCGCTCCCGGGCTTTCTAGAGAGGCCCCTTGCACGAGGCTCTGCCAGGGGCGCCCAGACCGAGCTTCCGCGGAATCGGGGTCCGGGAAGGCTCAGTTGTCTCCTGGAAATCTTGAGTGTGCCACGTGGAGCCCAGCCCGTCTGGAACTTGGGGGTGCGGGAGCTGCGCGTCCGGCTTGCCACCTCCTCCCAGGCTTGAGCCCAGACTGGTTAACGCTGCATCTGGTGGTGGCCGGCCGGAGGCATTCGCCAGGCGGCGGAGAGAGCTCGGTTCGGCGCTGGCCGCCAGCAGCGGGCTCTCCGCCCGGGCTCGCGCGTGAAGGCTCCGTGCAGAGTGGGAGTCTGAGTACGCCGGCCGCTTGGAAGGCTCCTCACGTCCAGGCGCCGCGGTCACGGCTGCGCCGGTTTCCGGCCATGAATTAGGCTTCAGAGTCCGAGCCTCCTGCCCGACTCCCGGCTGAGCGCTGGGCCCGCGGGGCGGGGGATGGGCTCCTGCCGAGGTCCGCACGGCTAGCTAGGGTTCGAGCCGCGGCCCAGCCTCTGCTCCGCGACGCTCGGCCGCGTCCGGTCCCCTTTGGCTCCCCTTGCATGCCGGTGCCTGGCTCAGCGCCCCGCCCCGCCTCTCTCTCGGCTACCCCCGGTGCGGCTCCGCTAGGGGCTCTCTGCCCGAAGCGGGGGGCATGGCCCGAGACGCTCGTCGGTTGAGGTCGGCGGGCGCTCCGGGATCCCCCGAGGGCAGTCGGTGGCCGACCCTTCTCCATCCTCCCGCCCCCGGAGAACGGTGGGCACAAGACCCAGGGCCGCCAAGTCTCTGCGCGCCGCAGACTCGTCTGGCCCCCGCTGCCATGCCGGCCCCCGAGTGTCCCCCGGACCGGGAGCGCGGAGCACCGGGCGCCCCCTCCGAGCCGCTAACGGGCGAGCGCCGCGCGGCGAGGCTGAGGCTCCGCAGTCACGTGGCCGAGAGGAGGGCGGAGGGGAGGGAGGCGGGCAGGGAGGGGAGGGGGAGCGGAGCCGAGGGGGAGGGGGAGGGGAGGGGGCGTCCTCCGCAGTTCGCTCCTCGCCGGGGCTCAGACACACAGCGAGCCCGGAGCCGCCGCGCCGGCCGGGCCGCCGCCGCCACCGCCTCCGCCGCCTGCGAAGCCGCCCAAGCCGCGGGAAGAGCCGCCGCCGCCGCCGCGGGCCGCCCCCGCCTCACCGGCCTCGGCTCGGGCTGCCAGCGCCGCCGCAGCCGCCACCGGAGCGGGAGCGGGAGCCCGACCGCGCTGGGCTGGGCTGGGCTGGGGCGGGCGCAGGGCGCAGGGGCGGGCGCGCGGGAGAAGACGCACGGGCGGGCTCGGCTCTCCCGGGGAGCGGCCCGGGACTGCACCCGGACCGGCGCCTCCCCGCTCCGCGCTGCCCTCGGCCTCGCCCCGGGCCCGGGCGGATGAGCCGCGCGCCAGGGGGACATGGAAGCGCTGACGCTGTGGCTTCTCCCCTGGATATGCCAGTGCGTGTCGGTGCGGGCCGACTCCATCATCCACATCGGTGAGCGCGGCGGGCGGTCGGGCAGAGGCTGGGCGGGGGCCACAGCGGCGTAGGGGGTGCGCGGCGTCCAAACTTGGCGGTTCCCCGGGCCGAGGGGCTCGGCGGGCGGTGCTCCCCCGAAGGGCCGCGCCGCGCCGCCCCGCGGAGGAGCTGTGCATGGGCCGCGCCGCGCTCCCGCGGGCTCTTCGCCGCTCCCCGGGGCTCCAATCCCTGCGGCCTCTGCCGACACTTAGGGCCGCGGCTGCGGGGAACCCGGGGCTGGACGCGGGTCCAGACCCGCGCCCCCGGCTGGGCCGCCGGCGTGCTCGGAGCAGCGGGGGTAGGGGGCGGACACGGCCCTGGGTCTCGCCAAGTTGGCAGGGCAGGATCAAAGAGGCCCGACCGGAACCGTGTGTGAATGTGGGTGGGTGGGTGTTGTCAGCGTGTATCACTGTGTGTGCGCCTGGCACCGTGTTGGTGTCACTGCGAGAGGGCGTTGGGATGTGTGAGTCCATGTGAGCCTGTGTTGGTGCGTGCACGACTGTCAGCCTGTTAGAGTGGACACAGTGTCTGCCTGTTTCCCCGGTGTGTTTCTGTGTATCTCTCGGTATATGTGTGGGTGTTTGTGTATCTGGTTGTGGCGACTGCAGCCCAATCCTGGACAGTCCCAGAGTTTCCCGTGGTCCAAGTCTTGGGGGCTGGCAGACTGTCCAGGTGGTGGGAGCCGGGGGAAGGAGCGTGGGCGGCGGGGGGTGGGGAGGAGTGTGTGTGCGCGCTGAGCGGGAAGAGATGGATGGAGGGAGAGAAGCAGGAGAGAAGATGAGATAGAGGAGAGGAGGAGGGGGCGCGCGGAGGGGGAGTGTGTGGGAGTTGGTGGCAACAGGGGAAGAATCCCAGGAAGTTGGGCCGGGTTGCGGGCCCGAGAGCGGTTGCTTTGGGGGAGCCCCTCTGCAGTCGCCTTTCCGGAAGTTGGGAAAGACCAGCGAGCACAGAGAAACTGGGGGTTGGGAGGTGTGAGAAGGCAGGGATGATGGGACAGGCGGGGCGGGGGTTTGGGGGTGGGGAGGGGTGGTGAGTGACTAGGCCTGGGCTTGGTGAGCTGCAACGCCCCCCGCAGGGGCCCGGCGCCAAACCTGCTTCCCACTCGGGGGGAGGGGGGCTCGGGTCTCGCGGTCAGCATTGCGGCTCTGGGTGTAACGTGGCACCGGGGCCTCCCTCCTCCCGCCCAGTCCCGAGCTCGGGGACCATCGGGCCCAGCCCCGGGACCGTGGGGACCCTCGGGGCCTGGCGAGGGTGGGGGAAGACTCCTGAGTTGCCCAGGCTGCGGGGCCAGGCTCTGGCGAATCGGACCGATCTCCGCTGGAAGCGCAGAGTCGGCCAAGGCAGTGCTAAGCGCGTAAAGGGCCAGCCGGAGGCTGCCCTGGAGATAGATGTTCGCGGTTCTAGAAGGCCCTTTCAAGAGCGGTATCTTATGAGCTCCTCAACCCTGCAGGGTCTGAAGGCAAGGGCTCTAGGGTACAGTTCCCTTTTCTCCCACATAACCGCAGGAAGAAGAAGTGGGGAGGGATGGAGAGCAGGAGCTGGTGCTCAGGGAGCCAGGCTGGGACTGACCTGCTGGTCTTCCAAAGCCCCTGTGTAAAGAAGCCCCCAGGTGCAGCAAACTCACTGGGGACCTGCTTGCTCAGCTTCTCTCAAAGGGGGAGTCTCAAGGCAGAAGGAAGTCATCATTCCATCTTGGGATTGGGACCAGGGACATTGCCCTGCAGGGGAACTTTCTGGCTCCTGCGATGGGATTCATGGGGCCATATCAGGGCATTTGGGTGTTGCCTGAGGCCGCCCCAGCTTGGCTCAGTACGTTGTGTGGGGTATGGCCCAGGACATGAGGTGGCTTGGTTGCAAGACACGTGTGTGACCTGGTGGCAGCATGTGCCATGTGCATGTGTAACTCATGTCAACTGTGTGCACATGGCTCTGTGTGTGGGGGACACATTCCTGTTCTGGTTGACCGAAGAAAGCCTTACTCTATCCTGTCAAGCTGAAACCCCAGTCTGAAACTCCCATCAGACAACCAGCTAACCTGCTAGCACCATGACCTGAGGGCCAAGACGAGGGTGGGGGTGGGGGTGGGGTGGGGAGGGAGCGCTCTTTCGGCCAGGTCTTGACCCTTCCTCTCCTCCAGGTGCCATCTTCGAGGAGAACGCGGCCAAGGACGACAGGGTGTTCCAGCTGGCCGTATCCGACCTGAGCCTCAACGATGACATCCTGCAGAGCGAGAAGATCACCTACTCCATCAAGGTCATCGAGGCCAACAACCCGTTCCAGGCGGTGCAGGAAGGTGAGCGTCCGTGGCGCGCAGGGCTGACAGGGCCGCGGCCTGCCAGGAGGCGTGGAGACCCACGGGGTTGCGACGGGCTCGGCCGCCCGGAGCCCCCTGTGCTTCTGGGCAGCCGCGGTGCCACGCACGGTGCGCGCGTCCTCCCCGACCCCCTGAGCGGTGGCGCGGGGAGTGCTCTGCGCGGGGGAGCTGGAGCCGAGAGCTTGTGAGCGCGGCGAGCTGGGCTCCTTGCCGGGCGTGTCGCGGGCTTGAGCGGTTCTCTTCCGGCTCGGTGGGTGCGTCTGTGCGCCCCGCGCTGCCCGCGCAGGCGTGTGTGGCTCAGGGCCGTCTTTGTTTCTTGGGTGTTTGCGGGTGGGCGTGTCTGCGTGCCGGGTACCTGCGTGGGTGCACCGCCCCTGACTTCCAGGGGCCGGGGTCTTCCTAGTCCCCAAGCGACGAGCGCCTGGCGCGCGAGCCCGAGGTCTCCCCTCTCCGCAGCACAACCCGATACGCGCCGCATTTCGCGCCTCGCGGCCACTCAGTGCCTCGGCCCCGCGTGTCTCTGCCGTGCTCCTCCTCCCGGCTTGGAGGAGCCGGTTTCTTTCTCGCTGTCCCTGCCGCGGGCGGAGGCGCTGTCGCCTGGGCCAGAGGTGGGCGCTGTTTGACCAGGAAAGGAGAGAAGTTGGGCCGGGCTGGCTTCGGGGAATCCTAGTCCGAGCCTGTGAGGCCGGCAGCCTCTGCCTCGGGTCGGACCCGCCCGCGGGGGCAACAGGTGCTCGGCGCGGGCGTTCGCCACAGCGGCAGCCTCTGTTGTCCCCTTGTCACTCTTTGCCTTCCCTGTCACCTGGCTCGAGGCTGGGTTCTGGAACCCGAGTTCCTCCCGCGTACTGCCAGCCACCTTCCTGGTTAGGGCCCAACGCTCTTTCCACACTCCTGGTATCTGCCTAGCCCAGGTACCTTTTCCTCTCCTCTGCCTTACTCCCCATATCCGTGGGTTGACTCAGAGGCCCTTGCCCTGGAGTGTGAGGATAGGAGGCACAGCTGGTGGCAGGGGATGCAGGGATTCCTGCCAGGAGGGACTGACAGGACAGTGGGTATAGGGAGGAAGTGGGCTGGCTCAGGGTTCCAGGCCAGCTCCCCCATCCCCCACCCCCCACCTCCATTGCCCCAGTCACTGAGCCCAGAGTCCTTCTGCTGCCTTTGGGTTATATGCTGGCTGCTGGGCCCTTGGGTACCGGCGAGGGTAGGGTGATTTGGTGAAGTCTCTGATCTGTGTCCAGAAGACCAGCGTTCTTTCTGGGGAGAACTTTGTGCTAGAAGAAGGTCTTTGGCAGTCTTCTATTCTTGGGTGCCGCAGAGGAGGGGAAGCCCCAACTGTGAGCCCTGAAGGCCCAAGGTACGTGTACAGACCTAGAGTTCTGGGTGTGCTTTTGGAGTAGCTGCGAGTGGGTGAGGCTGCTGTTTCCTATCATGGGGACTGCTGCTTCTAGCCTGGGCAGATGTCCATTGTCCAATGTCCACTGAGGTATGGGGAATCCCTGTCCTTTGGTGTCTGAGTAGCCTACCAGCAGTCCCTGCCCCCACATGGCCCACCCCTGGACTGCTTTTCTGTGTGCTTGCCTCACACTTCCTTGCAAGTGCTTGGTGTGGGCTCCAGCCACGGAGAGGGGGGACTTAGGGAGGAATGATCCTACCTGGGATGGGAATCGGGGGTGACACCGACTGACCCAGTTACATGTCACAGTTTTGACAGTGCCCCCTGCTCCTTTGACACTGTTTCCACACATTTGTCTCTGTGGACAGTCATTCTTTGTGCTTGGGAGTTGAGGACACAGGTGGACACGTGCGTTTCTTGCGCTCAGGGGCTCACAGCGTGCTGGGGACCCTGCCCGTGTTTTCCCCATGCCGTTTCAGCTCTTCCACATCCCCTGTTGACATACCTTGCGTCCTTTGGCTTCCCCTCTGCCCTGTGGAGTATTCCATGCTCATTCATTTTGCTCCTGAAGATGCCCAACCCCCCACCCCCACCCCCTCTCCCATCAGCAGGTCCCTAGAGAGTGAAGATAATGCTCTTGCCCAGGGTTACAGTCTCAGGCAGGTAACACACGTCGGCCCACCGGCCAGCTGGACTCTGCAGGGCCTGGAGCGTGGGGTCCAGAGAGGTCATTGCTATTCAAAAGAGCAGCTGTTACACAGCTTTAGACGATTTTGCCATTTGGGAATGAAAATCCTAGTGTTGTAGATGTGCTGATTTTTTTATCTTTTTGAGAGGACCCCCCCAATCTGGACTTTAATGTAAAATCTGATTTCTTACTGTTGTCAACTAATCAAGCAATTTAAACAACACAGTACAAGCCAAACGAAACACACCTGTGGGCCATCCAGTCTTCAGGCCCCAGTGTACCTTTGTGCTGGAGACGCAGGGCTCCGTCTAGGGGCCTCTTCGGGTTGACATCTTGCTTTTCGGGATCTCAGTTTCTCTATTTTTATGATTGGAAAAATGTCTCAGGCTCCAGGGATGGCAGGATGACAGTCTCAGAGGGTGTGAGAGGGAGTGTGTGTACCCATCCAGAAGTAGGGAGTTGGATTGTGGTGACTGAGGGACATCTGATGCCATCCAGGAAGAAGGATACTGACCAGAGTGTGTGCTGGTTAAGGCTGGCACATGCTTTCAACTGATGAGCTGTGTGGGCAGAAATCCACATTGGTATTCTGTGACCTTGCACAGCCCTTGGATGTCTACAAGGGACAGGAGCAGCCAGCCCCTCAAGGGCCTCATGAAGTGCGGAGCAGTGCTCAGAGGCTCCTTCTCCCTAGCCTGGGGCTCAGCTGGGCAGGCACTCAGCTCTCTGCATGTCCTTCCTCTGTGCTCCGGGATGCTGTCCACCCTGTGGCGTGGTCCTGCTTGGTGGATATCTTCTCTCTCTCCTGGGCCTGGACAGTCATTGCAGCTGGCCGTGGGTGGTAAGTTTGGGTGGGAAAGGAAAGGACTTCTTGATGGAGACTGGACACGGATGGAGGGCAAAGGTGCACTGGGGTTCAGTCTCCATTGTGGACTGGACAAGCTCCCAGTGGACCCCCAGTGGGTTTGGGATTGAGGTGATGCTGTCCCCACTTTGGCCCAAGTGGCAGCACCATACAGGGACAAAAGATTGGTTGCTGGAGCCCAAGAAACCAGGTTCACATTCATCTTGCCTCATGTGTAGTGTGATTCCGGGGGGTGTCCTAGCTCTGCTTTGAGCTTCTGTTCACATACCTGCTAAAAGGGACCAACCATAGTATCTGGCAAGTGGGATTATCGTGAGGATTAAATGAGATGAGACATGTATAAATTGTCTGCAGAAGGCCTGTGGTAGGTGTTTAGTAAACACGAATTCCCTCCTTGTCCCTTGACCCAGCTGTGAATCCATCTCAGCTTCTCTTGAGGCTCTTGATATTTCCAGCTGCATCATTTCTTAAGCTGGTGAATTCCTTGAGAGCAGACTCTTGCTGACCTTTTCATTTTCAGCATTTCACTAAACATTTTCTCCCTTGATTATAAAAGAAATGCATCGCTACAGTGAGCATGAATCAATTAAAAAATGTGGAAAAGGAAAAGGCTGTGCATGTTCATTGTATAGAATATGGAAGGTACAGGAAAGCATCACGAGGGAGAACAGAAATTGTTCAGAATTTTACCAGTTAGTTCCTTCTAGTCTTTTTTTCACTCACTGTATTTTGTAAGTGCTGAGAGACCCCATTCTGTTCAGCTGGATAGCCTTTTTTTTTTTTTTTTTTTAATTTAATGTCTTACTGGTTTTTTCTGAAATTGTTGCAAAGTACGTGTAAACGCTACTCTTAGTGGTTGCATATATTTTACGATATTCAAGACTATTTTTTAAAAAATGGAATCATTTATATGCTGAGATATGCTTAAGTATCGCTGAAGAGAACAAGAGACTCTGCTTCGATTTGTTGGTCCTGAGATTTATACCTATAATTTCTTCAGGCTGATTTTAAACAAGCTCCTGACAGGCTACCTTTTGAGATACTCGGTCAGTTGATGTAAAAGCATGGGTCACATTTAATAAAATGCATTTGATGAGGATTTAAAGTCAGCAAGCACCAACACTATAGTGATATTTAAAATGTTGTGTCTTAGATTTAGTTGGCAAAGTCCATCTTAACAGTGAAAATTTGCTTTCTGGGTCCTAGAAGAAATACTAATTTGTCAAATAAAAAAATTTCATATTGTTCTGAAGTATTTGCTGAAGGAGATTATATAAATGAGTAAATGCATAAAAGAGCCGGCTGAACAAGAGTCTTCTCTGTTCACAGAGTTATCTTGTACTGTAAGTAAAAGACTTGGGTTATTGGTTATAATGTAGACATACCTGTCATAGAGTGGAAAGATAACAAGTTAGGGAAGAGGAAGGAAGAAGAAGAAACATTGTGAGGTAATGTTCCTTTTAGTTACAATAAGCACAAAAATGTTTTAGGAAGACAGGGTAAAAATTACCCAAGTATAGCTTGGTGTTCGTAGAATAAAACAATGAGACAGTGAAGTCAAATGAAAATAAAACACAGTGAGCTTGTTGGTGCCCATCTGACAGTCTGGGCATTTTATGTTGGTCCCTCCTGGGGGTCACCCTGCCCCTCATGTGCCTGCTGGTATCTAGACATTCTGCTAGAAGGTCTCCCTTCCTGAGCTTTGATGCCTCTGACAAGTTCCTTGGCTTCCGTTCAGAAGGATATGGCCAGTGAGGCTGAATCCTTTATACCTGCTAGGAGACCCCCTTCTCTCCGGGAGGGGCTCTATTGGTCCCTGCCTCGGAGACACTGGCAGGGTCCTCCTGATGTGAGGTTAGTGACATTGTAAAGATGCCTGTAGGCCCACGCCATCCTTCCCATCCACTCGGCTGTATTAATTTTCCCTGGGGTGCTGAAACAAATTTTGCCACAAATTTAGTTGGTTAGAAACAGAAATTTATCATCTCACGATTCTGCATGTCAGAAGCCTGATACAGGTCTCACTGGGCTAAAATCCAGGTGTCAGCTGGCGGATTCCTTCTGAAGGCTCGAGGAGAGGATCCATTCTCTTGCCTTTTCAGCGTCCAGAGGCTGCCCACCCTCCGCAGCTCCCGGACCCCTTCCTCTGTCTTCCGCCAGCGATGGTGGGTGGGGTCCCTCTCACAGGGTGTCACCCCGGTCTCACCTCTGTCCTCCCATCTCCTTCTCCATCTCTGACTCTTCATCCTCCTTCTCCCCGGGACCCTTGTGATTGCACTGGGCCCACCTTGATAATCCGGGATAACCTCCCCACCTTACAGTTAGCTGATTCCCTCTGCAGCCTGAATTCTCTGACACAAAGCCTAACATGGTCACAGTTGTGGGGACTGGGATGCGGGCATCCTTGCGGGTGCCTTGGCACACCTGTCGTCCTAGCCAGCGCACATGGTCCCCTCTTCCCTGTCTTCTGCACGGCTGACTGCTGTCCTGCTGATCGAGTGGCCTCCTTGCGTCTTAGCCGGACCCACTAGGGTCACGTGGGACTTGGGGCCATGTGTCCATGTCCCCCAGGCTTGCTCTGGAGATGGCACGCTGTAAGCCTGCAGGCCTCCACGGACTTACCCGTGCTCTTTGGTGATGCATCGGCAGTCTTCCCTGGGCCTGGAAGCTGCTGGTTCCTGAGGAAGTTCCCAGAGGAATCTGCTTTTTGAAGAGCCAGACTGTAAGGCCCATGCATGTGCCACCACGCGGCCTGTACCTCCTTTTCTGTCTGGGCAGGTTCTTCAAACCCTCCTGCCTCCCTCATGTCATCCACTGTGCCCACCTAGGGCCCCAGGCGGGGCCATGGCAGAGTCCGTCTTACTTGGCTGTGCACGGCACTCTTCCTGGCCCCGCAGGGGCTGCTGCTAGCAAGGTGTCGTGGCTGCAGGCGGTGATGGCCCCGCCCTAGAAGGGGGCTGGGGACACGGAACCATCTAGTCCCCCCTCTGGATTGCTCACCAGCCTGTGAGCGATAAATAAAGGAGTGGCTGCCATCCTCCCTCAGCTGAGCTCCCCAGGCTCCAGAGTTCTTCATTCTAGGGTCTCTCCTGGGTGTGCAAACATGCACACACACTCTCACTTTATTTTTTTATTTTTTTTTAAAGACTTTATTTATTTATTTGACAGAGAGAGACATAGCGGGAGAGGGAACACAAGCAGGGGGAGTGGGAGAGGGAGAAGCAGGCTTCCCACTGAGCAGGGAGCCCGATGCGGGGCTCGATCCCAGGACCCTGGGATCATGACTGAGCCGAAAGCAGACGCTTAACGACTGAGCCACCCAGGCGCCCCCACACTCTCACTTTATAGACTATACTCTTGCCTCACTCACATCTTCATATTTTGGGTTCTAGAGGCTTCCTTTTAGTATCCCTAGTGCCATGGCTTTACCTGTAGATTGGGAGGTTGGACTTAATGGGCGGTGAATAGATGGGCACCTAATGCCAGGTGTGTGGGTCATAGTGAGACACCTGTCCTCCTGCTGCCTCCGAGCTGCTGCTCTTCCCTTGCCTGGTGACCTGGGGACTTTAACAGCCTTCCCATCTGAAGCAGCATGTTGGGGCCATTTCTCCAGTTTTCTCGTGGAGGACAGCTAAGACCGTCCCTAGCACCCAGAGCTCTATCTTATAAGCGCAGATAGACACTTTCCAAATTCTTGTAGTTGCGAGGTCAAAAATTCCCTCGCTTTGTCTCTTCTAGTAGCCATCTTCCTTCTTTACTTGGCCTTTTCACTACGAGGACATGCTCTCACCTAAAAACTTGGAACATTTAGTCTGCATTGCTTATTCCTAAACCATCTATAACCCAGTCTGATGCCTGGGTGTGAATCTTTTTAGACTTGGCTACCCAGTTCCCTGCCTGCTGGTGTTGTTCTGTGGTTCCCTTGTGTCAGCGAGGAAGACTAAGTTACGCTGTAGTAACAAACGATCCCAACATTTCAGAGGCTTAACCTCGCAAAAGTTTATCTCCTGCTCATGCTGTATGTCCATCATGGGTCACCGTGGAGTTTGGCTCATGGTGGCCACTCAGCTTGAGTATTGCCTGTTGCCGTGCCACATGGAAAGAGAGCTTTGGGGGTCTCAGCCCGGAGGGGACATGTGTCACTTCTGCTGTACAGCTTATTGGCCAAAACCAGTCATGTGGTTCCAGCTAGTCTTAAGGGATCCAAGAAGCACAGTCCTACTATGTGCCCAGAAGGAGGGACAACTAGTATTTGGCAAATGATAGAACTACTTACTCATGTCAAAACAGTCCTCCCATTTTCTTGGTGACTCCTTGAAATAATAACAAAGAAACAAAAAGCCCAGAACAGTTTTAGGTATTGGATCCTGGTTGGGCCAAAGCCATGGCTCCTGTCACTTCCCCTCTGTCCACTCATTTACTTGTCCCTCTGCCCCAGAAAGCTCTGGGCTTTGGTGTGTGTAGGGGAAGTCAGGGAGCCTGGGTTCCCAGCCTCTTCTGGACTCCCAAAAGAGAGGCAGTCTTGTGTCTACCAACCTTGTCCTCTGTAAGCAATGGATGGGAAAGGCGCAGCCTCAGAAGACTTGGGCTGACTGCTTCCTAAGTGGTGAGGTGAAGATGGGCATGCAGGCCTGGTCATTGCCGGGCCCAACCCCAGGGAGCCCCCGCGGCTGGACTTCAGCAAGTCAGTGCTGCCCATGGCCTCGGCAGGGCTCCCTGTGGTGCAGTTCCTCTCACAGAGTTCCCCTGCTCCTGGCCCAGGCCCCTTTCGCCCCTGCCTTCCCACATGGCTGCAGCTCTCTCTCCCGACAGCTTTGGGCTAGGGCAGACACTCATCGCTGCCATGGGCTGGCTTGCGACAGCCCCTTTCTCTGGGGTCTGGCCTTTCTGACAGGCATGGGGTCCAGGAAGGCAGCTGGGTCTGTGTCCAGTATCCCGTCAGCTGGGTTCTCTAAAGACCTTCCTTGCAACCTATAAACAGCCAGTTTTCTGGCCAATGGCCATGGGTTGCGAAGAGAAAGACCCGTGATTCTCCCTTCTGGGCCTGAAGCACAGGCAGGGTAGCTGGGCGGTGATTAGATGGCCCTTTTCTACTTGTTTCTGGGTCCAAGCTCTGGGCGAGGCTGGCTCCCAGGGGCTGAAGGCAGGGACTGCCAGCTGGGGCCCCAGGGTGGTCCTCAGCCCAGGCTGTACCCCCTCCTGCCGCCAGACCCTGGCCGGTGCTGTCTGCCTCACACCTGTCCTTCGCCGGTCCCGGGCAGAGGCAGCCAGACGCTGCAGCTTGTCCCCGTGCCTGTTCCTGGCCAGTGCTCAGCCTGGCCCTCCTCCTCCTCCTCCACATGGGAATGGACGTGGTGCCCAGAAGCCAAGGTGGGGGCAGAAGGAGCCTTGTGCTCTTACTCAAGGACCGAGTTTCTTGTCCCTGCTCTGCGGTTTGACCCTGGGCAGGTTACCTCAGTGTCCTCAGCTGGAAGATTGGGAATGACAACAGAGAGGACAGCTTGAGGGTCAGTTGAGGAAATGCCCAAGCAGAGAGGTAGGGACGCTTGTTACATTGGCAACCCGAGTGGTCCCAAGGGGCTCTTGGCTCCCTTCCACTTCCTACAGCCCTTAGGGTTCAGTCCGGCCTTTCTGGGTGTCCCAGGAGGGCAGGGAAGCAGGTTGGTGTTGACCACATGGCTCCTATGGAGGCTAGCTGGAGCCTTCTATGTGGGCCGTTGTTCGGGGACCCTGGAGACTGTCGTCACCCCCGATTGCAATCTTGCTGCAGCCTTGCTGTTCCGAGCGCACAGAGCAGCTGGAATCCAGCCTGCCTGGCCCAGCCTGCCTGCTCTGTATGGGTGGAAAGGGGTCAGGCAGGTCCAGGTTCAAATCCCAGCTCTGGGACTGATTAGCTGTGTGGTCTTGAAAGGTCGCTTGCCCTCTCTGAGCCTCAGTTTCAACATCTGTGAAGTGGGGCCACCTTGGTATTGTGTGGCTAGGTCTAGACAGGTGATGTATCCTTGGCAAGAAGGAGGCTTTCAGCAAGTAGTGGTCCATGGGGTGCCCAGCAGAGGTGTGCTCAGCCTTGTACTGGGGTTAAGTGTGTGTGGGGTGGCACATAGGATACTCAGTAGGCGTTTGTTTTCCCTCTCTCCTGGCCACCATTTGTTCTGTCCTCCTGGGCCCCTGCCGAGGGTACATGACACCCCTTGGTCTCTGGGCCTGCCTGGGTGCCACCAACACCCTAGTCAGGGCAGAGGCATGGACCTTACTGGCTGGACACCATCCTTACTCCCACTGTGGCTGGAGCTTCTGGCTTAGCCTGTCCACTTGCTGGCCCCACATGGCCTGAACCCCTGCAGACCTGGCCTGGCCTCGTAGGCTGTCTCCTTCCCTTGAGTTCCTCCTGCTCAGTCTTGAGGCCTTGCCTTGCCTCTGCTCCTGGACTGGGGCTGGGGACTTTCTTCGTCGTTTTGTTTGAGGACCCAGAGGCATGGCGAGAGAGGGAGGGCCATTTTCTGGGGTGTGGTCTGGGCTCCCCGTGTTTGTCTTGGCGGTGTCCATTTAAGGGGCTGGTGCCAGGAGCTGAGGTGACCCTGACTTGGCTCGGAGCTAGGTTTTGCTGCTTTCCTTCCTTGTCATGGCAGCAGACATCAACTGTTGCTGCTTCTCAGTCCCCGTTGGCTCCCAGGGCACCTGCCCTCGCTTGCCTCTCCCGGGGCTCTTGTGGTCCAGACAACCCCGTGGGCTGCCCCTGAGGCCTGTAGGCTGCCAACCTGCGGGTACGTCTCTCCCTGTCCCTGAGTCCCCAGCTGGAGCCTCAGCTCGGGGCTGGCTCAGGGCTGGCTCAGGGCTTCTCCTGTGTACCTGATAAAGGCTCTCAAGGGCTGACACATGCCACTGCATGGCTCACAGCGTTGAGCTGGGGCTGCTTAGGGCGCCTATGGCCAGTGTTCCTCCAGGGACAGGCAGGCACAGTGGCCATACCTCTGGGGGAGGGTGGGCTGGTGGGCAGTGCCGAGGAGGTCCTCGGGCATCCCATGGAATCTAGGCAGAGCACCCCCGCCCTGTGTATGCATGTGCGTGTACAAGGGTGTGTGTATGTGTATGCGTGTATATGTGCATGTGTGGGTGAGTGCGTACGCATGCACACGCCTGTGTGCGTATGTGTGCGTGTGTGAGTGTGTGTGTGCAGGTACGTGTGCTTGTGAGGATGTGTGCACGATTGAGTGTGTGCGTATGTGTGCGTGTGTGAGTGTGTGTGTGCAGGTACGTGTGCTTGTGAGGATGTGTGCATGAGTGAGTGTGTGAGTATGTGTGCGTGTGTTGCAGACACCCGTGCTTCCTGGGCATGACCTGCAGAGAGAGCCTCTCTAGTCCTGTCCCTCTTTGCCCTCCTCCCGGACTTCCTTCAGGTTTCAGTTCAGATGTGGCATCCCTGGGGAGGCCCCTAGTGCCCAGAAGAGGTTGGCCCTGCCACGTGCCCCCACTGTCTGGTGTTTGGGGATGTCTCCTGGAGGTGGTGGGCTGTGGGAAGGGAGGGACTTGGTCTCTTTTGTGCCCTATTATAACGTCAGCTCTGAGACAGGGACATTCATGGGGAACGTTCAATAAATATCATTTCCCCCTCTTTCCTGGGGGACATCCCTAGACCCAGATATGTCGTCCTGTCCCTGGGCCCCTTGAAGATCACCCCAGTGGATGGTCATTGTGGTTGTGGCCACTTGACTTGGCTAAGGTCAGGAGGAGGCTGTGGGTAGCATCCTGGGCCCTGCCCCATTGTTGACATCCACTGTGGTGCCTTGGCATCATGTCAGTGAGGTGAGGGTGGGAGCCAGCCCCCCTGCACACCCCAGGGAGTGGCCCTCTTGGGGTCCTAGCCATGTGGGTCAGCAGATATCATAGGGTTCTAGTATCCAGAGCTGGAGGAGGGCATGCAAAATCAAGGCCAGGGAAGGTCGAGAGGTGCCATGGACTGCCTGGGTCCCCCAAAGATTCATCTGCTGAAGCGTTAACCCCCAATGTGATGGTATTTGGAAGTAGGGTTTTGGGGAGGTGATTAGGTTGAGATGAGGTCTTGAGGGTGGGGCCCTCATGGTGGGATCAGAGAACTTGCTCTCTCTCTCTGCCATGTGAGGATAAAGCAAGAAGGTGGCCATCTAGAAGCCAGGAAGAGAGTTCTGTCACCAAGAACCGAATCAGCCAGCACCTGGATCTTGGACTTCCCAACCTCCAGAGGGTTAGAAATAAATGTCTGCTGTTTGAGCTGCTCCGTCTGTGGTACTTTGTTAGGGCAGCCTGAGCAGACAGGACGGGAGGGGATGGGCTGGGGGCCAACCCAGCCGGGGTGACTTACCAAGAGAGTTGGACTTAGCCCTGCCCCTCCTGGGGCCTCAGGGCCACGCGTGTCAGATGAAGTCCCTGCACCTCTAAGGATCTACGATTCTGATCTGGGACTGTCCTTTGTGCTGAGCTGAGGCTTTCTCCACCCCCCAGTCCTTTAAATGTTGGAAGACAGCCACTGGCCCCCCCGCCGCAAGACGTTGTCAGGCTGCACGTCCTAGAGCCTGATTATTTCCCACCTGATTCTCTTTTGGATACGTCCATTTATCACTGTCCCTCTTAACACATGGCGTCCCTGATGTGCCTCAACAAAGAACTTAAGTGGCGAACCTCAGCTTTCCTTCCTGTAAAATGGGGACAAGGGCACCTCCCTTCACAGGTTGTCTTGAGGACCAAGTGAAGTAACAACCATTGAGAACTTAGCTGTGCCTGGTACCACGGAGGTGCTCAGCAAACAGGAGCCATAGCTCCTGTCCTCATGCTGTCTGCCCAGCCCAGAGGGAGAGGGGTGGTCACTGCTTGTTCCAGATGCTCTGCTGGTATGAATGAAGTGCGAGCGAACGCTGGCCATCAGCATTGCCCCCTGCTGGGGCTCTGGGTGGACCTTTGGTTCCCCAGCCCCGGGGCTTTTGCCCAAGAAGGGGTGACACATCAGAGACCCGCACCTGGAGCTTGTCCAGTTGGCTGTTCGACCCCAGCACGCCACTTTCTACCCACTCCTTTCAAGTCCGGTTTGCTCAGAGCTTTGTGAGTTCCGCTCGTGTTTCCGAAGGACCTGCTCTCCCTCCCAGCCCAAGCCGGCGTGCTGCCTTCACCCACCTCAGAAACACTCAGCAGTGGCTCCTCATTCTGCTCCGTCACTGGACCCCGGGTCACCCACCGGCACCCCTGCGCCACAGGGTCTCATCAGGGACATCCCTGATCCAGCACTAGCCCGCTGCCTTGCCGCACCTGCCGCAGTCACAGGCACCGTGTCTGCCCATGCACTCACTCTCATGTACGGATTTCATGGAATCACAGTGTGCTGGAGGCGGCGGGGGCCTGGGGCTTTGGGTGTCTCGTCCCTCACTGTAGAAGCCTCGAGGGCAGTCACCCCGGCTGTGCGCGGGTAGGGGTGGGGAGGAAGGTGGCGGGCTTGGCCATGCTCGTTCTACTCCAGGCTCCTGGTGATGGCCTGATAAGAAGCAGAGGTACCTGGCGATGCCTGATGTCTGTGCCCAGGGCTGGATGTGCATCCTCTCAGGACAGCCCGGGCAGCACTGGGAATTATACAAGGAGTGAAGCTAAGCAGGGGTTGCTTAGGAAATGTGAAGGCTTGGTAGCCAAGCCAGCCGTCTCCTGTTCCTTGCCTAGCCTCCAGGTTGCACACGACCCTGGCTTTATCCCCAGCCTGTGGATTCTCTCCACCTGCACTGCCATCTCGGCCTGGACCCCTGCGGTCACTTGCTCACTGCTCCCTGCCTCTGTGCTCCCCTGCAGGCTGCTGTCCATGCGGCAGCCAGAGTTACTTGAAAAAAATCAATCCAGTCACCTCACTCTCCGGCTGAAACCCTTCCACGGCTCCTTGCTATACTTAGAATAAAATCCAGACCCTTGCCAGAGATGCAAGCCCCAAGGTACCCCGACAAGAGCTGACCTCAGCTGCCTCACGGCTGCACTCGTCTTGGCCTGTCTGCTTCAGCCATGTTGGCTTTCTTTCTGTCTTTCCAACAGGTGAAGCATGCTTCTACCCCAGGGCCTTTGCACATGTTTGTTCCTACCATCTGGTAGGCTCTTCTGAGGACAGGCTCCTTCTGTGCCTTTAGCTGTGCCTCCGATCTCACCTCCTTGGAGAGGCTCCCTTTGGCTCCAAGTAGGGCCACGATTATTACCTATCAAAGCCTTCTTCTTTGTATGCTTCCCCCCCTCCCCCCGCAATTATGTTGTTAATTTATTTCTGAGCATCATCAGGTCGATGAGGGCAGGGAAGTGTCTGTCTTGTTCACTGCTGAGGTCCCAGAGCCAAGCCTGGTGCATGACTGGTCATGGGTGCTCAGTACATGTCCCTGAATGGTTGATGGGTTGGACAGACACATGGGACCTCTGCTCTCTGAGACCTCTGCAGGCTCCTAGTCCTACTTTCACCCTTGAGACCACTGAGGGTCCTGTGGCGTGTGGGGCCTGGAGATGTGTTGCATTTACAGCAGCCCCCAAGACCCACTTGTGCCGCCCCTTCTCTCATGGCCAGCTTCTGGATTTGAAGATCTTTCTCCTGGCAAGAAAAGACAAAAGCCGATGGCATAGCCTCTCCCTGGCCATGGTGACTCTTATGGGGTGTTCAGAGGCCCAGTGCAAAGGGTACAGTCACAATGAAGGAGTTTCCCATGCTCTCCGGCTAGAGGTGGAGACAGGTTTGGAGGCCCTGTCTTGGGAAGGCATTTTCCCACCTGAGCTGCTCTGTCAGGGGCTCAGGGCCATGGCCTGCCCATCCCTTCTGTAGGCCTGAGGTGTGCCTGTGGGGCTGGGAGAGGGGGAGAGGGTGGGGAGAGGGGAAAGAGGGAGTGGGACTACACAGGGGAAGAAGAAGCTCGCCCTGGGCTCTAGTTGTCGGCTGAAGGCTGTCACAGTGTGGGGTGTGAGCCAGAACCTGGCTATTCAGTCCTGTCTCCCACCTAAGGTCCTCTGGTGGGCTGGAGAGCCCATTCACCCTGGCCTCAGTCTCCGCATGTGGAGAGATGGGGATGATGACACCGTCCTAACCGCGGCCTGCTCCAGGCTCAGGCAAGAGAAGGGGCTGTGGGAGGGAGGAGAAACTGCAGGGCTGGCACCAGGGGCTGGGGGGGCGGGTGCGGCAGCTCCGAGCTTGGTGGGAAGGGGCAGTGCTGACCCCCTTGGTGGGCGCTCCAGGAACTTGTAAGCGGGGCGCATTTGCAAGGACGTGGCTGCCACCCCTGCCACGCTGGCCTCTGAGGAGGCAGGAGCTAGAACTCTCCTGGTGAGCAGGAGCTCGAGGGGCTTTGAAGCTCTGTTGTTAATGATCAAAACCTCATCAGGAGAAGCCCGCCTGAGTGCGGCTCAGGGGGTCTGACTGTGTCAGGCTACTTAGCTCCTGCCAAGAAAATTAACTTCATTAAAAGGAGGACAGCAGGTTTGTGATGAGTATCAGCACCCACTGATCAGTACTGGGGAGCGCTCCAGGGGAGGTGCAGCTAGATGGGGACTAGGTCCCTGCCGGGCCCTGTCCTTGCCTCTGGGACACCACACATGCGCACAGGTGTTCAGTGAGCACACCAGCCCGGGCACCTGCACCCAGCAGGTGGGCCCCTGCCTGGCCTGGCCCCTCAGAGCCCACCAGGGCATCTTCCTGATGCTTCCGTCTGGCCAGGCCCCCGGCCTGCAGGATGACCTCTGTGCTCAGCATTTGGGTCCTCGTGGTCTAGCCTTGGCTGGGTGTCCAGCCTTGTCCCTGCTGCACGCCCTGGTGCCCTTGCTGGGCCAGCCGAGAGGGCCTGGCTCTCCCCTGACTGCGGCCACCTACTTGCCACTGTGTGTCTGTCTCCCCATCACCTCGCAGTCTCAGCTGGGGAGGGTCTCCAGGAGACCTTCTCAGGCTGTTCTGCTCCCTCAGCTGGGGCCCCGTTTGCTGCCACCTGTCCCCAGAGAGCCCCTCCCCAGGGGAGCCTGTCAGGGGGCCTGCTGGAGTTGTGCTCTGAGGACCCCGCTGGGACTGGGGCAAGGTGGCTGAGCCATGGTGCCCTGGGGCCTGGGGAGAGTTTCTGCCTCTCGTGGCCTGGGAGGAAGTTGTTATCCCCATGCATTTGTGGGAATTCTAAGCTGGACCATCTGAAAAACTACACCCTAACCTCCAACAGGGAAACCTGCTGGGGGTCTGAAATCACCCTCTGTATTAGCCATATTAATCAGTTGGGTGTCAGGAACCCTTGTAGTGGCCTAAGCAAAACGGGAACATTTATTAGGCCATGTGGTGGCAAAGGCCAGGGGTTGTGTAACTTCAGGCATGGCTGGATCCAGGGGCTCAAGTGGTATCCCCAGGATTCTGCTTCCGTCTCGATATCCTGGCCCCTCCCTTCCCCAGGGTGGGCTTCCTTCCTGGGCAGCCCCATCCACTCGGTGCCCCTGGGCTGCTGCAGGCTGATGTCTCATCAGCCCAGGCCCACTGTCCCTGCCCATGGGAAGAGGGGGATTGCTTAACAAGAGTCTCACCAGAGTCCCAGGATTGCCACTCATTGGTCTGGCATGGGGGTAGACTCCTCCTGGAATCAGTCCTGTGCCAAAGGAGTGGGATGCCCTGATTGGCCAGGCCTGGGGCTTCCTCAGCCCATGAGCGAAGAGTGAAAGGGGTAGAGCAGATGTGGTGGTGTCACCTGGAGAGGAGAAAGGTTGCTGGGCCCGCAGGAGCATGCCCTCGCATTTTCTTGCCTACAGGGCACTTGGGATGGGGATTGGACTGGAAGCCCTGGAGCCATATCCGGTGGCCCCCTACACAGTGGACACCAAGAGATCCCAGACCATGCTTGACTAGAAACCTCTCTTTGGGGCAGGCGGGGTTCAGAGAGGAAGGAGCGAGGGTTTGAGCTCTGTGGTGTGCCCATGGGTGGGTGGGGAAGGAGAGGAGGCTGGTGGCTGAGCAGTTCAGGAAGGTTTCCTGGGGGAGGTGCTTTTGTGATGGCCTGAGGGCAAGGCAGGGGCCTTTGAGAGAGGATGGCAGATGTTTTGGGCACACAGGACAGAGTGATCTGTGGGTGGGTTTTGGGCAGTGATGAAAGAGCCGGGGGTGGCCAGCCTGGTGGGGTCAGGGCTGGGGAATGGGAAGGTCGGAGGGGGGTCTGAGGCCTGAGCCCCCTTCTCCCCAGTGTCCTGAGGGTCTCTGTGGGCATGGTGTGACCCGGGCCTCTCTTGGTGCCCCCAAGTCCTGACAGGAGGCAGGGCCTTATTCCCAGGAGGTGGAGCTTGCTACTCCCGGGGCTCCTGCAGCTCCTGGGGTGAACTTGGTCCTCTCCCTTCCACTGGGTGTGATGTGAATACCCTTTCTGCAGGAGGGGGCAGGGGCACTAGGTCTTGGCCTTACACATGTGACCCCCACTTTTTATATAGCCACAAGCCATGCTTTTGGCCCTAGACTCAGCCTTGCCTACCCGGCTAGTCTTTTCTATCCCCACACCGAATGTGGCCTGGGGTCTTTGCTCCCTTTTCCAAATGGCCCATTTGTAGCCACCCCTGAGAGCTCCCTCCAAGGGAGGGAAGGAGCCCTGGGCTGGCAGCCAGCGATCTGGCCTTGCCGCATGCCCCGGACTGGCTTTGCTCAGTGGGGCCATTGCCCCCAGAGGCTGGGCCACCACAGCAGAACTAGGAGTTGTCGGGGGGCGGTGGGGCGGGCTGCCTTATTGGCAAGGCCTCTTGCAGCCTCCTGGGCCGAGTCTGCCCCCTCTGAATGACTAATTGAATAAAAAACCCTCCACACACCTTTGAGGCAGAGCTCCGGCCCTGCCTAATCTCGTTAAGAGGTCCCCCGACCGTCTCATTAGGCGGCTGACTGTGTGGAGAGGTTTATCTGTGCCACGGGGAGCTCAGGCCCCTGGAGGCTGGGCCTGGGATCAGGCCCCACCCCGCTGCCCTCCAGATACAGGCCCAGCAGAGGTGAGTCAGTGCAGCTCAGCTGGCCACTGCCAGTCCGTACTTAATCGGTTATGGTTTGCTGGCCTTAATGCCTTTAAAATTATTAACTTCAGCTGGAGAAAGCAGGTGGTGGGGGTCGAGGAAGAAATATGAGCCTCCTTATGAGATGTGAGGTGGGCCCGCCCCACCAAGACCATCCTCTGGAAGAGCCCTGGCGGGCTGCGTCCAGCTGTGAGGGCCCGGCCCTCCGCACTGCCCATCCCGCCTGCGTTAGCCTCAGAGCCGGGGTGGCAGGGACAGACACGTGGGTTTAGAATGTGATCTGTGCCACGAGAGAATGAAGCCAGCCCAGGGAGGCTCTGATGTGGTGCCTAACCTAGCCTGGGCTTGGGAGCAGCTATGGGAGGCTTTCTGGAAGAAGTGACTCCTGAGCCAAGTCCTAAGTAGGGAATGGGTGAAGAGAGGGAGGCAGGCATTCCAGGGGGTGGATGAGCTTGAGCAAAGGCTCAGGAGTGTGAAAGGCCGGGATCAGGGAGCTGATAGGGTTGTTGGGCATAAGTGGAGGAGGAGGGTACTGAGAGCCTGGAAAGGTCTACAAGGGTCCTCGAGCTTCTTCTTTGTGGTCCTGGCAGAAGTGGCCCAGGCTCTGGGGATGGAGCTCGTGGGGCAGGGAGGGGGTGTAGGCTGTAGACATTGGGGCCCAGAGCCATACACCTAGATCTAGGCCTTGAGCTGTGAGGGGAGTGGTCTATGAGGATGGGGAACACAAGGGGACAGTCAGTCCCCACTACTCCCTGCCCTTGTAGGCCTCTGTGCTCTGGTCCCAGGGGCCGAGGATGGGGGCTTGTCCTTGAGGATTCCAGATATGGAGCGAGCCATTGTTAGAGATTTCAGGGTTTCTGCATAGTGTGGCCCTTCCCTATAGCCTGGCTCCTGTTTTCTATGCCTACAATTGCCTGGTCACCCATGGTGGTGTGGGGGGTGGGGGGAGGAGGGGCCAGAGCCCCAAATTCCTGCCGGTAGGTGAGGTAGCCCCAGGCTTCTCTGCTCCTGTCAACTCAAGCCAGGCCTTTCTTGATGACATCTACTGTTGAGGACAAGAGTACTTGCATGTCACAGATGTCAAAGCCCAAGGCCCCCCTGCCCAGGCCCAAACCAGAGCCTGAGACAAAGACAGCCGTGCAGCAGTGTACTGTGGAATGTGTTCTAAAGGGACAGGAAGTGGGAACCAGGGAAGGAGGGAGAGCTGGTCTGAGCTAGTCACGGCTGGGCCACTGGGGCTCCTCCCCATAGGGACCAGCCAAGAAGCCTTGTAGACTATAGCTCTTGGATTATTCCCCCAGCGAAGGGAATGGGGAGTGTTTATCCACCAGCCAGCCTCCACAGTGGTCCTTCCAGGTGTTCCAGCTTTGTACAGCCGCTGGATGGGCTCCTGTGGGCACCTCATGTGGTATCAGTGGGGGCAGGGGGGCCCTGGTGCAGGGGAGGTGAGGTGCTGCCCCATTATACCTGCATGCAGCCAGTCATCACAACAACAGTCCAGAGGTGGGCTAAGGGGATGTGACCTGGGCCACAAAACTTGTCTAGATACCTGATTCTGCCAGACTTCTTAGAATGACCTAATGGTGAGATTTCAGGCATCTGGTCAGGAACTTTCCTGAAATCATATCCTGCAAGTGTACTTTGGTCCCAGAAGGGGCTGATGTAGGAGGATTTGGTGCCCTGATCTCTCCCCAGTGCCTGATGGCATCACTAGACTTGGACAGCCCAGCACCTGGCTCTGGTTTGTCCCTCTTCCTCCCCTAGCCTCTGGCTTAGCATGGGGCACATGAAGGCCCCTGGCCAATTCTGAATGACCGAGCCGGGGCGGGGGGGTGGGACAGGGGGAAGGATAATGGGAAGTTTCGGAATGGCCTTCGACACTAGACAATGACCCGGTTGGGCTTGAATTCCTCCTGTGTTTCTTGTTGGCTTGTGTTCCGGGACACTTTCCCTTAGGTTGCTTAGCTTCTGTTTCCTCGTATTTAAAGTGGCCATATTTGCATCTACCTTGAAGAATTGTTTATGAAGTCCAAAGGAACAGTATAGAAAGAGGACATGCGTATAGTAGGTGCCCATTCCTTTCTTGCTTTCATGTCTATCAAGGGTTGACCCTGTGCCCGCCACTGTGCTAGGGATGTGTAAGCACAACAGACCAGTCCCCACCCTCAGGGATCTCAGACAGGTATCAGCGCCCAGGGTCCACCCCCAGAGATCCTGATTCCACAAGCCTGGGGAGGGCCTGGGCCCCAGTATTCTCTAAAAGCTTCCTGGATGGTGCTTCTACGCATCAGAACCAGTCGATCAACACCAGCCTTTAATCATGGAGTTGCTGAGGACTGGCAGAGCCAACTGGAGTCTTTCCTGGCTCATAGCAGGTGAGTTAATGGGGGTGCTTATCACCACTGATTTCCTTCATCATAGCTCTGGGCGTGCTCTTCCTGGTCCCTTGGTTTCCCCTCCCCAGATGCTTGGCTCTGGAGTTGAGAAGAGACAGGACAACGAGAGCCAGGCATCACTAAACGCTGAGACTGGGGTCTCCAGAAAGGATCCACCCTCACATTGGCTGTCATGGAGACTGCCTCCTTCCCTGCCTTGGGTGCCTCAGCCACTGGATGCCATGAGCCCCTGGCAGAGCCCTCAGCTGAGGAGGGCTTATGCTGTCTGTAAGGAATATTTCTCTGCAAGGAATATTTCACCGCATCTTATCAGTAATATGAAGCAGTAGAGGGGTGGTACGTGCGTGTTCTAGTTCATAATTTTACAGTAATTAAAAAAAACCTCAAGCTACTGGTTTTCTTTCCATTAGTGAGATGGTGGCAGACAGTAAAGCCCACTGTCTTTTTATAATCGGATTTAAATTGTTTTTAATTATACAGCCCATATTCTCCCGGTAACATACCATCTCTGTGAGTTAATGGGCTTTGAAATCTCTTTGTTCCATACGCTGTAGATACAGATTTTTTTTGTTAAACGATTTATTTTATATATAGAAATTTAGAGAATTAGCTATGAGGTAGCTTCAGATGAGTATTGGGAGGTTCTGTCACCTTAGAAGAAGGCGAATAAGTGTCTGCAGAAAACCCAGCCCAAATCCTGGATGGAATTCCGGGCACCTCCCCATTGCCAGAACAAGGTTTTAAGAGCACAAATGATGTACAGAGCTATCAGCGTTGCTCTGACCACAGCAGAGAGAACATTCTGATAAATTTCTCGGTTGATCCTTCAGTTAAGATATTTGAAAGGAAATGTACGTTCGTTCGTTCATTCATTCATTCATTCATTCATTCATTTCCTGAGTGCCTGCTGTGGGCTTGGCCCTGGATTTGGGGATATACAATGAGCAAAGCCATGATCTTTATCCTTAAACAGCTGGTACTTTCCAGAGACACAAACATTTCTACGTGTGACTCTCAAATAAGACCTCTCCAGCGGTCAGTGCTTCCTCGGATCAGGCTGCCCGGCAGGACTGCCAGCACTCAGGGCTTGCTCTCTGCTGATGCTAAAGACGGAGGAGGGTACGCTGAGGTCTGACTGAGGCTGCCCCTGGCGAGGAGGCAGGCGGGGCTCCCTAGGGCTTCCTGGAGGGTGGGCTGGCCCAGGCTACATCTCCTGTTCTCCAGACCCAACATGTCCCTTAGCCTTGCCCTCCCTACTCTGTCTGGAGGGCCTGGCCCTGTCTCAGGACCCCCATGGGTATTTACTGGGGCCCAGTCTTGGCTCAGCCCACCTCTTGATTGGGTGAGACTGCTCCAGTCAGGCTAATCAGGTTGGCAGAAAAGGCTCTTGGTTCTGATGGCCATTGGCTGGGGACCCAGTGGGATGTTGTTTGTGTGTGTGTGTACACGCACGTGCGCACATTGTGAGGAGTGGGGTTCAGCCTCCTTGGTTATCATGACTGGGATCAGTATCTGGGATCAGCTAGAAGTGCTGTGTGGCCTTTGCGTGTTGCTGCCCTCTCTGTTCCTGATGCTGGCTGTGGCAGTTTGCTCAGTGGTGCCTCTCCCGAAATCTCAGGGGGATATGACTTCCAGTTGAGGGCAGTGAGAACCCGTCCTTCTCCAGAACTCCTTTCTTGTCCCGGCTCCTGGAATACATGGGCACTGTGTTTGGGGCCCCATTGGCTAAGGGTCTCTTAGTGGTGTGGGGAAAAGGCCACAATCTCCCCATGGGTTCAGGAGTGAGCAGGGGTGGGCAAGGCTGGGTAGGTCCATCTGCCCCTCACCCATACCAGCCCCTGTGTTGGAAAAGCCCAGAGCAACTCCTCTCTATAAACCCCACAGCATAGAACCCCAAGTTCAGAACTTTCTCCTGCCCCATGATAGAACTTCTAGAATTGGCACCCTTAACTGGACCCTTTTGCTAGATGCAGAAACCCAACATGGCATCCCAAGCTAAAAATCACCATGGCAAAAACCCAGGGTCCAAACCTCTATATCAGCTCCTCAGAATAAGGGCTGCAGATGTAGACCCGTCTAGCCTGGAGACCCACTTTGGAAGCCACCCAGCCCAGATGCTCCAGGCTAAGGTACCCTGTAACAGAATCCCAGGACCATGCTTTTGAAGCCAGACTCAGCCCAGAAACTCAGCCCAGCGCCCCACTCTCCAGGTGGGCAGGCCTGGGGAAGAGGGGCACCCTTTTGTCATCGCATGCACAGATGTAAATGCCAAGCCTACAGCGAGAGACCACATGTTGCGAGATGTGGCTGAGGTTCCACACATGGTCTCTGGCAGTGTGGTATTTACAGCTGGCGAAGAGCGGGGGAGCTCTGGAAACTGTAAGAAAGGGGATGCTTAGGCTGAGGGAGGGCTGGGGGCTGGGAGCCCTGCGGGGGAGGGCTGTCCACCCTCACTGGCTGCAGAAATGCCACCTGTAAACTCCTTCAGGTGAAGTATTACCCTGAGCAGGCCTTTCTGGAAATGTGCAGGGAGGAGTGCAGTGTGAGTGACCAGAGCCTCTGGCTGCCGAGGGGGTGTGGCTGACAGGCTGGTTCCGTGAAGGACTGCATACCTCTGAGCCGGTTGCCAGACCCTGGTGTGGGTCGCTGTCCTGTGATCTCTCAGAGCACCCCCCTCTCCCCACCTGGTGGCTCCTTGGCACCTCCCTCCTCAGGTCACCTCCCTCCTGAGGTTGCTTGGGGTCTGCTGACTCCCAGCCTTCCTCCTCCTCTACTCGCTCCCTCTTACGTTCTCTTGGGCTCCTCAGCTAGGTGTGGCTGGCCTCCTCACTGCTCGTCAGGGTGCTCGGTGTGGCCATCCCTGAGGGCCAGCTGCAGGCCCTCCTCCTCAGCAGGAGAGCTTTTCCCCCATGGACAGCCTGCAGCCCAGTTCTGCCGGCCTGACTAAGCCCAGAGTGCAGTGGGAACTACCGCACACCCCGGAGCAGCAGGTTAATCCATGTGGCTGGAGCCAGCACTGGGTGATCGCCGAGTCCATCCCAAGCTCAGCATGTGCCCGTCCCAGCCCTCACTCACCCCAGCTTTGGCTCTCCCCATCCTCCTGCACGGGATTCTGAGGTGCCCTGGCCTGGCCCTTGCCAGCCTCGGAGGCTTCTCCCTTCCCTCACTTTGCCTCCTTCTCCTCCCCTGCCTTCCCCTGCAACTCCTCCCAGGGGGCTTTTCTCAGGAGGGCAGGACCCCTGGGAGGCTCCTAGGAGATGCCCACGTGTGGTCCTACTGGCCGAGGGGGGGGGCACCTTCACTCTCACAGGTGTTTACTGGTGTCTGGTCTGGGTCAGGCACTGCTGGGTGCTGGGGCGGGCAGTGGACATGGCAGGTGCACGGATGGAGCTCGTCTAATGGAGAGAGGGGGTGAGAGCGGTTTGGAGGCAGGCCAGCTAGGTCTGAACCCCAGCTCTTTCACTTACCAGCTTTTGATCTTGAGTAACTTACTTAAGCTCCCTGAGCATCATTCTCATCTATAAAACGGGGATAAACATAGCACCTGGCACTCTGGGTATTCGTGTGAATTTAAGCGGACACAGGATGCTAGGAGGTACTCACTGAGGGTAGCCCCATCCCCATCCCAACACACATGAGGGCAGCAAGCACTGTGTGCTGGGTGCTATGGGGACTGCAGAGGTGACTGACCCGGCCTCAGAGGTTTAGGAACTCGTGGAGGAGGGAAGGAGAGGGGAGCAGGCAAGGTAAGAGCTGTGCTAGGCAAAGTAACAGAGGAGTAGGACAGAGTTGAAAGTTCTAGTACCAGTGGTCCTGGGGCCAGCCAGGGCCTTGAGGGTCCCTGACAGGGAGGCCTGTGATGCTGGACTTTAAGGATTGGGCTGCACTTGGAGTAGAACAGGGAAGGCGCCCAGTGGGTTTTGGGGTGGACATCATAACGGGTTTCTGATGGCAGGTAGGCCCCTGATATGGGAGGGAGCAGCAAGCTTCCTAAATGAATACTGCTCCTTCAGAGCTCCTTCAGTTGTAGGAGACAAGAATCCAGCTCACCCAGGCCTTTGCCAAAAGGGGTTCAGTTGATCTTGGGCTCTGGCGTGGACTGTGTGGCTCTGTTTGACTTCATTTTTTTTGCCTGACTTTCTCCACCATATATGGAGGTCATTTTTCCTCCTTAGCAAAAATGTGGGGGGAAAGAGACCTGTTCTCTATCCACTCCGAGGGAGAGGACCTCAGAGGACTCTGATTGGCCTAGCTGGGGTCATGTGCCCATCCATGAACCAATCAGGTCTACTAGGGCTGGGGGCATTGTAATTGGCTCAGCCTGAGTCATGTGCTCATCCATGAACCAATCAGTGCTACCAGGGATGTGGGCGTGTGTTGATTAGCAGCGTCCCTTGCTCCTCTCCAAGACTGCATAGCATTAGAAAAGAAAGTGCCCAAAGGGGGAGAAGGGCCGTTAGCAGAATAAAGTGAATGATAAATGTGCTGGTCATTCAGAACTGTAACTGGCACAGCCGCTATGAGGAGCAATTCCATGAGGAGCAACACTCCTCATGGGACTCTGTTGTTCTCACCATGCTGTTCTGAGTGCTGGCCTGGGCTTCCCGTTCCCTTAGTTCAGGACAGCACCTGTTACCTTTACAGCTCTAGGGAGGGTCTCAAAGGTAGATCAGTGTCTTTCCCCTAGACAGGGGATTCTGTGGTGTTATAGCTGGGGCTCTGCTGTGATTGGAACTGCCTGTCCCTTACAGGACAGCATCCCTGGGGAGATGCCCTTGGCACACAGGGCAAGGATCAGAGGCCCCCAGCTCCTGCCATACGACGAGGCAGCCTCTGGTCCTGTCCTGCCCACACCCAGGTTGGAGGGGTGGGTGGGCTCGCTGGGGGCCTCTCTAGCTGGTGCCAGGCTGCATTCTTGGTTGCTGGGTTTGTGGACAGTCTGTTTGCTGATTGATCAGTCAGTGAGCTGGAATGGGCCAGGCAGTCAGCTGTGGTGTATGACAGGGTCTTTCTAGAGTGTGTACAGATCAATGGGCCATACTCACATGAAATAGAACAACTGTCAGAAATAATTTGTAGCCATGTTCCCATGGAGCCAGGACTGGTTATGACTTTGCATGTTGCCTCCTGCCAAATGAGGTTTGTCATCTAATCATCCCATTTTAGTACTTATGAAAGCCAGCCCCAAGGCTGGGCTGGGCAGGAACACCAGTGGGCTCCAGGCACCCAGGGGATGGGGGGGCGGGCATCCATGTCTGGGAAGGCATGGAGCTGGGTGGGTGGCAAGCAGCCCTAGTTGTCCCAGTGGGGATGTCACAGTGGGGAGTCCAGGTTGTGGACAGACTCGGATGTCTTCTTCAGTTGCCTGCTTGGGCTCTAGAAGAGCACCTGGGCCAGTAGGCTCCACAGACTGGGATTCTGCTCAGGAACACATGTTCCCAGAGGCCCTCACTCCCTGCCCTCCTGTCTGTGAGGTGTCACAGTCCTCTGTCCCACCACCAAACTCTTTCTGTTGCCTAAATGTGTGCTTGGCTGGGAGTAGGGGCCAGGGATGGTAATGAGACTAACCCTTAGCATCTGCATCTGCCATCCTGATCTCCGTTAGTGTTTTCTAATGCGTGAGTATGTACATTTTATTGTGAGCACGATGAAACAAATCTCCTTCTGGGACACGGCACTGGACTAAGAAGTCCAGTGATCAGAGTCCTAGGAGCTTAACTTGAAGTTGTGTGTGGCCAACACAGGCTTCAGAAAGGTGGAACAGCCCCTGCCGCCTTCCTGGTTCCATTAGGGCTGACATTTGTGATCAACAGGTGAGATGTTCATGTGACCACTAGATTCCTGTCCTTTCACTGGCTGGTGAGGACTCATGGAAACCACGCTCAACCAAACCTGGGGAGGCCTCCCTCAGAGTTTGCCCTGGGCCAGAGGCAGGCCAGGTGCCTGTACTTCTGTCCCATCTTATTTTCAGAGCCCCCCCCCCACCCGGGGAGGGGCAAGGAGGGGAGGGGCCCTCATGTCATCTTTGGAGAGGTGGCCCTGGGAAATGCAAAGAGTTGGGAGTCAGATAGTTTTAGAGGGCTGTCCCTGCTCTCCCCCGTTTGCCACTCATTAGGCATCTCTTCACATAGCTCCCATTCGTGTGTCAGGGGCCTGCCGTGCGGGGGTCTCTGTGCTGGGTGCTGGGGTTACAGCAGTCAATGGGAGAGACCTTGTGAGCTTGTGTCATTTTTCTAAGATGCACGCAGCCATAGCTACTTTCCAGGGCTGTTGAGGAATAAAATGAAGGAGCAGCATGTCCCAAATTGAGTTCTGTACAAGTAGTTCTATAAACTGTTGTTGGAGAAACAGGCTGTGTGGTTGCATACATTGTGACCCAGCTAGATGCTTCTCTTAGAGACATCACCATATGCATTGGCATATTTAAGGCTCTGAGAAGTCCTGCAGTAAAGAAGCCTGTTAACTTTTGTGAACTCAGCATTTGCAGGCTGAGTTGAAAGTGGAACTTTCTTTGGCAGAGCACTTAATAACATCCTGTGTAATTGCTGCTTCGCACAACCCATTTTGGAAACGCCGAGGCAGCATATGTAAAAATACCCCACGGAGTGCTCTGTACCTGCAAGGTGCTCAATAACTGCGAGTCTCTCCCCACCTCGGTGTCCCGAAGGAGTCAGAGGGACAAGGCAGGCCCCAGCTGCCCACAGATCAGCTCGGTGGAGCTGACAGTAGCTGTCACACTCGGATTTTAATGGTTAGAGCGATGGAAGTCAAAGTAAGTTTAATTTTGAAAGGCAAGGAGTGCTTTCCTCCATGTGCTCCCAAAACAGGACTTCATAAATATTGCAGCAGGGTGTGCTGGGTGCTGGGCACAGTTCCTGGCTGGGAAAATCTCTGCATAGCACTGTAAGAGAGCAAATGGCTCCTCCCAAGCCACACTCCTGTTCTTGTTAGCGGGATCTGCCACTTGATAGATTGACCTGTCGCTGCCACTAGCTGGCCTGGGATGGCAGTGGATTTAACAGGCTTGTGCTCTGGAAAAGATGTCCCTGAAGCCACCAAAGTGGGAAGGGACTGAGGGCCTGGTAGTTTTGGCAGACCCAGCCACATCCTTAGCCTCCCAGCCATGGGGCAGGATCGGAGAGCCTCAGTTTACTTCTCTGGAACGTGGGAACCATCATGTGCAGCAATGTGTGTGCCTTGAGGTAGATACTGCATCTATACCCATTGTGTCCCCATAATCCAGCACAGGTGAAAATCAAAACTGGGTTTTGAAGGATGAATAGGAGTTTCTAATACATATAGTGGGAGAAGGGCATTCAAGGCAGACAGCACTCCATGTACAAAGGCACGAAGCCCTGAAAAATCTGCCATGTGATATGAGCCATACGTAATGAGGTGCAGGGAGTGTGTAAGGGCTGAGTAAGTGGCAGAAGGCTCTTCTCACTCAGGGTGGCTAGGGCAGCCTTGGGAATCTACTTCCTGTATGAGAAGAGATACCAGAAAGGGAAGCATGGTGTGTTCAGAGACAAGGGTGATTCCTTCCCCCACCCCACTCTGAAGAACTGGTTCACTTCATCCTGACAGCCAGCAGCAGCAATAAATGAAGGAGATGGAACGTGTTATTTTAATTATATACTCTCACCACCTAATTATAATTTTAATTGATATGTGAGCAGGTGCTGTGCTCTTCAAAGCAGTTTTTAAGGCAGGCACATTCCCTGGAAAAAAGAGCACAGGTTGTTCTATTCATTAGTCAAGCAGATGGGTGGGCTAGAAGGGCTAGGAGGGAGCTGGGGGTGGGGGGCGGACAGGGGGCAAAGGGGAGGGGGAAGCAGCCTTTGCCCTGAGTGATGTAGGAGGTGAGGGTCCTGCCCTGGACAGGCTGAGCACAATATGAGAAAGGCGGGGGAGGGGAGGAAGTGGGAGGGGACAAGGAGGTGGCTGGCATCCAAAGTTAGAGTGGATTTATTCATTTATTCACTCAGTTATACTCAACAAACATTTATTGAGAGCTTGCTGTAAGGGAGACTCTGTGCTAAATGCAGGGGATTCCAGAATGACTGTGGTACCATTCCTTCCCTCAGCATGCTCCCAGTCTGGTGGGGGAAGGTGGATAGATGTGAGAAACAAATAATTGCCGTTCATGGAATAAATGGGAAATTATCATAGAAGTGGCATAGACTAGGGGAGAAGTTTTGCTGTCTACTGATGTCAGGGAAGGCTTCCTGGAGGACACTTGAATTGGGGTTTTGAAGTGTGAATAGGAGTTGGCCAAATTGTCTAAAGTTAAGGATAGGGGTGCCTGGGTGGCTCAGTCGTTGAGTGTCTGCCTTCGGCTTGGGTCGTGATCCCAGTGTCCTGGGATCAAGCCCCACATCGGGCTCCCTGCTCAGCAGAGAAGGCTGCTTTTCCCTCTCCCACTCCCCCTGCTTGTGTTCCCTCTCTCGCTGTGTCTCTCTCTGTCAAATAAACAAATAAAATCTTAAAAAAAAAATAAAGTTAAGGATAGGCGATGGTGGTGGGGGATGGCATTCTAAGCAGAGGTGGGAAGCTGTATGGGATGTGCAAGGAGTGCCTGGTAGTTTGCTGGATCTCTGGCATGAGGGTGGGTCTAGGAGATGAGGCTGGGGATTTGAGTGATAAGTGGGTGTCCTGAGGGTAGGAGCTGGATCTCAGCCTGATCGTAGAGAGTTCCTGGGGGTGACGTGATGAGATCTGTGTTTCTGAGAGATCACCCTGGTGGAAGGTAGGACGGAGGAGAGGCTGATGATGCAGTGAGGAGAGGCTTGTGAAGGCCAGGGCAGGAGCATGGAGGTTGGATTCTGGGTATTGGGGTAAAGGAAGGGGAGGGTCAGGGTGAAGGCTGAGTCTGGACTCAGTCCTCTAGGGGTTGCCATCCTTGAGATGGGGAGTCAGGGAGAAGAAGAGAAAGGTGGCAAGGTTAGTCTGGACCATGGAGTTGGGGTGGCTGTGGGAGCTCCGGCTGAGATATCCAGGAGCTAGCATTTTGGGAGGCATAGTCGGAAGGTGGGGAAAGGAGGCCCCAGCAGGGATGAGTCAGGGACTTTGGAAAACAACTTAAAAATGTTTTTAAATTATTAAAAATTTTTATTTTATTGTGATAAGAACGCTTCACATGAGATCTACCCTCTTAACAGATTTTAAAGTGCACGATACGGTCTTGTTAACTATTGGCACGTGATTTATACAGAAGTCTAGAACTTCTTCATCTTGCACAACTGAAACTTTATACCTAACAGCACCGCCCATCCCCCCTTTCCTTCTGGCCCCTGGCGGTCACCATTCTCCTCTGTTTCTATGAGTCTGACTGTCGTATATACTTTATACAAAAGGAATCATGCAGTATTTGTCCTTCTGTGATGATCTATTTCACCTAGTATAACGTCCTCAAGGTTCATCCGGGCTGTCAGATACTGCACGGTTTCCTACCTTCCTTCCTTCTTTTTTTTTTTTTTTTAAGATTTTTTATTTATTTGAAAGAGAGAGATAGCGAGAGAGAGCAGAGAGGGAGGGAGAGGCAGAGAGAGAAGCTGGCTCCCCACTGAGCCAGGAGCCCGACGTGGGGCTCGATCCCAGGACCCTGGGATCATGACCTGAGCCAAAGGCAGATGCTTAACTGACTGAGCCACCCAGGCGCCCCAGGGTTTCCTTCTTTCTGAAGGCTGAATAATACTATATTTTACAGACACATCGCATTTTCTTTATTCATTCATCCATCAATGGACACTTAGGTTGTTTCCATGTCTTGGCTATCGTGACCAGTGCTGCAATGAACACGGGAGTGCAGATATTCCTTTGATATCCGGTTTTCATTTTCTTTGGATCTACACCCAGAAGTGGGATTGCTGGATCATATGATAGTTCTTTTTTAAATTTTTTGAGGAACAACTATACTGTTTTCAAAAGTGGCTGCACCATTTTCATTCCCACTCACAGTGCACGAGGGTTCCAATTTCTCCACACCCTCACCTTGTTGTCTTTGTTTTTTTGTTTGTTTTTCATATTAACCATTCTGACAGGTGTGAGGTGCTGTCTCGTTTGCATTTTGATTTGCATTTCCCTGATGATTGATGATGTTGAGCATCTTTTCATGTACCTGTTGGCCATTTGTTTGTCTTCTTTGGAGCAATGTCTAGTCAGTTCTTCTGCCCATTTTTAACTGGGTTATTAGTATTTTTGTTGTTGTCCTTGTTGTTTGTTTGCTACTGAGACACATAGACCAATGGAACAGTGTAGAGAGCCCAGAAATAAATCTGTCCTTATATGGTCAACTGATTTTTGATGAGGGTGCCAATAATACACAGTGGGGAAAGGATAGTCTGTTCAACCAACAGTGTTGGGAAAACTGAATGTCCACATACAAAAGAATGAAACCGGATCGTTATCTTACACCATACACAAAAATCACCAGATCAACTCAAAATGGATGGAAGACTTAACTGTTAAGACCTGAAACTGCAAAACTCCTAGAAGAAAACACAGGAGGAAAAGCTTCATGACATGAGTTTTGACAACGATTTCATAGATACCACACAAAAGCACAGGCAACACAACCAAAAAGACAAGTGGGATTATGTCGAAACTTACGAACTTGCCCAGGAAACTTACAGTCACCGGGGGAAAAGGCAGCCTATGGAATGGGAGAAAATACTTGCAAATCATCTATCTACTAAGGGGTTCATTTCCAAAATATGTACAGGGTATGGCTTTTAGGAGGCTCAACAGCAGGCACTCTGGGGCTCCCTATCTGGGGAAGGGAACGAAAGGGACCCAGTCAGGCCTGGGCAGGGGGTGAGACACGCAGTGAGGCCGTTCCAGGCAAAGCCCCAGCAGATACCTAGGGAGCTCTGCAGGGGAGATGTGACGACCCTTCAGAGGTGTTCTGATGCAGGAGCGGAGGGCTGGGCCCTTCATGCCCCTTGCAGCTCAGCCCTGGGGCAGCCGCCTCAGGAATGGGACATGGCTTAGGGGCGCGGGGTTTCTTGTCAGCTGGGGAGGTCCCCTTTGGGGACTGGCAGCGAAGAGCATCTGCAAGCTGTGTCTCAGGAGTCCTTCCCTCCAGAAGAGGCATCTAGGACGCAGTGTCCACCACACATGGTGTCGAAGGAGATGGAAGGCGATCCCCAACCCAGCTTCCCAGTACCCTACTACCCCTTGCTGCTTCTCACTTGCTGGCTTCTGTCCATCATGTTTTCTCCTCCTGGAATGCCTTCCTCTCCTCTCCATGGGCTGTTACTACCCATCCTTCACCTGAGTGGCCACCTGTCCTCTTGATTCCAGAGGGGGAGGGGCAGGGGAGGGTAGTGAGGGAGCCAGTCCACCCTAGAGGGTTAGGGAGACCAGGGACAGCCATCTCTATGCCCTGCCCTGCCACTGGCTGGCTGTGTGACCTCAGGGAAGTCACACCACCCCTGGTCTCCAGTTTTTCCATTTCTGAAGTGAATGGTCTGGACTCTGCATGTTCTGACATGTGTTTGTGGCCCTGGTGTTGCGGATCTGTCCCTGGCTCCCCCCCAGCCTCTGTCTGGTCTGTCCCCTCTAGTCAGGGCCTGCTCACTGAGTCATCCCCAGCTGACAAGATGGCCAGTGTCCTGGGCAGTGGACCTGTGTCTGAATCAGCATCCAAGAAGATCTTATAGAGACAGTGCGCCGGACACCTGCCTCGCTGGAGAAGGGGTAGTGCCCTGTTTTATCTGCTTTGTGCCAGGCGCATTACAAGCACTAATGTGTTTATTGCCCAGGACAGCTTGTCTGCAGATGAGGAAACTGGGCAACAGAGCTGGGGTAGAAATGACAGCTGAGTTGGGGACCCAGGTCTGGTCACCCCAGAGTCTGGACTCCTCTTCTACCTGCTCCTGGGGTCCTGAGGTCACACCTCGGAGAGCCTGGAGGTCTCTGTGCCGCCCCCCCGCCCCAGCCCTTCCTGGCTAGAGGACTGGTGGGATTGTGCAGCATTGTTAATTCAGCTGTGAAGTTTCAAATGGTGCTGTGGGCACCTTGCTCACCTCACTTGGGGTGGCTGGGAGGTGGGGGGGCACCACCATGGCAACCGAGCCTCTGAGCTACCCCTCCCAGCCATTCATGGGGCTGCTCAGCTCAGTTGTGTAGTGACCGGTGGGAGACCCTGTCAGGGTGGCTCTGGGTGTGCTTCCTGCCCCACTCCGGGGCGCCCAGCATGACCAGAATGCCCAGTGGGAATTTGGGGACGTGCTTAAAGAGGCTGCAGTGCTCTGGCAGCTGGAGAGGTGAGGGGGTGGGGAGAGGTGGGCTTTGTAGCACATCCCACCATTACAAGCCAAGCCTGTGTGTGCTGGCCCGGCCACAGCTTCCCCACCTGTCTACCCTTGCAGCCCTTCTGTGATGGGGCATCCTCGCAGTAGGCCTGGGTTTGAGCCCCAACCCAGGGCACACAGCCTGTCTTCCCTTCCTGCCACCCTGCTTTTCCTCCCTTCTTCCTTCCATGCTCACCACAGCGAGTGGGGGTTATAGGTCAGCAGTCCTGCCTTCGGGGCCCCTTGAGTCTGCCCCTCTGCTGCGTGGCCTTGCGCTGGTCCTCCCGTCCTCTGAGCCTCGGTTTCCATGCTGGGCCATGGATGTGGTGACTGGCCCCTCCCAGGATGGTGCTGGGCATTTAGCGGGCATGCCTGGCACGTGGGAGGCTCCCTGTCCTTGTGGGTCGAGCCCCGGCCAGGCTCTCCTGCTTCTGTTTTCCAGGAAACCCTGCCCCTGGCCTCACGTGGGCTTTGCCAGGTGCCACACCAGGATTCGTTGCCAGTCTCCTCTTTCCGGGTGTGTGGCCTTGCACAAGCTAGGAGGACTGTCCAGGCCTTCCTTGTTGCTCAGCCCTGTGTGGACCCTACCAGCCTCTGGCTCACTCAGCTCAGTCAGCGCTGGGGAGCAGGTCTGGCCGATGCCGCCGCTCTGAGCTGTCTCCAGGGCTCTGCTCTGGGGGCCTGTCTTGAGCCCCAGACTGTGGGTGAACTTGTGTGGGAGGTGCGGGCTGGGGGAGCCCCGCTCAGCCCTGGTGGTGCTGCCGGCCTGCCAACCGGGGGCCAGGCTTGTGGGGGAGGGCAGCCCCTCCTGCCCTCTGCCAGGGGTGTCCCGCGCCTGCCTGAGGATCTCCACTGCGCAGGATGGAGAGCTGGGGGAGGAAGGGCTCCAGGAGGGGAGGGGTGTGCATACAACCCCCCAGGATGGAAATGGTGAGTCTGGGGCTGGAGGGGAGCCCTGGGTCCCTGGTTCACTCATTGACATTTACTGAGCCTCTCCCTGGGGCTGGGGACTCCGAGGAAACAGAGGGAGCTCACAGACACGTCCATAATATAGGCTTTGATGCCTGACTGCCCCTGGGATGGGGTGGGGGACTTCAGGGCGAGGCAAGGGAAGGGAGGGCGAGGCCTGCTGGCCAGCTCAGCGTATCAGGAGGGGGCAGCACGGAGGCAGCAGCATGGGGTCTGGACAGGAGCCCGGGAGGAGGCCGCAGTGCTCTGGCTGTTGAGCTGAATCTAAGGGCAGTGAGGATTTGCACTTCATGATGTGGCTGCTAAGCCCCGATGTGGCTGATTGGCATTGGAGGAGGCTCCCTCCAACTTCTCCAGGAGGATCAAGGCTCTGGGTCCTTGGGGTTGATTCCTGAGTTGTCCAAAGAAGAGACTGGAATGCTGGGTTGAACAGCGAGACCCCAGCAGGGCCTTGTCCCCTGGGATTCTGCAGCTGGGATAGGCCGGTTCTGCCAGTTGCTGGTCAGGGGGTCAGTGGTGTCACATAGGGGATGGGCACACAAGGTGGCATGTAGGTGCTGAAGGTCATTTGGGCCATTCTCTTATTGCCAGATGGGGTAATTCACTCCCGTGGGCCTGCCCTCATCCTCTGACTGAAAGACAGGGTGTCTCTTGCCCAAAGCTCTCCCCAGGGAGGGCAGCCCACAGGCTCTGATTCTTGGACATCAACTGTCTTCCCTCCTTCTGGTTTCCATGGTGACGTGTGAGGGTACTTGCCCTCCAACCACATGGGCCACAGACCCGTGGCTTCTTTGGGGTTGGTGGCACATTGTAACAACAGCATGTTCACTTGGCTCAGAGGGTCCTTAAAGTCCTGACATGGTTGGGGGTGCTCAAGGAGGTGATAGGGCTGCAGCAGGGGGGCGGGGCAGAGGCAGCCTGGTGGGGCCTGTTCCAGACAGCATGCATGTGTGAGGCTGGCAAGGCTGGGGAGGGCAGGTGAGCAGGCGGCCACCTTCTTATTTCACTTCAGAGGGTGGGAAGAGATTGCTGCATCTGTTCCCACACGTGGAAGAAGATGGGGGTAGATATTTGCTGAGGACTCCTTGCCCTTGCTTTTCTTTCTTTAGTTGGGGTTTCTTGGATTTGTCCAACCATCCTAGGGTGGCAGGACTCCGGGGAGGGGGAGCACCCAATCCTCACAGCCTTGGGGGTCTGTAGTTCATTCTCCAAATCTCAAGCCCTATTCTCTTGCAAGCGCTTGGCAGCACAGGGAGGTGCTGGGTCCAAGGACAGGTAGAGGGCTGGGCGTGTGAGGAAAGCCAGGGGTCCTGGAGAGGGCCATAAACAGAACTAAAGACATATTAGCCTCACTGCGTGAGGCCCTGAGTCCAGTGTCTTTTGGCCCACAGAAATGGCGAGTCCAAGGATGCCAGGACAGGTACAGAGAGTCCTGGGGCTCTGGACCCCGAGTTAATTCTCAGCATGTGAGAGAACCTATAGGGAGTCTCTCCCAGTGGGAGCAATGGGGCACTGGCCATTTGCACATAAGAATGTTTCCAGAAACTTTCTGGTTGTAAAAGCAATACATAGGCTTCAGAGAAAAATTAGGACCTAATGAAAAGCACAAGAAAGTAGACAAATGTTGCCAGGACCCCAACCATGCAGAGAACTGCTGTTCACATCTTCTGGCCTCCAGTCTTTGCAGCCTTCCTTCTCATATGGTTGAGCTCATACTCTTCACTTGGTTTTGTCTTCACCCTTAGCACTTCTGTTTCTTTAAATGTCAGAAATAAAACACAGATACATCTCATTATAAAAGAGTTAAGAATAATGAAAAGAAAGAAAAGTCCCATTTCCCTCCTCAGAGGGAAAACTGAAATCAGTTCGCTCTGTATCTTTCCAGAACTTTCTCTTGGTGCTCCCATTTATGTACACACAAAATGGAATGCAGGTAGAGCATTTCTATGAAACCTTTCACAGGCCAAAATGGTATAAAGCAAAGAGGATTATCTGCTTTCCAAAAGTTCGAATGACACCACTTTGCTTTTTATGAATAACCTACATTAGTATCTGTTATGCTAAGCGAAAGAAACCTGAAGAGGATTTTCACTTTTACAAAAAGAAAAAAAAGCTGTTACCGTAGTAATATAGGTCTTTGGTAAAATTGAAGTGACATCATGAGAACTTTTGGAAAGCAAGGATAACTGCACAGAATTTTGCTTTGTGTGCTTTAAATATATAAATAATGCTGACTACCCATATTATACCGTACCTTGCTCATTTTCATTCTCTAAGATGTCTTGGTGAGCTCACTGTGTTATTTCATACAAATCTATCACTTTTTAAACAGAATCTCATACCGTGTTCCCCTGTTAATAAATATTTAGGCAATTTCTGATTTTCCACAATTACAAACCATATTGCGATTAAAATTCTTACACATACCTATGAGTATTAATCTAGGTAGATTCCAAGATGTGGAATTGGTTGGCTGAATGGCATGCACAATTAAATTTTTCAATATCTTCTGCCAAATTGCGCTCTAGAAAGCTGAATGAATCAATTTGCACTGCTACCGGACAGTGTGAGAAGAGCACCAACTTCCTCACATTCTTGCCAACACTTGATATTATCAGCCTTTTGAGTTTTGCTATCTGATGGCTCACAGGTGGTACGGCATTGTTATTTTAATTTGCATTTCTCTAATTACTGTGAGTCTTTTTATACTACGTATGTGACATATGCCATCTAGTAGCTCTTGTTAATCAAAATATTATCACTTAAATTTATTTATCCAAATGGTTCATTGCAAACACAATAAGCAAAGGCACTGTTCTGTGATACAATACTTCATAAGCTCAATGACGAAATCTTTGAAAGAGCAGTATATACCGCTCCAGGACTCAATACTGCCAGCGATGGGTTGATCGGGGCCCACTGATATGGGGGGGCCACTGATGTGGGGCCTCTGTTCTCATGTGGGTTTGCCACACTTTCTTGCTGCTTTCGTAAGTTCTTTAAGATGCTGTTGGTGAAGTGTGGGGTCTCCAGCAGTAGGTAGAGTAACTGGGTACAGATAACTAGTGTCTATGCAGAGTTACAGTGAGACCCTTGGAATCTCTAAGCACTGGGATTTTAGGCTGCCCTACCTTCATCTCTAATTCAAAATAAAAGCAGCACCAAGCTGTAACATAAATGTAAGCATGGCCAACAAAAGTATTAGTTTTTTCAGGAAGACTCTAAAGCCGCATTATTTTTAAAATGTGTTCTTGTTTTGGGGCTCTGCGCTTTGCTGGTTGCCTGCTGGGAGCCTGGCACACGCTTGACTCCTGCCTCCAGTGTAACCCGTGGTGTGCCTGCAGTCTTGAAGCATACCTCCCCTGTTTTGTGTTTCCCCGGGACTTTCAGCTCACCAGCAACTGGAGCCTGGCACTGCCATTCGCTTGGTCCACTAGTGCTCCGTGACTGCTCTTCCAAAGGCCGATCCTTCTTCTCTTTTATGCCCCTTGGTGTCATCGTGGCCCTAGATTTTAATTTTCATCTCCTGGTCTATTTGAATTGCCTTTCACTATTTCATTAATGCTCTCCTCTGATTTCTCAGTGTTTGTTCAGGTGGTTCCGACCATTTCACCCTTCTCAGAACTTTCAAACATTTGATTAAGTAAATAAATGCTCAGAAAATGAATGCAGTTCTTATAAATGATCATCATCTACTTGTCACCCGCCAGTGTCAGCCATTATAAATGAAACGGTGTGTCTGTCACCAAATGCTTTAAATATATAGGTTAATAACTCAAGAGCTATCATTTTCACGTGCTGATAGTTACCATCCAGAGGCAGAGTGCGTCTCTCCATTTAGTTGGAGTCTTGTGCTTTTCTTCATATAGGTCTTCCACATTTCTTATTAGGTTTATTCCCCAGGGATTTTATAGATTTTTTTTTTTTTTTTTTCCTAATATGAATGAGCTTTCTTTTGGATTACATTTTCTAATTGGGGATGCTGGCATACACAGAAGCTATTGATTTTTGCATATGGATTTTTTTTTTTTAAATCTGGGACTTTTGTTGAACCTTCATGGGAGTTCTAACGGTTTATTAGTCGATTCTCTTGGAGCTTATAGGTAGATGCTCATATTTTCTGCAAGTCATGCCAATTTTGTATTCCTTTTCAGTGTTTATTCCTATTTCTTTTTCAGGTGTTATCACATTGTCTAGGACGGATAGCGGTAGAATATTCTAAAGTTTCACAATGAACTAAGATGCTGGCTGTAGGTTTCTAGGAGATGGCCTTTATTTGGTTAGGGTAGTTCTTTTTGATGCCTTCTTTACTAAGAGTTATCAAGGGTTTTACTAAGAGTACTATTTTGGTCAAATACCAAAAGGTACCCTGATTCAAATACAATTCTAAATACTTTGGAATATTTTTTTTTGTTGTGATTTCATAAGCCAGCAGTTATGAAAAAAAAAGAATGCTTTAAATTTTGTAAGTAGATCGATTGAGGGGGTAGTTTCTTTTACTGTTAGTTCCTAATCTCACTGCATTAGACTCAGTTAATCTACAGTGGATATCTGAATAATTTCTCCTTTAGGATTTCACCAGGATTTGCACTGTCGGAGAGCTGGGTGTGTATGGAAGAGATTGCGCTGTCTCTGTTCAGTCCCACGAGTAAGCGTGCAAGTGTGAGTAGAGAGCAGTTGAGGGCAGCCCTGGGTCCCGGCCTTCCTCCTCCTGGCTGCATGATGCTGTGCAAGTGGCTGGGCGTCAGTTTCATCGTGTGTAAAATGGGCATCATGTAGTGCCAACTTTGCAGCATTATGGAAGGATTAAATTTGTTAATATCTACAAAACTGTGAAACAGAAGCTGGAACATAATTTAAGTATTTAATAAATATTATTCGATAAACTTACAGGTGAGATCTGCAAACCTTCCATATTATTGTTTTTTGCCTGCTGAATCGGAAATGAAAATGTTGAAGTCACCTTTATGATTGTGGATTTGTCAGTATCCTCTTTAATTATTGTCAATTTGGCCTTATTTATTTTGAAGTTGTGTTGTAAAGTTCATAAAATACCACAACTGTTCTATTTTTTGGTGTGGCTTTTATCTTTCATCAGTATGAAATTTCCCTGGCTATTCCTTTGAGTGCTTTCCACCTTGAATTCCATTTTGTCTGATAAACACCTTCTTTTTCTGGCTTATCTGTTGCTTGATATTGCCTTTCTCAGCCTGTTATTTTCAACCTTTCTGGGAGTTTATCTTGGTATCTTTTGTAAAAATAATTAAAAAAATCTGGTTCGTTTATTGAGGTATTAGGCGAAGTTACCCTATTTACATTTAATGAGATGACTGACACACTTGGACTTTTTTCTTGCCATCTTTCTTTGTGTTTCTCATTTACTATGGTTTCTTGTGTAATTTTCCCCCTTTCTTGCCTTTTGTTGGTTTGATTGGGTTTTTCTTGTCCCAGTTTTTGCTCCTTAAAGCAATGTTCTCAGTAGGAGCGCTGCTATCATTTTGGGCAGGACTGTCTTTTGGGATGTGGCACTCTTCCCTTTTTTGGAGGACATTTAGTGTTCTTGGCTCTGGACACCGAATTACAGTAGACCCGTGCCTGTCATTGTGACAACCCCAAATGCCCCCTTCCCTCTGTTCCCAGTGGAGAGCCATCTGCTAAGGGTTCATATAATACATTAAATTTTTGTTTTCTCATGATTACTTCATGTTTTAAAGATACATTTAGGCTTATATTTATCCCTCACCACGTAATCAGTGTGTCCATTGTCTTCCTGAACAAATCAAGAACTTTAATATGCCTTAACGCTTCCACACCTGAATCTTACCACCACTTAAAAATGAGACCAACTGGGATTTTTGTTTCAAATGTTAATAATAGCCAACAAATGGTTTTAACAGTAAATTTAAAATTTTCCTCACTGCTGATTTTGTATTCCACATCCTGTTCTTGGATTCATTTTTTTTTGTTGTTGAGGCAAAATTCACAAAACAGAAATCATGATTTTAACCATTTTAAGGTGTACAATTCAGTAATTTCTAGGGTATTTGCAATGTTGTGCAGCCATCACCACTGTCTAATTCCAGAACATTTTCATCACCCCCCAAAGAAACCCCTTTCCCATTAGCAGTCACTCCCTGTTCCTCTTTCCCCTAGCCCCTGGCAACCAGTCATCTGTTCTCTATCTGGACTCATTTTTGCGGTTGTTGGAGCATACCATTTGGTAATTCTTTCCAAGAGGGTTTGTGGGGGATGAACTTGCTATGTCCTCACATGTCGGAAAATTCCTGTTTTCTTCCCAAAGGCTGAATTTTATGTCATTTCTCCCTTAAGCATGTCTGCTGAGACACTGTCTCACTGGCTTGTGTGCCTCTGATGTTCACATAACAGTAAGAGCTTAGTCTTACATAGTGGGCCCTCTGTGCCAGGGCTTTATGCACGTTAACCCATGTAACTCTGATGTCAACTGTGCAAGACTGTTGTAGTCACTGTTCCCCACACAATGGACAGGGAATGTGAAGCAGAGTGAGGAGGAGCCCTGCAGCTAAGAAAGAGGGGTATGGTTCACACCCTGCTGCCTGGCTTTCACGAAGTCGACACCAATCACTCTGACTTGTGTTTGCTGTAGGCAATCTGTGTTGTTTCTTCCCTGGAAGCATTTGGCATTTTTCCTTTTTCCTTTGAGTCTGAAATTTCACCACTTTGTGCCTAAATATTGCCTTTTTACAGACTCTCACTTTGCACGTGATGAGTTCTTTCAAAGTGAGGATTTTGTCTTTCTGTGGTTATTTATTCTACTGATTTCTTGTGTTCTCCCAGATCTCTCCTGAGAATTCCTTTTAGGAATTTTAGGTGGTGGTTGGACCTTTTACCCCTCCCAACCCCCATTCCCTTTCCTTTCCTTTCATCCTTGCCATCCCTGAGTTTTTGTACCACCATCTGAGAGAATTACTGTCTCAGTCCCCAGGTCAGTAATTTGATCTTCAGATGCTCCATGCTGCTATTCAGCCTGTTTTTATATTTTAACAATGAAGTGTTTGGTTCCCAGATCTAGTTCATTCTTCTTCTTTTTTTAATGGAATAGCCTCTCTCATCACTATGGGTATTCTTGTTCTAAAGTGTCATTCTGTCTGTCCTAATATCTCTATATCCTCAGGTGTTAGTTCTGGTAGGTGCTAAATTTGGTGTGCCTCTTTCAAATATAGGTGGGTGATTCTGGGTTGTGTTCTCTTTGGGTTTGAAATTTCCTGCTGGACTCTCTGTGAGGCTGAACCCAGTCTCAGCAATGGGGGGCTGGGCTGGGTCCCTGGGTTGCTGCATCAGTGGTACCAGATTCTAGTGTTTGGGATGTGGAGATTCCACTTGTCTCCTGAATGTTGGTACCACTCTAGGGCCGCCTGCCCCCTGGGAATCAAGTACTCCTACTTCTTGCTCCTGTGGGCAGTCACTTTTACAATTTGCTACTTTGCACCATGGGGAACAGACACCTGGATGCCTCTCCCAAGACCCCACCATCACCACTCTCAAATCTATCTACCTACCTTTCTTTCTTTCTTTCTTTCTTTCTTTCTTTCTTTCTTTCTTTCTTTCTTTCTTTCTTTCTTTCTT
>NW_022589732.1:24356469-24372137 GCF_004348235.1 Phoca vitulina | reverse complement strand
CTTCCTTCCTTCCTTCCTTCCTTCCTTCCTTCCTTCCTTCCTTCCTTCCTTCCCTTCCTTCCCTTCCTTCCCTTCCTTCCCTTCTTTTCCTTCATTTTTTTTTACCCACTCTCAAATTTGATCAGGGATTTCTTCTATGCCTTCATATCCTCAGCTTCTCAGCTCAGAGCTGCCACCCTCATTTCAGCTATCTCTTGGGTGTCTTTGGGCTTTGGTGCTATTTCCAATCTGAACCCATCAGCCTTTGGCCTTTCAGAGATTCCTCATGATTTCTGCCCTATTAAGAACCCCGTTCTTGTTTCCTAGCACTGTTATAGCTTTTTAAAAAATTATTTACCTTTTATGTCATTTTAAGCGTTTTGTGTTGGGAAGAAGAGGCTGAACATGTCCTGAGGCCACCCTTTTGATCCAATCTCTGTTCGTTTTTTATAGATGACCTTGTACCAGAAGGGTCTCATGATGTTGCATACAGTTCCTTCCATATAATTACTGTGAAATGGTAATCATTTCCCAGGTCACTAAAAGTAATCACTATTTCGATGACTATTTATTTCTTTTAGTGGCTATACCTTAATTGACTCAAACATTTCCCTTTATTTCCCAGTATTTTACTATAATAAAAAAAATGTAGCAATGAACATCTTGTACCCAAAGCTTTGTCCACATTTGGGACTACACGCAGTCCCTGACTTAGTGATTGTTCGACTTAACGATTGTTCGATTTTATGATGGCACAAAAGCAATAAGCATTCAGTAGAAACTGCACTTTGAATTTTGAATTTTGATCTTTTCTTGGGCTAGCCGCATGCAGTACAATACTCTCTTGTGATGCTGGGGGGTGGCAGCGAGCCTCAGCTCCCAGTCAGCCACACAAACCATTCTGCTTTTCACTTTCAGTCCAGTATTCAATAAATTACAGGAGATACTTAGCACTTTATTATAAAATAGGCTTTGTGTTAGATGACTTTGCCCAATTGTAGGCTAACGTAAGTGTTCTGAGCATGTTTAAGGTAGGCTAGGCTAAGCTATGATGTGTGGTAGGTTAGGTGTATTAAATGCATTTTTGACTTAAGATATTTTCAACTTAAAATGGGTTTATTGGGATGTGACCCCATCATATAAGTCAAGGAAGATTGGTATTTTCCTAAGGTAGAGTCCTCAGAGGATCATCATCATTTTCACACCTAATAAACAGCTTCCCATTCACCCTTCCTGCAGCTCATGGCAACCACCATTCTAATGTCTGATTTTGACCACCCCAGGTGCCTCATATAAGTGGAATCATACAGTATTTGCTCTTTTGTGACTAGTTTACTCACTTAGCATGTTTTCAGGGTTCATCCATGTTGTCTGTGTGTGTTTTACAATCCCCCCTCTGCCCCCCCCCCCCCCCCCCCCCCCCCCCCCCCCCCCCGTTCGGGAATCAACAGTGCTCGCCCAGAGGGTGGCCTGGGTATCTCTCTTCATTTGTGTGCAGAAAGAAGGGCTTTTTGCTGAGACTCTGCTGTCCTCCTTCGCTTAGTGATGCATCTCAGAGCCAGAGCCAAATGAAATGGAATTTCATCCCCAGCAGGGCTGGTCTGAAAGTTTGAGCTCATAAACTTGCTTTACAGTAATCTGTACATTGAGTTCTATCGTGCTGCCTGCTCTGTTCCTCCTGCTTCAGCTAGATGTATTACCACATGGGTCTTGGGGCCCCAGTGTGAGGGGTGGCCCTGAGATGCCCTGTGCCTGGGCCATGGGTGGGGATGGTGACAGCGAGGGGTGCGGTTTAAACGTGCGTTTTTGTTGCTTGATCACTGCTGCTTCTGTTGCTGAGGGAACAAGGGGGCTCCTGGTACAGCTGCTTCTCATTGCAGTTCATGCTTTAATGTCTGACCCTGGGAGGGAATTTTTTTTTTTTTTGTCCATGAATTGAAAGATTTGATATTATAAGGTGACAATACCATCCAAAATGATCTACAGAGTCAATGCAACCCTGATCAAATCCCAACAATGTTTTTTACAGAAATGGAAAAACACATCCTAAATTTCATAAGAATGTCAAGGGACCCTGAATGGACAAACAATCCTGAAAAGGAAGAACAAAGTTGTTTGACTCACACTTCCTGATTTCAAAACTTATGGGAAAGCTAGAGTAATCAAAAACAGTGCCGCACAGGCATAAGACAGACCAATGGAATAAAATAGAGCACCTAGATACAAACCCTTGAATAAATGTTCAGATGATTTTTGCCAAGGATATTGAGAACATTCAATAGGGAAAGGACAGTCTTTTCTTTCTTTTTTTTTTTTTTTTGTAGTTTTTAATTTTATTATGTTATGTTAGTCACCATACAATACATCATTAGTTTTTGATGTAGTGATCCATGATTCATTGTTTTCGTATAACACCCAGTGCTCCATGCAGTATGTGCCCTCCTTAATACCCATCACTGGGCTAACCAAACCCCCTTCCCCCTTCCCCTCTAAAACCCTGTTTGTTTCTCAGGTCCATAGTCTCTCATGGTGCATCTCTCCCTCCAATTCCCCCCGCCCATTTTTCCCTTCCTTCTCCTAATGTCCTCCATGTTATTCCTTATGTTCCACAAATAAGTGAAACCATATGATAATTGACTTTCTCTGCTTGACTTATTTCACTTAGCATAATCTCCTCCAGTCCCATCCATGTTGATGTAAAAGTTGGGTATTCATCTTTTCTGATGGCTGAGTAATATTCCATTGTATATATGGACCACATCTTCTTTATCCATTCATCTGTTGAAGGGCATCTCGGCTCTTTCCACAGTTTGGCTATTGCGGACATTGCTGCTATGAACATTGGGGTACATATGGCCCTTCTTTTCACTACATCTGTGTCTTTGGGGTAAATACCCAGTAGTGCAATTGCTGGGTCATAGGGTAGCTCTCTTTTTAAATTTTTGAGGAACCTCCACACTGTTTTCCAAAGTGGCTGTACCAACTTGCATTCCCACCAACAGTGTAAGAGGGTTCCCCTTTCTCCACAACCTCTCCAACATTTGTTGTTTCTTTCCCTGTCCATTTTTGCCATTCTAACTGGTGTAAGGTGGTATCTCAGTGTGGTTTTGATTTGGATTTCCCTGATGGCTAATGATGATGAACATTTTTTCATGTGTCTGTTAGCCATTTGTATGTCTTCTTCAGAGAGGTGTCTTTTCATATCTTCTGCCCACTTTTGACTTGATTATTTGTTTTTTGGGTGTTGAGTTTGAGAAGTTCGTTATAGATCTTAGATACCAGCCCTTTATCTGTAGTGTCGTTTGCAAATATCTTCTCCTGGGAGGGAATTTGATAGAGTCTGGGGGAGGGGAGGGTGACACCTGTAGCATCCAGAGCACCAGGTCCAGCAGGTGCTCCTGAAAGCTGTCAGCAGCGTCTTTGCCACAGTCACTGTCCTTGTCAGCGACTCTGCAGGCCCCCAAGACCTCCCGCCTCCCAGACTGTCTCAAGAATCCTCTGAGGGAGCTGTTATCATGACTGTTTTATAGACGGGGAAATGGAGACTCCTTGTCCAGAGTCATAGCTCAAGTGAGTGGCAGGGTGGATGCTTTATTCATGGGATTGAGGGGATTGGTGAGGGCAGTCGGAGGTCCTCGGGGCCTGGGTGCGGGCAGAATGAGTGGTGAAGGGAGGGAGCGGGGGAGAACCATACACTCCCACTCCTCACCCCCTGGGCTCACTCAGAGCAGGCCTGGAAGGCACAGCAGAAGTCGGCTTGTTCAGGCACCATGTTCCCTCCCGCCCAGGGTAGGGGCTGCCCCTGGGAATCTGCAGGGCTGGGCCAGCCCCGTGGCAGTAGGCAGAGCCTTTGCAGGGTCCCGTAGGCAACAAGCTGGAGACCCAGATTGGATTCCTGACTCTGTGATTCTGGCTGAGTAATCTGGGGTCAGCTACTTCCCGGCTCTGAGACTTGGCCCCTGTTCTTGCAATCCTCCCTGGTCTATGCTGAGTTTTGGTGAGGCTGATGTGTCTGTCTGGTCTCTGGGCTTTTCTTCTCAGCCTGCTTGTCATAGAGAGCCTTTAAAAACAAAGGCAGATATGGAAACAGAATCATAAGTACAGAGAACAAGCTGGTGGCTGCCAGAGGGAAGGAGGGGAGGATGGGTGAAGTAGGTAAAGGGGATCAAGAGGTACAGACTTCCAGTTATAGAATGAATGAGTCATGGGATGAAAAGCCCAGGGGATATAGTGAATAATATTGTAATAACTTTGTATGGTAACAGATGGTGACTACACTTTATGGTGGGCATTACATAATGTATAGAATTGTTGAATCTCTGTGTTGTATACCTGAAAATGATATAATGGATGTCAACTGTGCTTCAATTAAAAAAAAAGTCATCCTCAAAACAGATCGAGAATGTGATTGACATCAGAGTCATGATCAGTAACCCTGAATGTCCTTATATTTTGGGGGAAAATTAGTTTAAACTTTAGTTCTTCTTCCAGCCATTACATACTAGTATTCAAGTATATTACTTAAATAAAAATACTTTAAGACAAAAAGTCAAAGCAAACAAAAAAACCCGAAAGCAGATCACATTGTTCTTCTGCTTATAGCCTGCCAAGGCTCCCTCCATTTCCCTTGGAGTTCAAGCCCATGAGGTACTCATGATCTAGTCCCCTGTTACCACTTTTCCCTATGCTCTCTTCACTCCAGCCAGACTAGCCTCCTTCTTGCTCCTCAAGCTCCCAGGCATGGTCCAGCCTCAGGGCCTTTGCACTTCCTGTTCCTCATGCCTGCAGTACCCTCTTCAAGACCCTCACTCACATGGTTTCTCTTCCCATCTTCTCTGAGTATTTGCTCACATCTCACCTTCTCAGGGAGAGCTACCCTAACCCTCTATTTTCAATTAAAGCCCACTCCCCAGTCCCTATTTCCTTTTCCCTGATTTTTCCATAGAACACTTATCACCCATAGCATGTTATTCTATATGTAGGTGTATGCTTGTTTATTTTTTTACACTCTCTTTCCTTCTAGAATGCAAACTCCATGAGGATAGGGTTCTAAATCTGGTTGGTTCTCAGACGAATCCCAAGTGCTTGGTACACGATAGGTGCTCAATTGAATGAATAACTGAGTGAATGAGAGTGTCTAGCAAGTAGTCCTGCCCATGATAGGGTCTCAGAAAGAGCGAGTTCTTTTCTCTCCTACACTCTCTTCTTCTGCCCATAACCTCAGACCCAGCCTCTTGGCTCAGACGTGTCCCAGCAAGGGATGGACAGGGAGGATGCTAGGCCTGGCCTGGTTGGGTTCTCTGGGGACAGTCCCTAAAACACCCCTAGGATATTGGAAGTGGGACTTTCACAGCAGGAGGGAGCAACAATGTGAGCTTTCCCCACAACTCGCCAACCTGGTGGCCCTGCGAGTGGCTGGCTCTGGCTGGTGGAGGGCAGGGACCTTGGAGTCACCATGGGAGCAGAGCACAGAGCTTGCCTGGGGACAGAGGAGGTATTTTCCAGCCCTGGCACAGCTTCTGTGTGGCAGCTGTGGCCGTGACCATGTTCAAATTAATTGAGTGAAATGTGTAGAATTAAAGCCAGAGTGAGACATGGGTTCTGGGGTCAGCCTTGTTCCATAATGGAGAGGGACTTTGGTGGACAGCTTGGGGGCTGGCTGCTTAGCTCCTGTGTGTCCCTTGGGCCCAAAGCCACTGCCCCTTGCCTCTTTCGCCCTGAGGGGCCTATTGATGCCTGACTGTGCTGACTCTTAATAGGGGGCATGGCACTATGGTGAGCCCCAGCCCTCTATGTTTGCTGAGGAAACCTGGGGACAGCTGGAGACAGGGGTTAGAATCTATTAACAGAATAGTGAAAGGCTGAGTCCCTCATGGTCCAAGAGAGAGGCTGGGGTGCCTTGCCGGAGGATTAGCTGGTAGGAGGCTAAGACCACCAGAAGGGTCTGGGGGTGTCTGTTAAAGGCAGACAAGGGTTCTTCACCCTTGCAGAGTGGGCCTTGGGGCCCCCAGCAGTGGGGGCTGAGCAGCTGCACTAGGCACTGGTGCTCAGTACTGAGTCAGTGCTAGTACCTGCCTACGTTGAGGTGGGCTACAGCCTTTTTCAATGCATCTGAAGAGCAGGCGGCAGTGGGATGAGGTGTGCTAATCACCTGGAGCCTTTTCTTTTCACTTGGGAAGCCCAGCCTGGCCTTTCAGACTGTATGAACTAAACGGACACAACCCCAGGGGGTATCGCTTAGCCTCCTTCTCCCTAAGGCAGAGCCCAGGAAGGGGGCCCACTTGCGCTTGTGGCCCAGCCGGGAGCACTGGCTGAGATCACCAGGTGCAGGGCTCCTGATGCATGTGGCCTGCTCGCCTCTCCTTGCCATCCCAGCAGAGGCAGGATGAGAGAATGCCAGATGGGTGCCCCCAAGAAAAATGGCAGTGTGGAGAACGCATTTTCAGAAGGTGAGATGTAATTGTGGGTAATTGAAAACACTGTCAAGCTATTTGTCATAATTTCTACAAGTGTTTTCTCCTTGGGTCATTCATAACACGGGCAGAAGCTCACAGGCCACAGAGCACACACCCACTGCATCCCTCTCTTCTGCAGAGTCTGTGTTGTCTCCGGTGGGTGCGGGGGCCTTGTGGGTGGGCCAGCTCCACAGGCAGGAGCGTGCAGGCCTGGGTGGAGAAGGTTCTGGATTCGGGGGTCTGAGCACTGCAGGACAAGGCACAGCCTGGCCTGAGCAGTGAGCTGCAAGCCCAGTGTTCAGAATCAGGGAACGAGGAAGTCAGCGCAAAGGGGCAGCTATGCACACTTGGGCTGAGCCCTAAGGCCCTGACCGAGGGCCTGGGGGGTGTGGGGGGGCTGGGGCAGAGGTTGCAGGGCTTAGTTGTGGGGGTGACGGGTAGGGGTCTGCCTTCTGCATAGAGGTGAGGGGTGGGGACTCAGGCAGTTCTCTTCCGGGGGATTTAGATATATAGTTCTTTAGTGAGGGGCCCTGGGGCCACTGGTATTGGAATCACCAGCTGGACTCTTATATAGCTTCCTGCGCCCACCAACCCTGTCACATCTCTTGGGGAAGGGCCTGGGATTTTTGCCAAGGCAGTTCTTGTGATTCTTTGCACATTGTAGTGTGAGGAGCACTGGCTTGGAGTAGGTTGTTCTGAACTCCAGCTTGTCCCTGCCTCTGAGAAAGCTCCACAAGACCAAGACAGGCCCCTTATCTGGAGGAGGAACAGGTTAGTAGTGGAGGGATTATACATGTATGAGCAATGTCATAAAGATGATCTTGGAACAACAGAAGGCTGGTGTCCAGGAGCACTCAGGTTTTACACACTCATTGGTGGATCATTCTAGGCTGGGCTCTGTGTGCCTGTCTTCTGTAGGGTCCAGCCCTACCAAACCTGAAGGTCTTGCCAATGCTGCTCTGACTTGGCTGGGGGCAGTTTTGAGGGGCCTCTGGATTCAGTGTTGGGGAAAGTTTCTTTCATCTGGTTTCAGTAGTGTGCAGAGCCTCAGGGGCCAGGCTGGCCTGCCATATATGGCCACACAGCCCTGGAGACTCTGGAGGGGGCAGTGACGTATGATCTGACTCACTGGCAAGTCAGGGCTGTGAAGTCCCTGACACAAAGTAGCTGGCAGTCCTGGCTTATGGGAGTGTGTAGATAGGATGCAGAGTGAGCCCAGTGTGATCCTTACGGGACATGCTGGAGGCACAGAATTTGCCTGGGGGATCAGAGAAGACTTTCAGGAGTGCAGTGCCTAATGGTTGTGAGGGGTGTTGACCGAGTAGAGGTTCTCAGTAGCGACCAGAGTGGACAGGGTTGTCATGGGCTGGGTCTGTGGCCATTGCTAACCCCCCATGTTGCATTCTGTGACATATTTGTTCAGTCTTAGGAGGGGAACCGGGGGATGGAGGTTGGCTGGATGTGTAGGTGGGTGGCTAATGGTGGATGGGTGGATGTGGAGATGGATGGATGAGTGGATAGAGTTGATAGATGGCATTTAGAAAGATAGTAGATGTATGTGTATATGTATGGATGAATGGTTAATTGAGTTCATGGCCAGCTGCCTGGGTGGGTGGTCAGTGGGAAGATGTGTAGATGGAGGATTGTTGGGGATTGGAGTTGGATGGGTAGATGGATGGATGGATCAGAGGATGGGGATGGCTGGGTGGGTTGATGGAGTATACATGGGAATAGATGGATGGCTGGATGATTGGAGGGAGATATGTAAGAGTGAAGGAGAAGATGGATAGGTAAGGGTATAAGTGCAGGTGGGTGGGAAGATGGGTGGATGAAGAGTAGGGTGAATGGATGGATGGATCTACTGGTGGGTAGTTAGTGGGCGTGGAAGGATGGATTGCTGGGTAGGAGGAAGATTGGGTGTGTGATGAGGCTAAATAATATAAATAAATAATAAATAATATAAAATTAAGCTGCAGCCAGATATGTAAAAGTCAAGGCTCCTTGTGGGACCCAGAGAGGCTGTAGGGGTTCTGGGAGGGGTTGCCCAGCCTCATACACATGAGGGGAAGTAGCCCTGCACCCGTCTCTGGGCCACCCAGACCATGTTCCTGCCCCGCAAATCTCTCTCTTCCCTGTGGTCTCAGCCATCCTTCCTTGGTGGGTGTGGTCTTCTGGAGTCTGGGGATCCTGCCCAGGATGTGGCTGTGCCTGGTCTGGGTGACAAGGTGAGAGCTGTGACAAGGGGCCTGGGGGACAAAGGCTGAGGGGAGGGCATAACCTATGCTTTCTGGAATTGGAATCAGGTACTGTACACTTTGCATACATTGCCCATTTCATCCTCAAGACAGCTGAGCAGGTTTTGGCCCTGCAGAGGAGGAGACGGAGCTGAGGGAGGGTGAGTGACTGGCTCAAGGTCATGCTGTGTGACAGAGGCAGAGCCTGGAGGCCCGGCAGGGGCTGGCGGCTCTGAGCTAGAGACATCACGGTGGGATCAGATCAGCAGTGGGTCTGGGGCGGGAAGGTCAGTCCTGGGAGGACAAATTGGGTGGGGAGCCCTGACTGCAGGCTGAGGCAGAAGGTGGGAGTGCTCCCTATGGAGTGAACAGACACAGGGACTTGTCGGCTCAGCCATGGGGCCCTGGGTCCTCTGTCTGGGCTCCATGCCCACATGGCCTTTCTGGTGCTCCTATACCAGGTCTTATGGGCCTGGGCAGGGCTATGGAATGGCAGCACCATATTCCTGCTAAGCACAGAGGGTTGGGCAGCTGGCCATACCTGGGAGAGGTGCTGGGAGGAGGGACTGTGGGCCCAAGGGTCCAAGCGGCTTCATAAGAGGTACTGCCTTCAGAGAGCTACCTCCTCGGGGCTCTTCTGCTGAGCAGCAGGTGCTTCCTGCAGCCCACTGACGCTTTCATGCCAAGGGTACCTTGTCAGGACTTCCCAGGCCTGGCAGGAAACATCCCTAGAACTCCTGAAGCATTCTTGCCCCTGTCTCTGGGCCAGCTCATGGTTTCCTCTGATGTCTTCCCAGGCTGGGCCCCTCTGGGCACAGCCAATCCCATCTCAAGGGGTTGGGGGGAACAGATGACCACGGGACGTAGGCACCCAGGGATGGGAGGAGCCTTAGTCTCGGAGCCACCTCCATGCCACCCATGTTTCCAGGCTTGGGGAGTCCTCGTCATTTAGACCCTGGGCACCAGCTGCAAAAGCCAGCGCCACCTCATGGTGAAAGAGCCCAAGGGGTGAAGAATGGAGCCTCAGGAGTGAAGAGCAGGAAGCCCCCATGTTTGGGAGGAAGGAGAGAGGAAGCTGGACCTGAGCTGGCTTTAGCAAAGAAAGATAAAGCAGGAAAAACAGAAAAGTAATTTTCGTGCATTAGGCTAGAGATGTGAGAATGTTTACGGATCATTTAGTTTACGGATGGTGATAGGTTAGTGGTTAGATTAGCAGGAAACCAGTCAGCTTGAAAGGAAGGAATTAATTTATGAGATTGCAAAGGGGAAAATTGTTTGCAAGAAATACAGGGGTTTTGTTGTAATAGCAGCAAGTTTAGCAGAAACAACAAGCACTGGCAGGCCCGGCTGTCCATCAGGGAGCCAGCCACCAGGAGTGCGAGTCTGTGGGCTGAGGATGCAGGGGCAGCAGGATGCCCCAGCTGGGGGACAGTCCAGCTCTTACCTGCTCCCCAGCCAGGAGAAGGCTGTTCCTGTCCCAGAAATTTCCTAGGCTTTGGCACTGAGGTTCTGGGACCTGGAACCTGGACTAGGGGTCTGGAGGTGGTGGTGGTGGTGGGGGGAGCCTGAGTAATGTGTGGGGGGTCAGGGATGGGCAAGACCCAGGATGCAGCTCAGTCCTGGGACATTATTACATCTGGTGCAAGGTCATGCTGCGCTGCACCTCTAGCGGAGAGACCTCCTTGCCATGGAGACCTGGGGAAGGAGGCTCCAAGGTGGCTCTTACTGCTTCTGTGCACACCGAGAGATTGGGGGACGGAAGACCTGAGCAAGGAATTGCAGAGGCCTGGAGAGTCTTCCAGTCGTTACGCAACCATTCCTACACTCAGCTGAGACCCAAGAGATGGGCAAGGCGGGAGGGCCTGGGGTCTAATTCTGGCCCCACCACCTAGTGGCTGAGTGACTTGGGGCCCTTGTGGAGCCTCTCAGAACCTCTGTGTCCTCATCTGTTAGCGTCTCATGGTTGTCACGAGATGGCCTGAGAAGGTGTGTGTGAGAAGCCTGGCACATGGTTAGTGCCGGGGTATGGCAGCCGTCAGGATAATCACTGTGTTAGTAATGGCAGGGGCGTTAAAGGGAGCCCACTAAGCCCTAGTCCGGGTGGCCTCCCCACACTGCCCACCCTCAGCCCTGGTTTCCTGCACAGGACGTGCCTCCTGCCCGGGCCCCTTCTTCCCCTGGCTCTGCCCAGTCTCTGGCCTCTCCATCAGCCCTGGAGCCCATGCTGCAGCTGAGCCCCTTGTCTTGTACCTTTGCTGCAGCGCCTGGTGGTACTGGCGGACGAGCCCCTGACTTCGGCAGCCTCTGTCTGTGGAGCTGCTTTGAGGCCCCATTGCTCCTTTGAATGGGATACCAGTGTGGGTGGGCCACTGCTCATGTTGTCACGGGGCTTTATTTGCCACACCCCTCCTGCAGGGGGCGCAACCCTGGGCACTGGTCATTGCAGTCACGGTTCACGATGCCCCCAGGGTGTGGCGGGTGGCAGCCCTGACAGCACTTAACCATTTATAAAGAGCTCAGTCTCCCCGTTCACCTTGTGACATGTGACCAACAGTGCCCTCCAGGCTCAGAAAGGGGAAGCATCTTGTCCAAGTTGCAGCGCTGGTAAGTGATAGAGCCAGGATTCGAACCTGCCTCTTGTGGCCCTTCCTGTGTGCTAGTTCTTTCCGTCTCCCTGCCTCAGGCCTGAGCCTGGCCCTTGGGGTCTGAGGTCTGAGGCAACCCCCCTTCTACGGTCTGTGGAGAGGCAGGAGCACGGCCTCTGAATGCACTGCCTGAGGCCGTCCGTCTCTGGAGGAGCAGCTGGGAAGGAGAGGCAAGCAATCCCTTCCCCTTGGCTGAGTAACAGAGGGTGAATCTGCTCCTTGGGAGGGGACCAGTGGGCGCTCTCGTCGTGAGCTCCAGCAGAGAAAGGGACAGCGCGCTTAGGGCGGTGTGGGCTCCCGAAGTGCTTTTCTTCCATTCCCTGTTCAGCACTGCCCTGGAAAGGCATTTCTCCAGGTTGGGGGAATTTCTGTTTTGAAAGTGAAATGACTCTGATGTCATCTGGGCTTGACAGAGCTAAACCACCTGGAAACATTTGGAGATAGCTTTGCTTTGCTTTCGCCCACATTTAACTTAACGGTAGCCAAGGCCATCTGAACTTTACCGAAGTGCCGCGGTCCGCAGAAAGAGCCTGCGCAGTGGCACTCAGCCAGGAGGCACTTTGCGCAAATTACAAGTGCTGGGAAGCGGAGGCCAGCCCCAAGGGAGGCTCTGGGCTCCCCACTTCCATCCATGTGGGGAAGGTGCCCTGGGCTGAGTCATCGGGGACCCTCAGAACTGGAAACCCATGGGTTTTAAAACACGCTAATTAAAATAGATAGTGGTGCTGCTACTCGGTTTTTAACTTAGCTTCTGAACCCGAGCTCAGTTGGAGGGGTGGAGGGACAGGGAGAGACAGGGAGAGAGAGAGAGAGATAGATCATGGTGCATTTCTTCACTCTGGTGGCCCAGTGTTCTCAGGAGCTGGGAAGCCCCTGACACCTCTCTAGTGTTGAATCAGAAAGGTGTGGTCTAGGTATTTGCCCTGCCTGGCTAGAGGGGAGAGGACTGTGTGAGAACCAGTAACACCCTTACTTAGCCTTTGATGGAGAGAAGTTTTGTTGTGGGGGGGGGTCACACCCCATGCATGATACAATGGAACATTATGGGAACAAACCTTTGGGTGACCCCCATCTGCTGTGATCAGCTCTCCCAGCTGCCTCAGGGTTTTCTCTCACTGCCTCTTGGAAACTGCATGATACAGTGGAGAAAGGATGGCTTTCACATCGGGCAGTCTGAGTTTGCACTTAACTGGCTGTGTGATTTCAAGGACATTTCTTAACCTCTCTGAGCCTTGGTTTCCTCATTGGTAAACAGGGAATAATATCCTAACAGGCTCTCGGGGGATTGAACAAGTTAGCAATACATGATGTCTTAGCCTCTGGTTGGCACAGAGGAGATGCTCAGAAAATATTGGTCTGTCCCTCCTAACCCTCTTCCTCTTCCTCCTTCACTGCTCTTCTTTCCTCTTCCTCTTCCCCACCTCCTTCTCTTGCTCCTCCTCCTCCATCTTGATCCATGAGGCTCTTTCAGGATGGATCGCCTGGAAATCTATCATGCCCCCCTTCCCGTAGCCTCTGCTGTCTGGGACAGAGAGATCTGGGCTCAGAGGTAGCAGGCTATTACTGAGCCGGCGGCTGCACAGTATTAGCAAAGCTGGCCAAGTTGTACATTCATCTGACTTTGGCTTTTGGAAGCTCCAAAAATAAATGTGCACGTGGAGTTTCTGGGACAAGATGACAGAAGGGCAGCAGGTGTGTCTGGCTGGGTCTGAGTGGGATCAACGGCCTCTTCTGGAATTTCAAGCCTCTTTGCAGAAACCACAAACTAGGTGATGGGAAACATGGATTCTGGACCCATATATACCCTTCTGCACATCACTTGAAAGCCTGGGTTCCCTGAAAGAGCAGGGCTGGCTGATGCATCAAACTGTGATTGGGGTCCTGGGGACTCAAGTCTCCTTGGTGGGATCAGGCACAGGCCGTGAGTGGATGGAGCCCTGTTCCTATCACTGTGCCCCACCGGGGCCTGGGAAACACCCACTACAGATGCTGGCCCCGGTGAGAGTGCTTGGCAGGAGGTGCCAAATCTGAGTATATGCAGAACCCCTGTGGCTCTGTCCTAAGAAGCATGTTGGGAAGGGCGTGGAAAGATTTGGAGCATTGGGCTGGGTCTCTTTGCAGTGAGAATTCATTAGTGGCTGTGGGACTGGTTAGGAGGATCTTGGCTTGGGGATGGGGAGAAGAGGGGGTGAGGGCTGCCACTGAATTGCTCTGAGTCAGGGTGGAGCCATCAGGAGAGGAGGATGGTGGGGCACTGCCCTGTGCACTGGGATCTGGCTTGGGTGACAATAGAAGCAATCTGAAGCAGTCCCAATGGTAGAGCTGAGGCTCTGACCCTGGCAGGTCAGCCAGCTGGGACCTGGGGGTGGTGGTGGTGGGCTTGAACACATCCGGTTGTGAGTTCTCAGAAGGTGGGGGTGGGGAGATAGAGTGGAGTTGGCTCAGTCCTGGATTTGTGCCTATCGTAGGTCTGGGACAGAGGGCAGGGTTCTAGAGGCTGAGCTCATTGAGGACTGGCTTCAAAGACATGTGGAGAGGTTGGTCTCTCCCAGCAAGGGGCTTTGCAGGAGGGACTTCAGTGCAACCTCTATGTGCCAGTTGCGCAGGTATGTTTTGGAAGGAAGGATATTGATTCCATTCCACTTATTGGACTTCCCTTGGGTGGATTCTTTGATGGTGCTAACTATGGAGGCCAGTGGCTACACTGCTGGCAATTCAAGCCTCTCATAAGAGTTGCCAGGGAAATAAATGCTGCCCTCTCCAGTCCAGGGTTCCTTACAGGTAGGGGTGCTGCAGGTAGCCCAGATGATGTAGCGTGGACATCTCTGATTCTTTACCCTGGTTAAAACCGTGCCCATAGGGACACATGGCAGACAGGTACCATGCCCAGAACTCTCTAGAACACAGGCTCAGTTGATTCCTTTATGGATCACCATGGTGATCTTTGTTACTCGACACCCCCAAACTTCATCCTAGTAGCTCCCCCAGGGTAGTTTTTAGAGGACCAAATGCCATTGGTTACTTCATTTACTATGGCTTTGTTAATTATCATTCATTAGCAAGAGGAGGGGCCCCTTTTGGGGCTGCAGGTTTCAGTATCAGCTGCTCCTCTTTTTTCACTTTGTCAAATCCAGCTGTGTTTAGGGCTCACCTCACTTTTGTGGTCTCAAGAAAATTAATGCTCTGCAGCTTCCCATCCCTTATCTCTCCTCTAACTTTATAAATCCTAAGTTCTAAGACAAGTTCTAAATGCACTAATTTACTGTATCATCATCCTATTAACATAAAATATGGACTATTTCCAAACATAAATAATGAAATAATTATATGCTTAGAATCCCTCTAACCAAGAAAATCTCATATACTTGCTATAGAACCTAATACCTTTTCCATTTCCAGCAGATTTCTCTTTTGATCCACTCCCCCTGTAGGAGGATTTATGACTTGAGGCTGGGTGTTTTGTGTTCTTATTCCACTAATACATTTTGGCATAGACTCCCCACTTGACAGAACGTATGGGAGCAATAGCCCGCTTGAACCAAATATCCACAGATTCTGGAAGTGGTTCTGGGGTCGATGCCAAGTGTTAGGGCCTCACTCCAAAGTATGGTGGGTCCTAGTTCAGGTCTGGGGGGTGGAGGAACCCAGCGGCCACTCAGAGGTAGCCTCAGTTCATGGGTCCATGAAGCTAAAGATAAGCTGCTTCTGGGGCAGGGTCCAGCTGGAAATCTAAGTGCCTGGGGAGAGTACACAAGAAGGGTAGGGTGGCAGGAAGTGAGGGCAGACCTGGCACCTGAATTGGAACAGCAGAATTCACACCAAGGTGGCAGCAGGGTGTGGGGATAAAGAATGTTTCTTCCCATCCTCACGCTCATCAAAGCACACTTCAGGAGGGCAGGTCAGCACCTCGGATAGCGCCAAGGCAGCACCATTATCTCAAGCACTGCTGAGGTAGAACTCTAGCTCCAGAGTCCAGACTGGGTGCTCTGCCCCCTCTCCGGGACTTTTATTGTTAGGGGACCCTGGATCTCTTTATGTTACATGTCTTTAGGACTTTGGATCTCTGTGTCAAGGGAGGTCCTTGTCTTCTGGCCTGGGAAATGGACCTCCTTCCTTCCTGTCCCTCTCTGTTCCTCCAACAACATCTAGCCTAATGTTTGACCAAACAACTGGCCACCATGGCCTGCCCAAAGTGACACATAAAATTAGCCACCACAGTTGGGGACAGTGTCATTCAGTGGCTTAAAAATGCTCCTTTAGTCCATGTTTACATTCAGGAGGCTCAAATCTGAGAACACCCCACACCCTGACCATGGAAACAGTGTGGCTTTTTCTTTCTTTCTTTCTTTCTTTCT
>NW_022589732.1:24320973-24356369 GCF_004348235.1 Phoca vitulina | reverse complement strand
TTTTTTTTTTTTTTTTTTTTTTAAGATTTTATTTATTTATTTGACAGAGAGAGACACAGCGAGAGAGGGAACACAAGCAGGGGGAGTGGGAGAGGGAGAATCAGGCTTCCTGCCGAGCAGGGAGCCAGATGCGGGGCTTGATCCCAGGACCCTGGGATCATGACCTGAGCCAAAGGCAGATGCTAAATGACTGAGCCACCCAGGCGCCCCTCAGATACATAGGGTCTTACCATCTAGGAGACCCTTTGTCTTCTGAGCCCAGATTGTCACAAGTTTATGTTTGGGAGTTTCTAGATAGCACCTCTGTCTTTCCCTGGGATTTTTAAGTCTCCTAGAAGCAGATAAGGGAGTGCAAAATGTGATTAGGAGCTATTTTAAATCAGTCAGAGGACAGTGACTGGGAAGGTTACCCAAGCAAAGAGCTTTCTCCATTGGCCTTGGCTCAAGAGAACCCTAGACAAGCCACGAGGGCCCATTTACACTCACAAATCTTGTGGGATTCAGGGCCAGAGCAGGGGTCTCTGCAGCCTGGGGCTGTAGCAGGAGAGGTCCCCAACTGGGCCTACTGGGATGGAGGACTCTTCCTTTCAAACTTTGTAGTGGAGACTGGGATCCCATTTTGTCTAAAGACTTGCTGAGGGCGCCTGGGTGGCTCAGTTGGTTAAGCGACTGCCTTCGGCTCAGGTCATGATCCTGGAGTCCCGGGATCGAGTCCCATATCGGGCTCCCTGCTCAGCAGGGGGTCTGCTTCTCCCTCTGCCCTCTTCCCTCTCGTGCTCTCTGTCTCTCGTTCTCTCTCTCTCAAATAAATAAATAAAATCTTTAAATGTTGGCCTTCCTACCATCTTTAAAAAAAAAAAAAAAAAAAAAAAAGACTTGCTGAAAGGGTCTAGGTGGGATGATGATCCCTGAAGGCGTTTCCTCTTCTCTACATTCACATGACAGGTAGAGTCAGCATTTTCCTTAACTGGGACACATCTGAGGAAGGATCATTTTAAAATGTGGTCAGGGTAAATGTTGGGGCACTGATCACCCCAAAGTGTTGGTGGAAGATTTGGGCTGGAGGAGCATGCATTTTGAAGTCAAACACTAATTTGTAAACCTGGCTTCCTACCATCTTGTTACAATGTCTTTGGAAAGAGGGCTTGTGACAATCCTTGTTGAGGCTTGTTCCTCAAATGTAAATGGGGACAGTGTTGCTTACTTTACAGAGTCATAGTGAAGATTAGAGACAAAGTATAGAAAGTGTTCAGTGGGAGTCTCAGCCCTCCCTTCCCAGAGCATCCAAGACATTGTACGATTCTCCTTTCTGAAGTCCCTAGGGCAGCCATAGTGGTCTGGCCTTGCGGGAAGACCTCACTGGAATTCCCAATTCCCATAGTTTCTGGGAGCTGATGCCGGGACTACTGAAGACCCCCACCCTCTTCTTTCTGCATGGAGAGGCTGAACAGAGGAACTTCTCTGTGCAGAGGTGCTCTCAGCTCTTCCCCTTCTGCTTCTGCTCCTACAGCCTTCAGAGCCTCTGATATAGATGATGGATATTCTATTGCTTCTGAGGACAGGAGGGAATGAGGGGTGGGAAGGGAGGTCTGAGAACCACATGGTTATAAACTAACAGTTCTTTTGAGTTTTACACAATCATAAAGCCAAGATCAATCCTTAGCCATGCCACTTTCCAGTCACTTTAAGAGAAATAAAGAAAGGTTTATGGGGCACACATCAGGGCAGACACAGGCTCTGTTTCTCTGCTTGCCCTTCAGCACCCCCATACCAGTGGCAGGATCTTCAGGGAGGGCTTTTTTCTAGGAGGTGGTGTAATAGGGTTCTCCAGAGAAACAGAACCAATAGGCATGCATATTTCTCTCTCTGTTGTCTCATCATCTATTGAGAGACAGAGTGAGACACAGAAACAGAGAGAGACAAATAGAGACAGAGCAAGCGAGAGTGGGAGAGAGATTTATTTTAAGGAACTGGCTCATGTGATTGTGGGTGCTGGCAAATTCAAAATATGCAGAGCAGGCCAGCAGGCTAGAGACCCAGGGGTGAGTTGATGTTGCAGTCTTGGATCTGAAGGCACACTGAAGTCTGAAGCTTTGGAAAGACCTCACTCAGTCTTTTCCCTTAAGGCCTTCAACTGATTAGATGAGGCCTACCCATAATATGGAGAATTATTTGCTTTACTCAAAGTCTACTGATATATTTATTTTATTTTTTAAATTTTTATTTTTTAGTTTAAATTCAATTAACCAACATATAATGTATTATTAGTTTCAGAGGTAGAGGTCAGTGATTCATCAATCATATATAACACTGGTGGCTCAGTCAGTTAAATGTCTGCCTTCGGCTTGGGTCGTGATCCCAGCATCCTGGGATCGAGCCCTGCATTGGGCTCCGTGCTCAGTGGGGAGCCTGCTTCTCCCTCTCCCTCTGCCTGACTGTCTGCCTACTTGTGATCTCTCTCTCTCTCTCTCTCTGTCAAATAAAAATCTTTAAAAAAAAAATTACACCAGTGCTCATTATATCATGTGCCCTCCTTAATACCCATCACTCAGTTATCCCCCCCCCCCACCCCCTCCCCTCCAGCAGCCCTCAGTTTGTTTCCTATGAGTAAGAGTCTCTTATGGTTTGTCTTCCTCTATGATTTCATCTTGTTTTATTTTTTCCTCTCTTCCCCTATGCTTCTCTCTTTTGTTTCTTAAATTCCACATGAGTGAGATCATATGATAATTGTCTTTCTCTGATTGAAAGTCTACCGATTTAAATGTTAATCACATCTAAAAAATACCTTTACGGCAACACGTGCACCAATGTGTTTGACACAATAACTGGCCACCATAGCCTAGCCAAGTTGACATACAAAAGTAGCCATCACAGATGGGGACAATGCCATCCAGTGGCTTAAAAATGCTCCTGTAGCCCATGGTTAAATCCAAGAGTTTCAGGTCTGAGAGTACCCTACACCCTGACAATGGAAAGAGTGTGGATTTTCAGTATGCCATTCTGGATTCTGATCTCTGCCTCCCCACTTTCTTGGCAATGACAGCAAGACATCTCGTCCCTTTTTTATTTTTCCTGTCTGCCAAATGAAGACAATAGATTGTATTTTCCAGGAGAGCTGGAGACTGAGATCACAGATGTGGCAGGGCCAGACACAGTGTTAGCTTCCTCCAGATTTCTCTCCTGCCTTTGGGGGCCTCTGCCGCAGCGCTGGCACCTGTCATGCTGTCTGGGCTGGGGGAAGTAGACAGAGCTCTGTGGGGCTCAGCACATGCCTGCTAGGTCCATATCAGGGGTCCAGGAGCAGGTGGAACCCTCTGTGGGACTCTAGCAGCAGACCCAGGGGTATAGAAATGAGGAGCCAAATGTGGCAGCTGAGGATGGGACATGTGAAGCATGAGTTCAAGTGTAGGAAGGGAGGACGGGGTGAAGAATTCTTTCTGCTGATGTCTTCTTCATCTTAATCAGGCCTGTGCTCATGCCCTCCTTTTGTCTTGGTACATTTTCAACATGCAGCTTCTGGACTCCCCAGCAAAGAGCACATGGTGTGCCAAGGGGCAGAGTGCATTTTGAAGCAGGTTATTGAGGAGTCGGGACAGATTGGCAGGACAGAAAAATGGAGTGGAATGAGCCGGGAATTGGGCCCTGGGAGGTGAGAGCAGGGAGGGTCACCTCCAGGGTCAGGGGCTCTACCAGCCTGCTAGGAAAGAGTAGTTGAGAACACTTAGCATTGCACCTTCCCATGGCATAGCCAATGGCTACCCTGTGCAAACATCCAGGCAGAGGAAAGGCTGGAGATGGAAAAGGGCAGTGTAAGAAGTAATGATCTGAGACTAAAAAGGGAAAATTTGTTGGGTCTTTAAAAGGTCAGCAGCCATGAAGTCAATTAACCAGGAGACATGGTGCAGAGGTGGGGCTAGGAATCAGGATCCACAAAGGCACCGGTGTAGGTAGGAGCGGCTCAGGATGAGCCTCGTTACCCCTCCTGCCAGCACTGCAGTGGCCAGAAGGGAGTCCAGGTGAGGCTTCTGAAAGCCTGTGGATCCAGGTGGGGAGGACAGGGGCTGTCACTGAAATCCTGATCCCAGTCCCCACAAGCTGTGTGATGTGGAGTGATGTGGGGTCCAGTAGGCAGCTCAGTTTCCTTATCTATAAAATGGGGCTAAGAAGACCAATTTCTTAGGGGTGATGTGAAGATAAATGAGGGAAGCAAATACCAACTACTCTTGTGCCTAGTACATAGTAGATGCTCAAGAAACATGTGTTTGCCTGTTGCCTATCCCTTGCCTACTCATTGCCTACCTGCTGAGCCTAATCCCTGCCAAGAAGGGAAATCACTTGAGCAGGCGCCTACCTGAGCAGTACTCTACTTTCTGTTTAGAAAAATCTCTTTAATGAAGTAAAAGATTATTTCTAATTTTTATTATACAAATTTTTCTTTTCTTTTTTTCTTTTTAAAGATTTTATTTATTTGACAGAGAGAGACACAGCGAGAGAGGGAACACAAGCAGGGGGAGTGGGAGAGGGAGAAGCAGGCTTCCCGCCAAGCAGAGAGCCCAGTGCGGGGCTCGATCCCAGGACCCTGGGATCATGACCTGAGCTGAAGGCAGATGCTTAACGACTGAGCCACCCAGGCGCCCCTATACAAATTTTTCATACACATGGAGAAGTAGTAGAATAGTATAATGGGCACCCACATATCCATCACCTAGATTTAACAGTTGTTGCTGTTCTGCTGTGTATCTGCTTTATCTATTTTTTTGTTGAAATATTTTAAAGTAAATTACAGACATCATGACATTTCACTCCTAAATACTTAAGTATGTATCCCTAAAAATTTAAGGACATTTTCCTACATAATCACAACACCATTATCATGCCTAGTGGAATAATTATAATTTCTTATTATAATTTAACATTCCATATTCAAATTCCCCTAGTTGCCCCCAGAGTTCTCTTACAGCTGATTGGTTGAAGTCAGTGTTCAATCAAGGACTATATATTGTCATTGGTTGTTATTTCTTCTTATTTAGAAGAAATATTTAGTCTTATTTAGACTAGTGCTTGTCAGACTTTCATGTGTGCAGACGGTCACCTGGAGTTCTTGCTAAAATGCAGATTCTGATTCGGGGGTTGGTGAGGGGCCCAAGCTTCTGCATGCTTAGCAAACTCTTCTTCTTCTTCTTCTTCTTCTTTTTTTTTAAAGTTTGTGTATAGATTTATTTAAGCAGTCTCTACACTTTATGTGGGGCTCAAACTCACACCCCCTAGATCAAGAATTGATCTTTAACGAACTCTTTAACAAACTCTTAACAAACTCTTAAGTGATGCTGCAGGCAGTCCATGGAATACACTTTGAGTAACAAAGGTCTAGAACAAGCCCCTCTATTTCTTTTCTATGACATTGACTTGTAGAGGGTGGGCCAGTTGTCTTGTAGAATGTTTCCTCTACTGCATCTAGCTGGTTGCTTCGTCATGGTGTCATTTCACTTGTTCATCTACTCCCTGTATTGCCTAGAAACTGGAAGTTAGGTCTGGAGGTGAGTGTACTCCATGTAAGACACATTTGTCATGAGAATACATCACTGTGCACTCTGCATGCTTCATATTTTATATTACCAAGAGGTACGTGAAAACATCTTTCAGTGTGAGTCATGGTTGGACATCAAAGGGTCCTTGGCCACTTGGAATTGTAGGTAAGTGCTGTTGGATGTGAGCGCACACATCTGGGGAGGCGGGGAAAGGATTCACTAGTTGCATAAGATTGTCAAAGAGGTGTTAGAAGTTTTCACTCATGAAAGACAAGCTGGAGTACTTCTCAAATCCTTGAGGGACATCAGAGCTGTCCATGGTTCCTCTTTTTGTCCCCATCTCCTTACCCACAGAAGTGCTTGTGCGGTGAGGGTGAGGAGCATCACATTTTGCTGTAGTTATGTTTCCCAAGGAGGTGTGTTTGCCTCTGTGGAGTGAGTCCCAGGGAAGAACTTGGTCATAGGCACTGCTGTCTGTGTCCACGATCTGCCCGCTGGGACCCTGGCTGGCCATGTCCATCCTGGGTGCTGGGAGAGAAGCAAAAGATCAAAGAAAGCTATGCAGGGAGAGATGAGGCTTTCAACAGGACAACAAGTGCTGGGAGGGCGTGAAGTGGAGTTGGGACCATGTTCTGAGTCGGAGGCCCGTTTTTGGGGGTGTGAGGGCAGCCTTGATGGCTTAAGAGGCTCCTTCAGGTCCAGAACAACCAAAGACTTCAGAATGGGTTCGCTCTGTTGAATCAGAACAGCTGCTCCTTGCGTAGCACTGAGGCCTCAAGAAGGGTGCAGAGCCTGACTGTGAACGGGGACCCTGGCGTCAGTTACTAATGACAGTTGTCAACCCCTGGGACTGGTGGTGCTAGCAGCTCAGGCAAACACTGCCCAGAGGCAAGGTGAGACCAGGGGCTGATGTGCTGGCTCTCTCCTTCCCAGAAGCCTGCTGCTCCTTTCCTTGGAAAGGTTGGGATACAGGTTAGAATGGTTCTCTGTGTCCGAGGGCCCATCTGCTGGACCAGTAGCTCCTTGAGAAATGGGTCTAAATCTGGGTGAGATTTGTGTCCACTCCCTTCTGCAAAGAGTCAGCAGAGCTGGAGAGAAAAGCACAGGTGCTCAGGCTCAGGGGAAAGATAATGCTGTATAATTTTATACCTTCTTTTATACAGTGGCTTAGCCACACACCATTAGCACAACAGGAAGGAAAATGAATGGAAATGAAGGGTGTCAGTGGCAGATACAGATAGATGGGGCTGATTGATTTTGGGTTTTTCTCCAGTGCAACCTGAAGCAGAAAGTCAATGAGCTACCCTGAGCCAGAGTCGGCTGGGGCCCCAGCAGCACGGCTACGCTGGGGCATCATGGCCCCTGGGTCCCAGGCCTGTGTCCCCCTGAGCTGCTCTGTGACCTGTGGTTTGGCCCTCATGGTGAACCGGCTCAGCTGCCTCTTTTCTGCTCTTGTGGGGGCTGGGTTTGTTTTACTTTACAAATAAGGATTTATTCCCTTCACTTTCCTTGGAGGGTGGGCAGACTCTCCAGGTCCCACACACATATTTTAGCTGTACAGAATGGACCAGCAATAGAGGACAGCAGGAATGCCATGTGTCCTGCTCTTGCATGATCCCTCCGTTTCAGTGATTTTGCTAAGACCACCCAGCTGTAAATGAGAGAAGTGGAATTTGAACTCAGTCTGCCTGCTTCCAAAGTTCCTGCTCTTCTTGTGTCCCATGATGCTGTGGGTCTGTCTTCTCCTATCTTTTCCTACTGACACAGACCTCCTGGGCTCCATCCATGCTGTGCAATAAGCCCATTGCCCAGGTAGAGGTGGGGAGGTTTGGGGCCCGGGTGCAATGGTTGGCTCCACTGGGGTGGAGCCCAGGCAGATACTTTGCTTGGAGTCCCAGGGCCTTAGAGGCTTCACTCCAAATTACTGCAGCTTCATATGTAAGTGTTTGATGGCTCTGGTGGGACCTTGAAGAGGCTGGTCTTTGTGACGCCAGGGCAGGACCTGGCCAAGGGCTGGAGCCTCTGGAGAACTCCATATGAAGAAAGGCTGTTTCCAGGTGGACTGGAGCGCTATCCTGTTCCATCTTCCTAGAGCTGCCATATCTACGAACTGGGTGGCTTAAAATAACAGAAATTTATTCTTCTCCTAGTGTTGGAGGCTAGAAGTCTGAAATCAAGGTGTCAGCAGGGCCGTGCTCCCTCTGAAGGCTCGAGGAGGGAAGAATCCTTCCTTGCCTCTCTTTTCCTAGCTTCTGGTGGCTTCCAGCAGCCCTTGGCATCCTATGGCTGGTAGATGCATCCTTCCGGTCTCTACCTCCATTGTCACGACACCTTCCCTTTCTGTGTTTCTGAGTGTGCTCTCCTCTTCTCAGAAAGAGGATGTTGTGGGATAAAGCATGGACTGCCCATAGTGCCTCACAGATGTGAGCCGCCTTTCCTTTCCAGCTAGTTCGGGATCTTCTAGAAGGTGGGGTGCTGTTCCTTCCTCCTGTACTTTTCCACATGCCCTCTGGGGCTTGGTATAAAGTTGGAGGCTGGGACACCTGGGTGGCTCGGTTGGTTAAGCATCTGCCTTTGGCTCCGGTCATGATCCCAGAGTCCTGGGATCGAGTCCCACGTCGGGCTCCCTGCTCAGCGGGAAGCCTGCTTCTCCCTCTGCCTGCCGCTCCCCCTGCTTGTGCGCTCTCTCTCTCTGACAAATAAATAAATCTTAAAAAAAAAAAAAAGTTGGAGGCTTGCGATGCATGAAAGATGAGTGGCCCTTTGCTGATGTCCCCTCTGTGCCTGGTCAGAGCTCAGTGCTGGGCCTCCGAAGGCAAACTGGACAGAGTCACTGCCCTCCAGGAGCCCCCCAGCCTAAGCAGGAGCAGGGCACAGATCTGATGGCAGCTCTATGTCCAGGATAATTGTAGGTGCTATGAAGTGGATTTTGTATATGGTACAAGGAGGTTGCTGAGGAAGGTTCATGGAGCATGTTTTAGGATGAATCCTGAAGACAGAATTTTTCCAGGGAGTCGGGAAGGGTGTTTCAGGCATCCCAGGTGAAGCATGGCAGAGGTGCGGCGCTCCCATTGGGGGTGGGCAGGCTGGACCTGATGGGCCCCGGGTCCTGACAGAGAATGGCCAGGGGGCGACATGACCCCTCAGCCCCAGCCCTTGGTATTTGGAGCTCAGGGACGAAGTCAGGTGAGGCTGACCACCTAGCCAAAGAGATTACTGTGTCCCTGTTTTTACATAACACACAGAAATGCTATTACACTGGAATGCTATAACACCAAACCCCATAGCTCTATGTTCATTTTCTGTATTTCCTTCCAGCCCTTGGTCCATAGGCGTATTTTTAATCATAACACAACTGCAGTGTTGGTCACGGCTCTTTTTATCATACTGTAAACAGTTTTCACTGTAGCTACAGTTTTCCTAATTATCATTTCAGGGGCTGCCTCCATTGGCCATTAAAGTGGATGCTCTTCAGTTTATTTAAATATGCCCCTTTGTGAGAGGCTTCGCTTGCTGAGATTGTTTCCGGTTTCTGGATATTATACATCATGCCATGCTGAACATTTTGAAGTCACCTGTTCCTTCTAACTATTTTCTCAGAACAAGTGAGGTTATTGGGTCAGAGAGTACGGGCCTGTTCGTGGTACTTGAAGTCGTGATGCCGTGTCGTTTTCAGGAAGGATCATTTCCCCATCAGCAGTGTGAGAAGACCAGCTTTACTCTAACGCCACAAGCATTTGATGCTGCGCTGACAAACCTTGGTTGTATTGCTATTTTAATAGATGTGAAATGACTTTCCATTTGATTACCAACGAGCTGGAGCCTTTCTCCTTATGTGTGTTTCTGTCCAGCCCATTCATCTGTTGGCACCTTGAAGTTTTCATGCAGATTTGTGTGAATTCTTCCTATTACAGCGCTATCAACACTCAGCCTGACATGTTGCCACAAATACTTTTCTGGGACTATTTTAATTTTAGTTATCTTGTTCCCTTTCTACAAAGCTTTTGTACTTTTATGATGTTGAATCTGCTACTTTTTTGGGCTACTTCCTTTTATCAGTGTGAAACTTGAAAAGTTATCACTCCCTCCAGAGAACAGATCAATTATTTCCCGCTAAGTTTTTGTTTCATTTGACTTCTCCATTTGACTCTTTAATCCCGCCAGGGTTTATTTTTTGGTGTGAGAGGTAAAGTGTGTTTCTGAATTAATTACTTTTCCTTAAAACTTTCCAGTTATCACAGCACAGTTTATTAATCAAGAATTTCTTTCTCCATTGTTTGGTGATGCCTACTTCGTGATACATTACATTATTATGTACAGTTAGGTCTATTTCTGCATTTTATTTTATTTTTTTTAAAGATTTTATTTATTTACTTATTTGAGAGAGAGAGAGAGAGAAACAGCATGAGAGGGGATAGGGTCAGAGGGAGAAGCAGGCTCCCCGCCGAGCCGGGAGCCCGATGCGGGACTCGATCCCAGGGCTCTGGGATCATGACCTGAGCCGAAGGCAGTCGCTTAACCAACTGAGCCACCCAGGCGCCCCTATTTCTGGATTTTAAAATTCAGATCCATATTTCTGCATTTGTGCCAGTTATATAGTACTTTAATTATTATTGCCTTATATTTTTATATCTAGTTTCCTCTCATTTTTTTCCTTTACAGAATTTTATTTAATATTCTCATCTGTTTATTTTCAAAATGATTTTATAATAATTTTATTTAATTCCTTTAGGAAATCCTTTCAAGATTTTGATTGGGATTGACTTAAATTTATAAATTAACTTTTGGGAAAATTGAGATTTTTATAACAAAGTCATCCCAGCTGGGAATGGTTATTTTCTATATTTATTCAAATCAAATTCAAATTTATCTTTTATAACTCCCAGTAAAGTTTGCTAGTTTTCTTTCTTTCTTTCTTTCTCTTTTTTTTTAAAGATTTTATTTATGTATTTGACAGAGAGAGTTAGCAAGAGCAGGGGCACAAGCAGGGGGAGTGGGAGAGGGAGAAACAGGCTTCCTGCCGAGCAGGGAGCCTGATGTGGGGCTCTATCCCAGGACCCTGGGATCATGATCTGGGCTGAAGGCAGACACTTAATGACTGAGCCACCCAGGTGCCCCAAAGTTTGCTAGTTTTCTTGAGTAGGTCATGCACATCTCTTGTTAAGTTTATTTCTAAATAGTTATATTCTTTGTTGCTTCTGTGAATGGGATCTCCTTTTTTTTATTTTAGATTTATGCCTGTCTAGAATACAGTAGTAGAATAATTCAGTTTAAAAAATTATGCTTTGGGGCACCTGGGTGGCTCAGTCGTTAAGCGTCTGCCTTCGGCTCAGGTCATGATCCCAGGGTCCTGGGATCGAGCCCCGCATCGGGCTCCCTGCTCCACGGGAAGCCTGCTTCTCCCTTTCCCACTCCCCCTGCTTGTGTTCCCTCTCTCACTGTGTCTCTCTCTGTCAAATAAATAAAATCTTTAAAAAAAAAAAATTATGCTTTTTATTTATTGTATAACCTAGTTGGTAATAACCATTGCAGAATTCAAGGTAGTTACCCACAATCTCACCATTTTAACAGGCAAATGATTTTAATTTTTTTGTGGCTCCTTCTAGAACTTATCTGCAAACATAGCTATAAGTGCAGTGGTGATCCGTTTTATATCCTGTGGCTTCTCTTACATTTTATCAGAAGCATTTTCCCCTCTTGATGAAGAGTTTTGCTAATGGTCGCATTTAATGATGAACCATGGGGACTGGATGTGGGTTCTCAGCCGTCCTGAGGGGTGTATGGGACATGGGAGACAGGCTGTGGCTGCTGGCTGTGGTGTGGAAGGCTCTGTGATTAACGTGTGGCTGGTGGACTGGGCACTGGGGAGGCTGCCTGGTTCCCAGTAAGGCTTGCCAGGGTGAGGCCGACCCAGCTCCATGAACTTCTCTGGAAATAGGAGGAGCCAGGAATCAGAAGCACAGTCTGCAGGAGAAATGGGGGAGGTGACTTTGGAATCCACTGATCAAAACTGCCCTCCACAGTCCAGAGGAACAGGATACTTTCCAGATCTCCTTAGCTTTGGTGCCGGACAGGCACAGTATATGTCTCATTGGCATATCTCCCTCCCTGATCGTTCCTTCTCTCAAACGTTTGGTGAGTAGCTGTGGAAAGTTGTTAGGTGCGGGGGATGCAGATGAACCAGACAAGCTCAGCTGTGATATCATCACTGGGCAAAGCCCCATCCTGCTACTCCTGGTGGAGAAAAGTGGACATCCGTGCTGACCAGTCTCGTGTGCCAACTTCAGGGGACACCTGCGCATGCCAGCTACATCATAGTGCATTTCTCTAATCCATTCACTCTGTCATTGCCCTTGACTTTCCTTCTCTTCCCTTTGCAGACCCTCAAACACCTTCTCTCTCCTGTGTGCTGCCCACCCCCCACTAGCAGCAGAAGACCTGCTTCCTATATATTTCATTGAAAAGAGAAGCCCAAGGAATAGAACCATCCCGTGCTCACTGCCATATCAGCGCCCCCTTCCCGCCCCCCCCCCGCCCCTGCTACCAGTCTGTGCTCTGGACAGTGCTCTGGGTCCCTTCGATGACCATGCCCCCACCTGAGGAGCCCCCTCCCCTTAGCACCAGGGGGTGCCTGGTGCTCTGGCTCACTCAAGGCCCTGCGCCAGCAGTTCTCCTTTCTCTCCTTCATGGAGCGTGCATCGTTCCCATTAGCTCACCGGGAGGCTGGGCTGTCTCCTGCCTCAACCAGTTTTCCTTTCTTGGCCCCACTCCCTCTCCATTCCTGCTGCATTGCCCACCCCTTTACTGCCGATCTGTACGCTCAGCCTCTGATGCCTTCCCCTTCACTCATTCCTGAATCCCTGAGCTGGGGCATGCCCTCAGGACGCCAGCAGGACTGTCTCCCTACCCAGTGAGCCATCACCTCAGTCCTCCTCTTCCCTGACCTATTGGCAGCATGGGGGACTCCCGACACTGCCCTGCCCCTTTCCACTAGGCTCAGGGCAGCAGGCTCCCTCCTCCCAGCTCTCCGACCACCTTCCTGGTGCTACTGTGGGGTCCTTCTCAACTCCCTGACTGCTGCATTGTGGTGTCCCACACCTCACACCTTGAATGTCTCTTTTCTCCAGTTAACACTCCCTTTCTACCCATACCTTTATTATTTATTTATTTATTTATTTATTTATTAAAGATTTTATTTATTTATTTTGACAGAGAGAGAGAGAGAGAGAGAGAGAGAGAGAGACTGCGAGAGAGGGAACACAAGCAGGGGGAGTGGGAGAGGGAGAAGCAGGCTTCCCGCCGAGCAGGGAGCCCGATGGGGGGCTCGATCCCGGACCTGAGCTGAAGGCAGACGCTTAACGACTAAGCCACCCAAGTGCCCCCTTCTCATACCCTTAAATACCATGTACACACCAGTGACTCGTAAGTGTCCCGCTCCAGTGGCGTCTGTCCTCAACTCCAGACTCTTGCCACCAGATGGCCCGGTTGTCCGTTTGGGTGCCTAATAGTCTTCTCCGAGGTGCAGGTCCCCAGCCAAGCCTGCTCTTCAGCCCAAGCAGGATCTCGGATCCTCTCCATCTGCTCCTTGTTCCCAGTACTCAGGTCCAACCCTTTGGGGTCCCCCTCACTCTCCTCTTTCTCTCGTGCCCTGGCCACCCATCCTTCCTGCTGGTACCGTTACTGCCCCCCAGCGGTGGCTCTGCTCTGAGCCACCACCGTCTCTCACCCAGATTCTCAGACTGGCCGCCCAGCTCCTGTCCTCACCCCTCCAATCTGAGCGCAGCACAGCAGCATCCAGAGTGATGGTGGTACGAACGACTCACATCTCTGCACTCCTCTGATCAAAACCCCCGGTGGTTCTGCATCTCACAGGGTGACGGTGGGGCCAGGCCCTGTGCAGCTCTACCTCTCCTCTCTTACCCAGCTCCTGCAGGCTCCCTCGCTCACTGCCTTCAGCCACACTGCTCCTTGCTGCCCTCGAGCACCGGATGTGCCTCCCCTAGAGCCTCTGCCCCAGATGTTCTTCCCAGAGCTCTGAAGACTCCAGCCTTGCCCGCTGAGCCTTTGCTCAAGTATCCCCTGGGGGAGGGTTCCCTAGCCTCCTTTCAGTGCTCCTCTACCATTGGCTTACAAGGTGCCCTTCTCTGATTTGGTTTTCCCCACGACTGGGATCACCACTGAATCTGTGATCTACTTGGTCGTTTTCCATTGTCTCAATTATAGCGCAAGTCTGAGACATCAGAGCTCTTTGTCCAGTGTGAGTTGGTTGCACCCAGCACAGCGCCTGGACCAGAGTGCGTACTGCTGATGTTTGTGGGATGAAGGAGGGATGAATGAATGCCTTCCACTCCACCTGTGTCCTTGCGCTGCCCAAGTGTGTCCTACCTTCTGCATGGCTGGTGATGCTCCTTCTAAGGGCAGCGTCTTCATTCTGCAAGCTTGATGTGGATGTGGGTTTGGGAGAAGGTGGGGGAGAGACAGTAAAGTATCCCCCAAGCTGAGAAGGCACTTTGAGACCAGAAAACAAAGCAGGCCACTCCATACAATTTACACAGTTATAATCAGGGTCACTTATGGACAGGGGAGATCGGGCAGAGGATGATCTGTGGCAGCTGCATAATTATTTCTCCACAAAATCCAGACCTCAGTCCACAGATTTTATAGAGTGAGGGGACATGTAGGAGGACATTGCAGTGATGCACATAGACCTTAAAGGGCTTGCATGCACCTCACTGACAGCTCACCTTTAATTAGATCTTGTGGTACCACCTGTGCATCAGGAAGGGGAAAGACGGCGCTCCCTCTAACAGATTCCTGGGAAGCCAAAGCAAGCCTCCCCGTATCCTGGCCTTGGCGGGCATAATCTCCAAGGGGCCCAGAACATGGAGCCCCAAGAGAGGTCATTGAGCAAACATGAACAAGATGGAGGGCCAAAGATGGAGTCCATATTGCCAGTCCTTCTGCAATGTTAATACTCACTGTCCCCACTCCCGTGGTGCCACACCCCTGAACCTGGGGCCTGGGGCTGCGAACAACAGTTTGCTTTGTGGAAAATACAGAAGGGTTTTGCTCTGAGCATTGGTTTGGGGTTTTTGTTTGAAATGTAATATACAGAATAATAACAATAAAAGAAAAAAGTCTTTAACATGTAAATGCCTCTGTTTGGCAAAGCCAAGTAATCAAATCAAATGGCTCTTCTTTTATACCCACCCCAATTCCCCAGGCATTTGCTGGCTCTGAAAAGTTCCTGTGGGGCTTTGTGAGCGAGCTCGTGGGGGCGGCTGTGGGGCCAGGGCAACGGGGCCTCAGGGGTGCCTGCCTGTTGGGGGTTGGGGCAGGACATGGGGGGGTGGGGGCTGCTCCTTCTCCCTGCCCTCTGGTGTGTGCGTGAGCCCCCAGGGGCCATGTGGCAGCCTGAAGCGGGGCTGTGCCTGCATGTCTGTACAAAGGGCTGGGTATCTGGGAGAATCTAGGCTTCAAGGACCTCCCCGCGACTGCTGGACACCGTTCTGGGCTGAGCACCGTGCCAGGAATGGGAGTGGCTTCCGGGCCTGGGTCTGCAGCAGGGGCGATTCGTGGCCAGGCCACGGGGCACTTAGGCCTGTGATTTTCTTAGAGCCCAGGCCCTGTGTGCTCTCTTTCACTAAGTCCATTTGTCTGTCCCCGTCTGCCTCTTATATACACCCATACTCACACATTCACACTCATGCCCACACTCACATACACCCATATTCACTACACACTCACGCAGTCCTCTACACTCACATGCTCACATACGCTCGTGCACATGAGCGCGCGCACACACGCACACACATACACACACGCGCGCGCGCGCGCGCACACACACACACACACACACACACACACGGAAACACCTTGTCCCCCAGGAGAGGCAGGAGGGAGCTGGGGGTGAAGGGATGGCCCTGGGCACAGGTAGGCTCCCTCTCAGCCCTGGGGCAGCAGGTTTCTGTTTCTCTTGAGGCCCAAGGAGGACCCGTGGCCGACACTTATCCCTGAGCCCTCAACAGGAGCTTACCCGCAAATGCAGCGCGCCCTGCCGTCCTGAGAACAGAGCCTTTCTTCCTAGCATGTTAATGCTTCCCTGGGGCATGTGGCTGCAGGGCGACATGGGAACGCATTTTTCTTGCTACTCTATCACCCTGTGCATCTTGGCTGTCATCAGTCCTGACAGACCTTGAAATGGAGCTTGCAGATGAGCAGACAAAGAGCTCCCTGCAGCTTGGGGCCTGCGGATGCGCCACGGTCCCCACAGCAAGGCTGGTGGCAGAGTGGGGGGGGGGCGTGGTGCCCCTGAGTGTGCTGGGGGTCAGCCTCCTTCCCTGGACAGGCCTGCAGCTCTTCTTCCCCTGCACCTACCAGCGGAGTGCGGAGTGTCTGTGGCAGGGAAGCCAGAGGCTCCCCCTATGATGTGTGGGCGCCACAGCCCTCCTCTCTGCTCTGGTTTCCGGGCTTGGCAGCCCAGACCCCAGATGATGATGACAGTGAAGGGGGGCAGGAAGCTCTGGCCTGGGTTTGAGTCCTTCTGTTTCTGGGGCCCTGGTGGCGTCATTGCCCTGGGTTTTCTCTGTCAAATTGGCATGCTCACCCCCCCATCAGGGCTTGTGTGTTGGATTGCGGCCACCTGCCCTTACCTGAAGGACCTCAGTATGTGCCGTGTCTATACTTTGCAGCTCAGGGTGGCGCTGGCCTTATTGAACTTTGCTCCAGATGTGGGGATGAGCTGGATGCCATCTTTGTTCCCGTGGAGCTCTGTCTGGAGGAGTGATGGACATGGAAACAAAAAACTCAGTACTTTGTTGATATCCGCAGCAGTTGAGGTGAGCACGAGTGCTGGGGTCACAAATGGCAGCCCAGAACAGTCCCTCACCCAGGAGGGAGTGCCGGGAAGCCTTCCTGGAGGAAGATGGCCCACACCAAGGCCCAAAGGGTGAGTGGGATTATTGTCTTGTGTCCCTGGGCTGAGTCAGGGCTGGTGCTGAGCAGGCTGCTGTGGGGTGAGCTGGTGCTGTCTGGGGAGGCCTGGTTCTCAGTTCAACTTGCGCCTTCCCTGGGGGTGACTCCTGCTTTCCTTGGGCTCCTCAGCTCCCCTTCCTCCAGCTAGCCTCTGATGCTGTCTCTGGGCCAAGCCTTGGGCCTGGCCAGGGGCTGTAAAGTGTGTGCGGCCTGGGGGGAGGGCCCGGGTTCTCAGCTTCCTCCATCCTGACCTGCTTGTGTGGGCTGTGGACCTGGAGACTCCCGTGCCTTGCTTCCCACCCTCCCTGCACCTGTGCTCTTCGCTGGTTTATCACTGAGCCTCATGCACGTGGCCCGGAGAGGCCACACTCCTGGTGGGCTCTGAGCTGCTAGGAGCGGGGGGCTGGGACTTCCATGATGTTTACAAGTTCTCCTGGTCCTGTGAGACTCTTAGGGACTGGCACCTTTGTTGCTCTTTCCTGTGCCTTGCTGGATTGGGAACTGGACGGTCAGGATCTCACTGCCCTCCCTGGGGTGCTTTCTTTCCAGGGCTGCTCTCCTGGCTTGGGCTTCAGGGATGTAGTGTGATATGATGGCAAGTTTTCTCTCTGTTGTCTATGAAGTGAAGTATCGGTGCTTCCCACAACTGCCCCTTCCCTTGCCCCATGATACTGTTTCCAGTTTCCCTGACACATTGCGGCCTTAATGCTTTGTCTCTGCTGTTCCCTGACCTAGAATATCCTCTAAGAGATAACTTGGGGGGCCGCCTGGGTGGCTCAGTTGGTTAAGCACCCGACTCTTGGTTTTAGCTTAGGTCATGATCTTGGGGTCCTGAGATCCAGCCCCACATTGGGCTCTGTGTTCAGCATGGAGTCTGCTTGTTCCTCTCCCTCTGCTCCTCCCTGTGATCTCTCTCTCTCATAAATAAAATATTAAAAAAAGAGACAGATACCTTGGATGTTGTGGAGTACCCCAGAGCTCTCAGCCAGAGTGTATGCTCCTTTTTCAGTGCTCCCAAGAACACTTTGCAGTTTCCCTTCATTGTATCAGCCATCCAGTTCAGGATAATTATTTATCTGTCATGGAGTCCACTTCCTTTTGGAGTCATGGGAAGCTGCGCTCATCAGGACTATTTTAGTTATAAGTGACAGAAATCCAAGTTAAACTGGCTTAAGTAAAAAAGGGAAGTTTTTGAAGCTTAAAGACTGGATGGTTCAAATATACGTCTAGCTTCAGGCTTGGCTGGATCCAGTGGTTAGATATTATCCTTAAGACTCTTGCTTTCTCTTCCTTGTTCTTTCTGTGTGTCTTGCCTCTCCTCTCAACTGTCTTAACTCTCAGGAATGCCCTCCCCACCTGGTGACAAAGATGATCACCGGATGCTCCAGCTTATCTGGTCTTTGGTGTCCATAATCTCACCACAGGTGACGGTTTCTGTTCTGAAGGCTCCAGCACAGGCTCCTGGGATATTGTATTGGCTAAGCTTGGCTCACCAGCCCACCTCGGAACCATTCAAGGAGGATAGGTGGCACTCTGGTTGGGGCGGGCCACCGCTGAGTAGGGGAGTGGGAACAGCCCACCAAAAGCCTTGGACTAGGGGTGGAGGCATAGGGCCCTGCAGAAGACAGTGGGGGAATAGGAGACTGGGCAGGGGATGGCCCGGTAAGAGCCGTCAGAGCTCGGTCAGCAAGAAACTGAGGGAATCAGAGTTGTCTCTAGAGAGATTAAGCTAGCAACAGTTAGGAGACTGGGTTGGTTTGGGTGGGCCTGGGTCCACAGAAGCAGGGTGGAAGAGGCTGAGGTAGGAGAGCTTGATTTTGGTCTATGCTGAATCACTAAGGGCAACAAAGGGGAGGGAGGGGATTGTAAATTATGGATGGTTCAGCTTGTTAATGTTCTCTTTATCAGGGATTCACATGTAAATGATGATAATGCTAGCAATGGTCTCATGAGACCTTCCTGTCTTACTCACACAGCTGCAGGCTCCGGGAGGTCTGTTTCTCAAGGGCTGGGGCTTGTGTTCCTGTGTACTGATTGATCTTTGCCAGACAGTTTGAGAGTAGGGGATGCTTTGGGCCTCATGGATTGTACTTCTCCCAGTCAGCACGGTGGGGTCCCTTGGCCTCTCTGTCTGCTGACCTTGAGTGACACAGACTTAGGAGTTCACCTGTGAAGCTTGTACTAGTGAAGGTGGGCCCTTGGGGCCCGCTGAGAGCGAAGGGGTGGGGCAGAGCGTGTTTTCGTGCCCACGTAAGCTGGGACAGCCGTAAGAGGTGCCAGGGCTGTGGCGGGCCGGGTGCTGAGCTGGGCGTCCTGGCGTCTGCACCACCTGTTGTGCACGAGGCGGAGAGAGAGGCCCTGGCGAAGTGACGTGGCAGTTTGTGTGCTGCCATCTTGGGGCTCAGGGTGGTAATGGTTGCAGTGGAGTTTGAGAGGGAACCTGCAGACCAAGGTGCCATTTTGGGGAGGCTGTGGTACAACCGCGATGCTCTTCTCCAGAGGTACCTGAAGGGTCAGTGTGGACGCCCGGCAGGACTTCGGGGTCCTCACGAGGCTCTACCTGGTTTCCAATTTCTGAGGCGATTAAGAGCAAGTTTCCAAAGTGAATGGTGATCGCATACTGGGATAACAGTGCCCCATAAAAGCCTCCCTCATGGGCATCTTAGCCCTGTCGTCGTGAGCTGAATGTTGCTGGAGAGAACCTCCTCCCTCAGATATGTAAATGACACACGCTTTCCAAACGAAAGGCACCATTGTTATCCTTGTAAAACCTAACTGGAGACAATGGGCTCTCTCAAGCTCCTGGAGCACGTTCTTGGCAGGCTGTGCCTCGTCCTTTCAGCTGAGGACGTTATTGTTCAGGAGACACTGAGGTCTCTCGGCGTTTGCTGCTGAGCACAGCTCTGGCGTGGCAGGGAGCTGCATCGGTGGCGAGATTCTGACCTGGGGTGGATGCAGCCCCGTGGTCAGAGTGAGAGTCCCGTCCTCCCTGTGCGGGCGCCGAAGACGCGGGGCTGGCTCTGCATGTGGCCCGGCATCCGGTGGAGCATCTTCAGGCCGCCGTGAGCACAGCCTCGGGTGCCTTTTCCCCAGGAGGCAACAGTATGACTCAGCAACCCGCACCTTTGGTGGAGGCAGGACACGGCAGGGACGGAGCAGTCACAGCGGACGGGACAGCCCTGGGCCTGTGCAGAGCAGATGTCAGAGCTGGAGGATGTGACCCCGAAAGTTTGGGGCCCCACCTCAGTGAGGTTCTGAGGAGGAATTTTCTGGCGTCTGTGCGCATCCTCTATGGGTCTGGACCGCGGCCACCTTCTGCCTTGGGTGTCTGGGTAACCTCAGCAAAACCCAGGGCAACGGAGTTCTGAGCTAAACGCCCGTGGCTCAGAAGTGAGCTTGATCGCGCCAGATATCCCCCGCATGGGAAACTGATGAAAGTGAAAGCTGGGGCCATTAATAACGATGCCTGACAACAAGGACAGCCGGCTGTGCCGCACAAACCAGAAGGGGCCGCCACCCTGCTGGGGCGGGCTGTGCAGAGGGCGTCGGCCGGCTCTGCCCCATGGTCTCTCTGATGGCCCAGCTGGCCGTGGTCAGAGGCCGGGGAGGCCCCCGAAGTGTCACAGGTCTGCCTGAGCATCGTGGCCTCAGGACGAGCCTACTGTTGAGCCTCCTCTTGTTTGGCCCTGGCACGGTCCATTGAGCCCATCTGAACCACCGAGCAGTTGTTCGTTTGCATTTTTTTCTCTGTTGCAAAAAGCACTTGTTAATAAAACAATAGCAGTTGCTGCCTTTAATTGAGTGGTCAATTACTTGGGCCCAGCCACAGTGCCCTGGACTCGCCCTTAATGATCTCTTGCTCTGAGGTGGGTGCTGACTTGTCAGTTAGGGGTGAATCAGTCACTGACCTGGCCGAGCTCTTGAGGAGTAGCTGGGAGGATTTGGTGACCCTTTCTAGTTCCAGCTTCTGGTGCGGCATGTCTGCCTTGTGTCTGGCCTTCTTTTCTCGCCACCATGCCTCCTGTGCCCCAGGCATACCGGCTCCTTCCCTACCTCCAGGCCTGTCCCATGCATCCTTCTGGATCCCAGCTTCTCATCCTTCAGGCTCCTGCTTTGGGGAGCCTTCCAGTCTCTGGGCAAGCGGTAACTCAGTCCTGCCCCCCAAGCCCCCACTGTACAAGCGAGAGTGATGTGTCATGCGTCCACTTCCCCCACTGGCCTGAGGGTTTCCCGAGAGCAGGGAGCATGGCCTCCAGCAGCCCCCGCTTCACTCCACCAACACACGTGCCTTGTCTGTGGCCCAGGGCCTGGGACTTTGTGGGTGGCCCAATCCCAGGGGCTTCCTGCTGGGGAGGGGCCCCCAGGATCCTAATTTCTCCCCGCTCTGGTTCCCCACATGGACACTGACTGCTTCCCAGTAACAAGGAGAGCAGGCAACACCGATGGGGCATTCATGGGGTGCCAGGCCGAGCAGAGAGCTCCGTCGATTCCATCGTATGGCATAGCTGCTGTTGTCATCCCCGCCGGACAGGACAAGGAAGCGAGGTGAGAAGTCAGGTAACTCTCGGTCCCCTAGCGGATGCCTGGCAGGGCTGGGATTTCGTCCTGTGGCTTTTGATCTGATTCCAGGATCTTAACCACATGCTGAGCTACTGAGAAGCATTCCCTCCCTGCCCTTTGTGGGGGGCATGCCTGCTGCAAACTCCCACTCGGCTGCTGTGGTCTCACTTGGGGGCTGAAGCTGGAACCTGTGGAGCCCATGGTGGTGGCTTCAAACCTGGTAAAAAGGCAGGAGAAGGCAGGATATCTGGTCCAGGAATCTTCCGTGGTGACAGAGCGGTGGTGACTGCCTCTATCTCTCCCTGGACCGTGCAGAGAGGGGGGCAGGCAGGCTGCTCCCTGAGGTGTCTTTCCTGGGTCCTTGATGGGGGCCAGGCTCCCAGAGTCACTGTTGGGTGGTGGTCTAGGCTCACTGCCAGGCCTGTCTCCTCCTCTGTAAAACGGTGCTATTGAGCGTCTGTTCTCTTACGGGGTTGTGGTGAGGATTAAGATTGAGCCTGCATGCCTCCGTCTGTAGCCCTGTACACTGAGCCTATCCCTCTGGCCGTGTCTGATGTATGCTTGTATCTACATGTATCTGATCTGTATCTACACCTACACCTGCATCTGTAGCTACCTGTCTCCGAGCGGTGCTGCCGCGTGGTGACACTGTGCCCAGGTGAACATACTTAACGATTATTATTAACCAAAGGCCAAGGGCAGGGGCACGGGGCTAGGTCTCTTTGAGGGCCTGTAAGCACGCTCGCCCTCTACTGCCCGCCCCACGCTGCCCTCTGTTCCCCCTGCCCCGCCCCAGCCTGCACTGCCCCCAGGCCTGACCTGCTGGGTCGTGTGGCACCAGTTTCCCTTCTCTCCGATGCACTCAGCAGGGGCCCTGGGCCTGGGCATTGGAACAGCAGGTTTGTGAGAAGCTGCTCCCTTTGCTTCTGTGTCTGAAGTCTCCCTGGCTGCATCCCCTTTGCGGGTAATTAAGAATGTCACATTTGGTTTAGGCAAGCAAGCCACTGTCGGGTTTCTCTGCGAGCATGGCTCATAGAGCAATCCTTCGGCACCACCCAGGAACTCCCCCGCTGGCGGTCCGGGGACAGCACCTGAAGCCCACGCGTCATCCTGGTGGCAGCCGGGCCCTGGCTTGGGGGACACAGGGCCTCACCAGGGGCTGGGGGGTGGTGTTCGCAGGAGCACCCTGGACTCTTCCCTGGGCCTGGGAGGGATGGAGGCAAAGGTCCCTGACCACCAGGAGGGCCAGGTTCTCTCCTGTCCTCACCACGGAGAGGGATCTGTCAGCACACGGGGCTGGGTGCGGGCATAGGCATGGCCTCCTTGTGCCCTCCAGCGACCCCACTGCTCTTGTCCCTGTTGTGTAGGTGTGAGTGATAAGGCTGTCCCGGGCCACACTGTGGGTGCGATGGAATCAGACCCGAGGGACCGCGGGTCTGCTCTGCTTCCCCTGAACCACCATGGCCACCTGGCCCCGCTCTGCCATCTGACCTCACCGCTCTGCTCTTGGCGCCTGACAGCAGACGGTGGCCGGGTCTGGCCTCCTCCGTAGCATCCGCTTCTTTTTGGGGAGCTCACTCGGTTTCTCCTGCCTGCCCCACCGGCCCCCCTTGTCACCTAATGGACCATGCTGCAGGATGGCCCGCAGGGCCCACATCATCACTCAGGCCTGCTCCGTCCGAGTGGCTCTGGTGTGTGACGGTGCTTGGTGGCCTTCTTACACCTCTCCCCCCACCCACCGCAGGAGTTGGCAGAAGGGTTGGTTTATTCCAGCAGTGGGTAGGGCGGCCTCAGCTCAGCAGTGGTGGGAGTGGGTGCTGTTATACCAGCTGGTGCTCTGCATTTGTTTAAAGAGGCGCATTTGGAGTTTCTTTGGCTTGGAGACCAAGCCTCCCAATTTCTGTGTGCTTCCATGAAGCAGAACCTGGTTAGAAGGTGGCTGAGCTGCTGGAGGGGTCTTCATCTGTAACTGCAATGTAGTGGTCACAAGAGAGACACAGGCTGTGTTTGTGTGTGTGTGCAGGTGTGTGTGTGAGATATGGGCAAGCGATACAACTACAGCGTGTTCTAACCGAGTGCCCAAGCCCAGCTCTCTTTGTCTGACTAGGCAGGTTCCATGAAAATTGGCTCAACTCTTCTGAAGTCTTTCCATAGGCCCTGCAGGGGGCTAGACTCTGTGGGTACCTGCCACCTGTGATGGGCTGAATGGAGCGAAAGCCTTGGGCTTGGCCTTGAGAGGGTCTGAGTCCTCCCCAGCTTTCTGAGGGTCTGAGTTCTCTCCCACCTTTGTAAACAGCACAACTCAAGTGACAGCATAGGGCCTGGGCTGGCCCAGAGGTTTCCTAACCCAGCCTGGGGAGGGGTCTTCGGGTGAGGCTTCCTGGTGGACGTGGTGACAAAACAGAGCCTTGGAGGAGTGGGGGCAGGCACACAGGTTGGGGGAGGGCCTTCCTGGCCAAGGAGCAACATGGACAGGCCCAGAGATGCCCCGGATGGGGGGCACTGTTGTCTTAGAGGAAGGGCAAGCAGTTGAGTATGGTGTGGGGGATGGAAGAGGTGAGGGTGGACTGGTAGGCAGGGGTCTGACCCTGACCACGAAGGACGCTTCATGCCACTGCAGCCAAATGGGTTGATGCTGAGTGATTCTAGGCACAAGAGTGATATGAACAGACTTGAATTTTAGGAGGATCCCTCTTGTTGAAGGTGGAGAGTGGGCTGGAAGCAGGGTTGGTTTGAACATCTGGGTGGGAGACGATGACTGATATGAGGCTGTGGCAGTGGGGAGAGGGGGCCTCCGAGGTCCTGGGAGGGGATTCTCCACGAAGGGTTTGGGGACTGGTGAGATGAAGAAGATGGAAGGGCCAAGATGCCTGGATTGGGGTGTGTCTGGGGATAGGAAGTCAATACCCACAGCAGCTGCCTGGGAAGAGCCCTCTGTGCCCATCCTTGGGTTCCCCCTATCCTAAATAGTAGTGTTGCTGCTCATGGTGACTCCTTAATTATGCACGAACCTTCTCCAGGGACAGTCTCTTTTCTCCCTCCACTGGCAGGGATTTAAGAGCTTGCTGACAGATTCTACTCTTTGAACTGCTATCTGAGATGGGCCATAGGTCCCCTGTAAGGATGGGTCCAGGCAGCACCTGGACCCCATGGAAAGGCTATGCCCAAAAGCTCTCTGTGTCTGATTCCCCTGATGGAGTGAAGAGAAGAAAGGCTCAAATAATGCTGCTGCTGCTGCTGCTGATAGTAATAAGAAGAAGGAGAAGAAGAAAAGAAAGGCTCAGCTACTGCCTATAGTTATCTCCATTTTATAGGTAAGGCAGCTGAAGCCCAGGGAGGTCCAGTGACTTATCCAAGTCACCCAGGAAGAGAGGGGGACACCTGGGCCTCTGTCTCTACCTTTAGAGGCTAGGCTGAGAGTGTGAGGGCACTGCTTGAACATGTGCTGTATTCTAGGGTCTCTATGGGGTTCTTGAAGTACACCTTTCCATTTAATTTTCCTAGCAACCATGCAAGGTGAGGATTGTTTTCTTTCTTTTTTAAAAAAAGATTTATTTATTTATTTTGCGGGGGGGAGGGACAGAGGGAGAGGAGGAAGAGAGCACCCAAGCAGACAGTTGCAAAAGGCCCAACATGGGGCTCTGTCCCAGGACCCTGAGATCATGACCTGAGCCAGAATCAAGAGTTGGATGCTCAACCAACCAACTGAGCCACCCAGGTACTCCAAGGATTGTTTTTCTTAATTTGTCTATGAGTATACCAAGATTTTAAATGGTAGCATCACTCTGCAAGGTCCTACTCTGTAGGGTTGGGATGCAAACCTAGGTGACTGATGCTAGGGTCTTTCTGTACCACTATTCTATCCTGCTTTTCACTGAAGGGTCCAGGGTAGAGTGGTGTTTAAGCAAACCTTGCAGATAGGGGCAGGTGCCCTCCCTATGTGCCTATAGGCTGGCCCAGCTTCTCAGCCTGGCTGCCCAGGAGAATTACCATGGGAGCTTTTAAGATGCGGTCATACCTGGGCCCAAGCTCTGATCAATTGCAGTTTCACTTTTGGAAGTGGGACATGGACAATTACATTTTTAAAACTGCCCCAGCTGATTCTCATGCCCAGTTAAGGTGTAGGACTACTGGTCCCAGGCCCCAGACAGGTGGTATGTGGGCAGCAGGGAGGCCAGAGTTCCTGTTGCCTCCTCCCTCTAGTTGCTGGACACGACTCTCTTGAGTCTGGAAAATCTCATTAAGGACAAAGTCACTTTTTGTGATAGTTTTTTTTTTCAAAGATTTTATTTATTTATTTATTTGAGAGAGTGAGAGAAACAGCATGAGAGGGGAGAGGGCCAGAGGGAGAAGCAGGCTCCCCGCTGAGCCGGGAGCCCGATGTGGGACTCGATCCCAGGACCCTGGGATCATGACCTGAGCCGAAGGCAGTCGCTTAACCGACTGAACCACCCAGGCACCTTTGTGATAATTTTTTGTGCTGAATTTACAGATGAACTCTGAAAAGGCCTGCGTGAAGCCAAACCACCTGGCTGGTGAGCAGGAGAGGAGAGTAGATGAAGAAACAGGAAATGCCACAGTTTCCCTCCAGTCTAGCACAGCTGTGGTGAGACGTTCTCCCTGAACAGCATGCCCTCTTTGTTGTACCTCATAACCCTTTAGCAGCTCCTGGCTATGGTGTGTGCACTCCTTTGTGTACCTCAACTTTTGCAATCCCACAGTTCAGTGCTAGGAACAAGATGAATGTCAGATCCCCTCCAATCACCTTTTCCTGCCTCTCTTTATTCAAGTATTTCATTTTCTTCCTCCCAGAAGAAGCTACCTTCCTTCTTTCCTTCCGGCACTTACTGATGGTTTCTTCTGTCTGTGCCAGGCCCTGTTGGAGGTGCTTTAGGGGTTGTAGAGATGAGCCAGATATAGTCTCTGCCTCTGTCTATTGAATTTTCAGTACAGGGATCAGACAAGAAACATGTCCCAAAGGGAAAGTGCTCTTGGCCTCGGTTGGGGGACAGAGTACCCTCAGAGCTCAGAGGAAGTATGATTCCCCTGACTGGTAGAGTCAAGAAAGACTTCTTGAAGGAAGAGGGATTTTCAGCTGGTCTCTGAGTCCTGGGGAGAACCTGGATGTGAGCAGAAGGAAAAGTAATTGAGGTTGGGGTGGGGACCATCCAAGGGGGGAGGTGAGAGAAAATACTTGGAAATTTTATGCACTGACAAGGGACACTGTGGGGGATGTATGGGGGATAGTGAATCAGTTTAGCTGGTGGAAGTGTCAGTAAAGGGGGGAAATAACGTTGGAAAAGTAGGTAGGGGCCAGATCACAGCCTTGAAAGCTGTGATTGTCTGACTTGGTTTCATAGTTGGGGGGGGCATATGATGAGAACTTTCGTAAGATAAGTTAAGACAGGAGATGGGATGCAGGGAGAGCCACCAGCCCATTACAGTGCAGGTTATACGTGACTGAGAGAGGAGGGCTTTGCTCCCCTGGTTTTCATAAGGATTCTTATCATAAAGACTGATCCCCATGTAAACTGTTAAAAGTCTCATTGCAGTCAGTAACATTGATGTTCTGAGTTTGCTGGCCATACTGAGGAGTTGTTGAGTTTGGCTTTGACCCTGCTCCTGAAATGGAAGAGCAAGGAATCACTGAAGGAGCAGCAAGTAGAGGAGGGAAAAGGAGGAAGAAGTGAAGGAAGTTGTCATGGTAGAACTTTTGTCAGATTTGTCTCTAATTATGTTTTTGATGTGAATAGTGAATCATACTGTATTTTTTAAAAATTTCAACTTGTGATTGCTCATTGCTGGTATGTTGATATAGTTTGTATTTTGTATGTTTATCTTGTATCTAGCAATATTGTTAAACTCAGTTTTAGTAGTGTGTGTGTGTGTGTGTGTGTGTGTGTGTGTGTGTGTGCATTCCATCCAGTTTCCTACATGAATGATCACATTGTCTGTGAATAAAGACAGTATTACTTTTCTCCAATCTGGATGTCTTTTATTGCATTTTCTTGCCTTATTGCAACGACTCAAACTTCCATTAAAATGTTAAATGAAAGTGATGAGAGTGAACATCCCTGTCTTTTTCCTGATCCTAGCAGGAAATCATTCAGTTTTTTTTTTTTTTTTTTTTTTTTACCATTAAGTATGATGTTAGCTACAGTTTTTTTTTTGTAGATGTCCTTTATCAAGTCAAGTTTCCTTCTCTGTCTAGTTTTCTGAGAATTTTTATTAGGATGACTGTTTGAATATATATATCTATATATATTAGTTTGTTAATATGGTAAACCACATTGGCTAATTTTCAAATATTAAATTACTTTTGCATTCCTGGGATTAAATCTCACTTAATCATGATTTATTATCATTTTTATATACTGTTGGACTTGATTTGCTGAATTTAAAAATATGTATTCATGAGGGATATTGATGTAGTTCATTCTTTTTTCTTGTAATGTCTTTGGGGTTGTCAAGGTAATTTGTTACCAGGGTAATGTTGGCTTAGTAGAATGAATTGGGGAATATTCATTCCTTTACAATTATCTGGAAGAGTCTATGTAGAACTGGTGTCATTTATTTCTTAAATGTTTGAAAAAAATGTTTGATAGCATTCACCAGTGAAGCCATTGGGGTCTAGAGTTTTCTTTGTTGGAAGTTTTTAAACTACAAATTTCATTTCTTCAACGCACATTAAGGCTGTTTAGGTTATTTATTTCTTCTGGAGTGAGCTTTAGTAGTTTATATATTTCAAACTGGTCCATTTCATCAATGTTGCTGAATTTACTGCTGTTCGTAATATTCCCTTATTATCCATTTAATATCTGTGGAATCTGTAGTTATGTCACCTGTCATTCTCGAAATTGATAATTTGTATCTTCTGGTTTTATCCTGATGAGTGTAGCTAGAGGTTTGTCCTTATTACTCATCTAAAAAATTAGGTTTTGTTTTCACTGATTCCCCTATTGGTTTTCTGTTTTCTGTTTTATTAATTTTTGATCTGGACTTTATTATTTCCTTTATTTCTACATTGGATTTAATTTGCTCTTTTTTTAAAGAGCAGTCTTAGTTGTTTTTTTATTTTTAAAGATTTTATTTATTAGAGAGAGAACAAGCAGGGGGAGCGCCAGGCAGAGGGAAAGGGAGAAGCAGCCCCCCCGCCCCCATGGAGCAGGGAGTCTGATATGGGGCTCCATTCCAGGACCCCGGGATCATGAGCTGAGCTGAAGGTAGACGCTTAACCCACTGAGCCACCCAGGCGCCCCAAGAGCAGCCTTAGGTTTACAACAAAATTCAGACGGAGGTACAGAGAATTCCCATATACCTCTGCCTTCACACATGCATAGCCTCCTCTGTTACCAGCATTACTTACCAGAGTGCCAGAATGATAATTGTTTGTTTAACTGAGGATGAACCTACGCTGATATGTTATAACTACCCAAAGTCTGTAGTTTAACTTAGGATTCACTCTTGGTGTTGTACATTCTGTGGGTTTGGACAAATGTATAATGACATATACAGTCATTATGATGTTGTATCAGTCATTACAGTATACAAAGTATTTTCACTGCCCTAAAAATCCTCTGTGTTCTTCCTCCTCGTCTCTTCCTCCCCACCTCTGGCAAACACTAATCTTTTTATTGTCTCTATAGTTTTGCCTTTTTCAAAATGTCATGTAGTTGGAATTGTACAGTATGTAGCCTTTTCAGGTTGGCTTCTCTCACTTAGTACAGGCAGATTTTATTGTGTTTTGCTTTATTGAGCTTCACAAATAAGGGTTTTTTTTTACAAATTGAAGGTTTACGGCAACCCTGGGTTGAGCAAGTCTATTGGTGTTATTTTCCCAACAGCATTTGCTCATTTTGTGTCTCCGTATCACATTTTGGTAATTCTTGCAATGTTTCAGTTTTTTTCATTATTATTATATCTGAATTGCTGCAGTTTCATGATAAAACTAACAGATGAGGATTTGCTTCTTATGGTTGAGCAAGGAAAGTGGCTTATAGAGATGGAATCTGCTCCTGGTGAAGATGCTGTGAAGATTGTTGAAATGACAACAAAGAATTCAGAATATTACATAAACTTAGTTGATAAAGCAGTGGCAGGGTTTGAGATGATTGACTCCAATTTTGAAAGACGTTCTACTGTGGGCAAAATGCTAGCAAACAGTATCAGATGTACAGAAAAGTTGTTTGTGAAAGGAAGAATCAATTGATGTGGCAAACTTCATCATTATCTTATTTTAAGAAATTGCCAAAGCCACCTAAGTCTTCAGTGACCACCACCCTAATCAGTCAGCAGCCATCTGCATTGAGGCAAGACTCTCCACCAGCAAAAAGATTATGTCTTGCTGAAAGCTCAGATGATGTTTAGCATTTTTTAGGAATAAAATATCTTTAAATTAAGGTATGTACATTGTGTTTTTTAGACATAATGCTTTGGTACACTTAATAAACTACATTATTGTGTAAACATAACTTTTATGTGCACTTGGAAACCAAAAACTTAATTTGATTTGCTTTGGAGTAATAATCATTTTTGTGGTGGTCTGGCACCAACCTGTAATAATCTCAGGTATGCCTGTAAAATGTATTTAAGGTTCCTTCATATCTTTTCATGGCTTGATAGCTAATTTATTTGTAGCCCTAAATACTATTACATTGTCTGGATGTACCACAGTTTATTTATCCATTCACCCACTGAAGCACATCTTGGTTGCTTCTGAGTTTTGGAAATTATGAATTAAGCTACTATAAACATCCTTGTTCAGGTTTTTGTATGGATATAAGTTTTTAACTCCTTTGAGTAAATGCCAAGGAGTGTGATTGCTGAATTGTATGGTAAGAGTATGTTTAGTTTTGTAAGAAACTTCCAAAATGTCTTCCAAAGTGGCTGTAGCATTTTGCATTCCCACAGGCATTATAGGAGGGTTCCTGTTGTTCTACATCCTTGTCAGCATTTGCTGTTGTCAGTGTTTCAGATTTTGGCCATTCTAATAGGTATGTAGTGGTATTTCATTGTTGTTTTAATTTGCATTTCTCTGATGATATATGATGTGGGGCATCTTTTCATATGCCTATTTGCCATCTGTATATCTTGTCAAGTGAGGTTTCTAGTAAGGTCTTTGGCCTATTTTTTAAATTGGGTTGTTTGTTTTCTTATTATTGAGTTTTAAGAGTTCTTTGTATACTTTAGATAACAGTCCTTTGTCACATGTGTCTCTTGCAAGTATTTTCTCCTGGGCTGTAGCTTTTCCTCTAATTCTCTTGATATTATCTTTCACAGAACAGAAGATTTTAATTTGATGAAGTCTAGTTTCTAAGTTATTTCTTTCATGGATCATATTTTTAGTGATGTATCTAAAAAAGTATCACTATCCCAAGGTCATCTACATTTTTTCCTGTTTTATCTTCTAGGAGTTTTATAGTTTTGTGTTTTACATTTAAGTCTATGATACATTTTGAGTTAATTTTTGTGAAGGGTGTAAAGTCTGTGTCTAGATTCATTTTTTTGCATGTGGATGTCCAATTGTTGAAGAGACTGTCTTTGCTCCACTGTATAGCCTTTGCTCTTTTGTCAAAGATCAGTTGACTATATTTATGTGGGACTACTTCTGGACTCTCTGTTCTGTTGATCTGTTTGTCTGTTCTTTTGCCAGTACCACCCTGTCTTGATTACTGTAGTTTTATAGTAAGTCTTGAAGTCACATAGTGTTAGTTCTCCAACTTTGTTCTTTTCCTTCAGTATTGTGTTGGCTATTCTGCAGCTTTTGCCTCTCCTTGTAAACTTTAGAAACAGTTTGTCAATATCCATAAAATAGCTTGCTGGGATTTTTATTAGGATTGCATTGAATCTTATAGAGCAATTCGGGAAAAACTGATATCTTGATGATATTGAGCTTTTCTATCCATGAACATAGAAAATCTCTCTCTATACTTAGTTCTTTGATTTTGTTCATCAGAAATTTGTAGTTTTCCTCATATAGATCTTATAAATATTTTGTTAGGTTTATACCTAAGCATTTCTCTGGGTGCTAATATGAATGGTATTAAGGTTTCGATTTCAAATTCTAATGTTCATTGTTGGTATATTGGGAAAGCTATTGGCTTTTGTATATTAACCTTATATCTGGCAACCTTACTGTAATAATTTATTAGTTCCAGGAGTTTTTTTTTGTCAGTTCTTTTGGATTTTCTAGATAGGTGATTATGTCATCTGTGAATAAAGACAGTTTTTATGTCTTCCTTCCCAATCTGTATACCTTTTATATCCTTTTCTCACATTTTGGCATTTTAGTAAGGGCTTCCACTATGCTGTTGAAAAGGATTGATGAGAGAAGACATCCTTGCCTTGTACCTGATCTTAGTGGGAAAGCTTTGAGTTTGATGTTAGCTGTAGGTTTTTTGTAGACAGCCCTTATCAAATTAAGGAAGTTCCCTTCTAAGTTTGCTGAGAATTTTTTTTTTTATTACAAATGGGTGTTGAATATTGTCAAATGCTTTTTCTGCAATTGATATGATCATGTGATTTTCTTTTTTAGTCTGTTGATATGATGGATTGTGCTAATTGATTTTTTGAATGTCAAACCATCCTTCCTTACCTTGGATAAGTCCCGTTCATCATGGGGTATGATTCTCTTTATACATTGTTGGATATGATATGCTAATTTGTTGGGGATTTTTGCATCTATGTTCAGGAGACATATTGGTCTGTAGTTTTCTTTTTTCATAAGGTCTTTGTCTGGTTTTGATATTAGGGCAATGCTGGCCTCATAGAATGAGTTAGGAAGTATTCCCTCTGCTGCCATCTTCTGAAAGAGATTGTTGAGAAATGGTGTAATTTTTTCTTTATGTTTGGTAGAATTCACTAGTGAACCCATCTGGGCCTGGTACTTTCTATTTTGGAAGGTAATTAATTACTGACTCAATTTCTTTAATAGATATAGACTTAGTCAGATCATCTGTTTCTTCCTGTGTGGGGTTTTTCTTTCAAGTAATTGGTCCATTTCATCAGGGTTATCAAATTTGTGGGCACAGACTTGTTTGTAGTGTTCCTTTATTATCCTTTTAATTTCCATGGGATCTATAGTGATGTCCACTCTTTCATTTCTGGTATTAGTAATTTGTGTCTTATCCCTTTTTTTCTAAATCTGCCTAGGTAGAGGCTTATAGATTTTATTTTATTTCTTTTCAAAGAATCAGCTTTGGTTTTGTTGATTTTCTCTATTGATTTCCTGTTTTCAGTTTCATTGATTTCTGCTCTAAATCTTATTAATTATGTTCTTCTGCTTGGTTTAGAATTAATGTGCCCTTCTTTTAGTTTCCTAAAGTGAAGCTTAGATTATTGATTTTAGGTCTTTCTTCTTTTTTAATTTATGCATTTAATGCTATAAATTTCCCTCTAAGTACTGTTTTCCCTGCATCCCACAAATTTTGATAAATTGTGCTTTTATTTTATTTTGTTCAAAATATTGTAAATATTCTTTGACTCATGTGTTATTTAGAAGTGTGTTGTTTAATCTACAAGTACTTGGGATTTTCCACCTATTTTTTATCGGTTTCTAGTTTAATTCCATTATGGTCTCAGAGCAGACATTGTATGATTTCTATCCTTTTAAATTTGTTAAAGTGTGTTCTGTGGCTGAAAATGTGGTCTATCTTGAACATTCTCTGTAAGCTTGAGAAAAATGTGTGTTCTGCTGTTGTTGGATGAAGTAGTCTATAGATATTTAAATCCAGTTGACTGATGGTGTTGCTGAGTCCAACTCTATCCTTATTGATTTTCTGCCTGCTAGATCTGTCCATTTCTGAGTGAGGGGTGTTGAAGTCTCCAACTATGATAGTGAATCCATCTACTTCTCCATACAGTTCTATCAGTTTTTGTTTCATGTAGTTTGATGTTCTGTCGTTATGTCCATACACATTAAACACTGTTATGTTTTCTTGGAGAATTGACCTCTTTATCATTATGCAATACCTTTTTTCACCCCTGATATTTTTCCTTGGTTTCCCGTTTGCTTTGTCTGAAATTAATATAGTTACTCCTGCTTTCTCTTGATTAGTATTAGCACAGTGTATTTTTCTCTGTCCATTTTCTTTTGATCCATACATGTCTTTATATTTCAGGTGGACTTCTTATAGACAGCACATAATTGAGTCATGTTTTTTGATCCATTCTGACAATCTCTATTAACTGGTTAACATTTAGATTGTTGAGATTCAAAGTGATTATTGGTATAGTTGGAATAATATCTATGATATTTGTTACTGTTTTCTGTTTGTTGCCCCTGTTCTTTATTCCTGTTTTGATCTTCCACTCTTTTTCTGCCTTTTCTGTTTTTTTTTTTTTTTTTTTTTTGAAAGAGCGAGAGAGAGCACAAGCAGGGGCCAGGGGAAGGGCAGAGGGAGAGAGAGAGAGAGAATCCCAAGCGTGGAGCCAGACATGGGACTTGATCTCATGACCTGTGAGATCATGACCTGAGCCAAAATCAAGAGTCAGATGCTTAACCAACCGAGCCACCCAGGCTTCCCTGCTTTTTGTGGTTTTAATTGAACATTTATTTACATTGTGTTCTATTATGTCAATCACATTCAAGTTTTGAAAATTTGTATTTACAAATAGAGTCCAGTACATTCCTGGGAGAATATTTATATTTATTATTTTATTTTTTCAAAAACAAAATGAAAGCAGCATACAATTATTATGATAATTGGGTGGCTTAATGAACATTTTGCTTCTTTGGTGTCTCTAATTACTCAGTATTTAAATGAAAATTTGGGTTTTCCTCTTGGTTTTCAGCTAGAGCTGAGAAATTAGATTCTCTCCCTTTCCCAAACTTTGGTATTTTTTTACATTTTTGAAGGGTGAATAGTCCATTATTTAGTGATTTTTCCAAACTGGTTTTGAATAGACTATATACTGTATTTTATGTGGTTACTGAAGTCTGTTCCTTTAGCTTGTGCTCAGCTAATGTTTTGAGAGATTTCCTTGAATGCCAGGAGTTAAAAACAAAACAAAGTAACAACAGCAACAACAAAACAAACACAAATAGAAACAAAACAAAAACCCCAAACATTTTCCCCAATCTTTGCAGTTTGATTCTTTGCTAGAGAACTCCTCAGCATTTAGTCAGGCTTTCACTGAGTGTATAGATCAGCCTGAGGTGAAATCTTAGAGTCTTCTTGGGTCTCTTCTTGGCATGCATCTTTCCTTGGGTATAGTGTGGCTTTCTAAATTCCCCCCGCTATAAACGGGTGCTTTTGAATGTCCTAATTTCCCAAAGAATCTCTCTCAGCTTTTCCTCCAGGGCCTCAGGTGGTTTATTGTATGTCTCAAGTATATCTTTTGTCCCAGGTGTCTGGGAGTTCATCTTGCAGTGTTTCAACTAATGCCTGAGAGTTTTTGGTTTAAATTCAGAGTTGCAAAATATAGATGAGTGCCTTGCATCAGTCCTTCAGGTAGCCCCCAGACAGCCTATAACAGACATTCAAAATAACTTGTGAATAAGGTCTGTTCTGCTTTCTCTGGAATCAGGGATAAAGGTCTCTAACTGGGAACTTGGGCTGTCACCACTTCAAGACTCCTGTCATGCTGGAGAATGAGTGGAGCAAGGTCAAGTAAAAATGTAACAGTGCTTTCCTATTGTTTTCAAGTTCCTTTTTTTTTTTTTTTTAATTTAACTATTCTCTTGGTTGCTATAAGCTTTGACTCTTTTCCAGAGTTCTGACAAAGTTGGATCTGGCCATTTCTATGTGTGTGTGTGTGTGTGTGTGTGTGTGTGTGTTTTAATTTTTCTCTATGGATTTGAGAGCTTAGAGCTGCTTACTCTGCTGCCATTTGCTCCACCTTCATTTTTTGGAAGATATTTTTGTTGGGTATAAAAATCTAAGTTCATAGTTTTTCTCTTTCAGTACCTTAAAGTTGTTGCTTCATTGTGTTCTCTTTTGCATTGTGTCTGATAATAAATTTGTTGTCATCTTTATCCTTTTTCCTCTGTAATAACATGTCTTATTTCTTTGGCTGCTTTTATGATTTTGTCTGTATCCCAGTTTTGAGCATTTCAAATATGATGTGTCTTGATGTAGTTTTCTTCTTCATGTTTCTTGTGCTTGGGATTTCCTAAGATTCTTAGATCTGTGGGTTTATAGTTTCCATAAAACTTGGAAATTTTTCATGAATTATTTCTATAAATATATTTTCCTTCCCTCTCCCTTTCCTCTCCTCTGGGACTCAAATTACACATATGTTAGACCATCTCAAGTTGCCCCACAGCTCACTAATATGCTTTTCCCTCCCTTCCTTCCTTCCTTCCTTCCTTCCTTCCTTCCTTCCTTCCTTCCT